>NC_134086.1:62342133-62657272 GCF_000715075.1 Nicotiana tabacum | reverse complement strand
TATATCAGACAGAACCCAAAGAAGTGGGTTAGTTGGGTAAGAATGGCATTAGACTTCATGGGCAGATTCAGGTTCAACACGAAAAATGCACTAGATGTTTTCCACATTCAAAACCTCAAGAAGAAACTAACAAAAACCTTCCGCGAAAGTAAGGCTAGCAATTGAAGAAGAACAAATGAATAAGTTCTTCCTCAGAGCTCAATACCCGCAATATTATGAAAGGTTGATGGTTATTGAAAATTACAAATTCTCCGACATCATCAAGCTAGGAAAAAGAATAGAAAAAAGGGATAAAGAATGGGATTCGAGGCATTGCAAGCCACATATAAAGCCTTGCAATCAGGAGGTATTTAGAAGAAGAAAGAAGTAGGCGCTACACTGTATAAGATTGTTGGCATGATCCTAAGTAGAAGAATAAAGAAAGTAATAAAGGTTATCATTGGGAAGTCTTAATCTGCTTTCATTGAAGGAAGGAGTATCATTGACAACATTTTATTTAGCCATGAGCTATTCAAAGGCTATAATAGGAAAGGTTTATCTCCTAGATGTGTACTTAAAGTTGACATTAAAAAGGACTATGACTCATTGAATTAACAATTTCATAGGTGTATGCTTACTGACCTTGGTTTTTCACAAAAATTCATCCATTGGGGAATGGAATATGTGTCAACAGTATCATACTCTTTGGTACTAAATGGTTGCCATACCAAACCTTTCCAAGCTAAGAGAGGGATTAGATATGGAGGTCCTATGTCTCCCTATCTATTTGTCATTACAATGGATATTTACAAATGGAGATGAGCCAACTATCAATCTCAAAGGAGTTCAAATACCATCCAAGATGCAAAAAACTGGGGGTGACTCATATTTGTTTTGCTCATGACCTATTAATGTTTTGCAGGGTAGACATAACCATAGTAACCAAATTGCATGAAAGATTTATTGCTCAATATCACAGGATACACAGAAGGATCTATTCCTTTTAAGTGCATGTGATTTCCTTTATCTGCAAAGAAGCTGAGCATCCAGCAATGCCTGCCACTAGTGGAAAAGATTTTTGAAAGGGTGAATTGCTGGTCAGCTAGGATGCTATCTTATTCTGGAAGGGTGCAACTCATTAAGTCTATGGTATTTGGCATACAGACTTATTGGGCTAAAATATTCCTACTTCCTAAGAAGATCATGAAGATGATTGAGACCATATGCATAACTTTCCTTTGGACTAGATCAAATGCCATTTCTAGGAAAGCACTAATAGCTTGGGATAAGATCTGTCAGCCTAAAGCAGCATGGGGATTAAACATCATCAATACTATGCTATGGAACAAAGCAGCAATTCTGAAGCAGTTATGGGCATTGACAATGAAAAAGGAAGCCTTATTGATCAAAAGGATTTATAGTTACTACATAAAACACAAGGACATTGATACAATAAACACACTTAAGGAAGGAACTTGGGTGGTTATGAAGATAATAGAAGCAAAGAGAGACTAGGTGCAGGTGAACTCAATGCAGGCCACTCTTAATACAACATTTGCATACATGTTGAAGCAAGGCAGATTCCAAATTAAAAAGGCATACATTCAGATGCTACCTCAATACCCCAAGGTTGCTTGGAAGAGCATACACTTGCATACACAAGTTCACCCAAGGTTCAAATTTCACTTATGGTTGGCAATTCATCAAAGGTTAGCCACTGTAGACGAACTACTAAAGTTTGGAATCCAAGTGCATAGGATTGTGTTTTCTGTGCTAGAAGTGTGGAAACATTTAACCACCTTTTCTTTGACTGTTCAAACACAAGCATTGGTTGGGACAGAATACTATGGTGGATGGGAATTACATGGAAGATTGGATGCTGGTAAGATGAAATAGAATGGATCAATAGTATTACAAAAAGGAAAAATGGCATGGCTGACATTATCACTGTAGCTTTTGTGATGGTAATATACTGTATTTGGCGTGAAATGAATTACCTTAGATTCAACAAAGGCAGATATGTGATGGATGAGATATGTAAAGAGATTTCTCTACACATGCACATACAAGGGAGATCAAAAATCAAATGGCAACAAAAATTGCAAAGATTGAACAAGTACCCATAGAGTAGTTATTACTTGATTGATATTGTAATTGCTTGCTATTGTAATAGTGATTAGGAGGTTGATGGTTAGGATTAGCCTGGTTTGTAATGACAATTTTTTATGAAATGAAAAGTTAGTTTTATATAAAAAAAGTAGGCGTCGTAATGGTAGCCTAGGGTCTTAAGTCTCATCTCACATACCAGGCACCTCCTCCTACATACCAAATTCCTCCACCCATATACCAACCTTCACCCCCCATATACCAAGAGCCTGCTACCACCTACCATGCCTATAATACTCAATTTGCATATTACCATTCACCACTACCCGCCCGCCAAAACACCAAAAACCACGACAACAAACCACTTAGACAATATACCCCAATTATTGTAACTCATAGACCAACTATACGAGAGACTGAAGGCCGCTGGTTATGCCACTCTTATTCGTGTCATTGCTATGGAGAATTCCTCCCAGTAGATCAACCCAACAAAACATGTGCCTAACATTAAGGCATGAAGGGTCATACCATTGATGAGTGTCGCACACTGAAAGACAAGATCCAGACACTGATCGAAACTATGGTCATACATGCAAAGTAATATGCACCAAATGTTTGTAACAATCATCTTCGCGAATAATAGAGGTGAGAGAGTGAATGTAATAGAGACTAATGAGGATGGGATCCGAAGCGGTCAATTGGACTCATTTGAGAAGGAGATGATCCTAATAAATCTCGGGTCACCCTCACACTAGTTGTGGTAAGAACCCAAGCTCCGTTTGAAGTTGTGGTATCTACACCATTTACCATTAGGGTAGTTGCCACTGCATCTTACAACTCTAATGCCATCTCGTGGGACTATATTAAGGAAGTAAGGAGAAAGGGAAAAGCAAAAATGGAGGAAACTGGTACGACACAAGGTATGAGTAGAACTGGCAGAGTTTATACACTTGAGAACTTGGGAGGAACAAGCAAGGAAGTTGCATCTAAGCCACCTATTGTCGAGATTGGCACTGAGGATCGTTGGAGAAAGATACAACCAACAGAGTACTTTGTTGTTGACAACTTAAACAAAACTCCCGCTCAGATATCCATCTTGTCATTTCTGTAAAGCTCCAACACGCATAGGAATGCTTTGATGAAAGTGTTGAGTGAAGTATATGTACCCACCAGCATCAGTAGTGGGGAGATAGACAACATGGTCCGGAAGGTATTGGAGAACCACAAAATCACCTTTCATGAGGATGAATTACCACCAAAAAGACTAAGTCACAACAGGGCATTACACATCACGGTGGAATTCGAGGATAAGTTTATCGCCAAGGTCCTGATAGATTGGGGTTCAAGCCTCAACATATGCCCACTTACTACTCCGAAGAGATTAGGAAAAGGCCTTTTACGAGATATGGATGGGAAACATGAATGTGAAGGCATATAATGGATTACAAAAATCCACCATCAGAGAAATCAATCTCACCCTATAGATAGGCCTGACCTGGTTAGATGTCGAGTTCCAAGTTCTACATATCCGCCTCATACAATCTGCTATTGGGACAACCTTGGATACATGTCGATGGGGCTGTAGCATCTACCCTGCATCAAGTTGTGAAGTTTGAATGGAATGATCAGGAGGTGATCATTCATGGAGATGGGAGTAACCCTATTTACACCAACCAGACTATTCCAGTCATCGAAACAGGAAGAAGCTGTGTGGAGAAACATAACATCACATTGAGCCAGTCAACGCAATTGAAAAAGACCAATGGTATAGCAACAAGATAGAAAGCATACTGCTATGGATAGGTTATAAACCTAGCAAAGGTCTCGGCAAAAACCATCAAGGGATCACCAAACCCGTACATCTGCGACGTCATAGCACAACTTTTGGAGTCAGATATGAATACACTAAGCAAGAATACAAGAATTGGTCGCCACCATGGCATGGTCCTTATTATCCACTAGAACAACTGGTACCACTCCTGCACCAGAAGTTCCATCAAGCTGACATGATCTGGGGATATGAGGAAGATGAAGTCTTAGCTAGCATGAGGAAGTTGTTTCTAGATAAAGAAGATATGGACTGCAGTGCAATAGGTGAGGTGGAGGAGGAGGAAGACCTTACCATTAGTACCGTGGAAAAAGGAACTATTCTCAAGAATTGGACTGTTGCACCATCCCGTACTCGTCGAGTTCCTGGGTAGCCTGGCAAATTATCATCAATTATTTTAAAAATATCTTTGAGCATTTGAAAAATTTCAGTATTTTGTTTTAAAATAATTGCTCGAGTCATCCAACCAAACTTGATGACATATTTAAAATTTTATTAATGCATTACTACTTTTCTATTTATTATTATTCTTTACATTTTATTTACAACATTATTATTAATTATCCCAATGAACCTACGACTATGACATGTAATGAGATGATGCAACATAAGGAGATGATCTGGAAGATGATATAATACCTGAGGAAATCATCAGAGAACTGAAAAACTTTAAAAACAAACCAAAGTCTAAGTTGGAGGAAACTGGGGCAGTTAACTTAGGGCATTCTAAAATGGTCAAGGAAACACACATAAGCAATCACCTATCACCGTCATAGAATGAAGAGTACATTAAATTCCTAAAAGAGTATGAAGATATCTTTGCATGGTCCTATGATAATATGACTGCTTTGATCATATCCATAGTGGCTCACAAGCTACCCAGCAATCCAGTATGTCCCCCAGTAAAGCAAAAACTTAGAAAGTTCAAGCCGAATATGAGTATGAAGATAAAAGAGGTCACCAAGCAAATCAAAGCCAACGTTCTTAGAGTGGTCGAATACCCGACTTGGTTGGCCAACATTGTGCCAATTCTAAAGAAAAATGGGAATGTTAGAGTGTTTGTTAATTACTTAGATCTAAACAGAGCAAATCCAAAGATGATTTCCCATTTCCCAACATACACATACTAATTGAAAACTGTGCTAAGCATGAACTCTAATTCTTTGTGAATTTTTCCCAGGATACTATCAGATCTGGATGGATGAAGAGGATGCTGAAAAGATGACCTTCATCACACCGTGTGGGATATATTGTTACAAAATATTACACCCCATATTTTCGCACATGAAAATATGCTATAAATAAATCAATGAGAACTCGAAATTGAGATGTCATGTTCAGCAGTGCTACATTATGACGTTGTTGTAGCCTGTAGTATTGTACGTTGAATTTGTCGTAAGCAAATTGACATCAATCCAAGAAAAACATTATTCATAGATTATAAGGATTATGCTATTTCAAACAAGTTATAATTAAATTCGTAAAGGTGAGAGGGGGAGCAAGTTAAAGGAAATGAATTTTCGTCCAAGTTTGGCATTTGGGATAAAATACGGATCGAGTGATAATACCCGATAATTATGAACTAGTACCATGTAAGATACCATATGACCACAGTAGTATAACGTATAAAAAGTATATTAAAAATAAGTATAATCTTAAGTAATTTGGGATAATATTTAAATTATGTGGGTAATTGGTTAATTACCGGATAATGAGACATTACCCAGTTAACTAATAAGTGGGTGAAGATTAATAATCTCAACCCCACTAGACACGTGGCAGTAATCCACCATTCAAACATATGTCTAATTAGTCATATGTGCTTAGTGGCTAAAACGTGTAAGTCACTAAAGAATTACAAGAAAAGCTTGGTTATTTTGAAAGCTTGGTCTTCCAAAAGCTTATATAATTTTTTTAGTTTAGTCTTGTTTCAATTCCATGGAAAACAATGAGAACAACAAAACGTTAGATCATTTTTTAGTTAAGTCTTGTTTCAATTCCATGGAAAACAATGAGAACAACAAAACGTTATCCATTCCAAAAAGTGATTTCATTCAAAATATTTCACGATTTGATATCTAAGAGCTTCAAGGAACCAGAAGCTAAATAACTCACTTTGATATGTATAATCTTCTTCTAAAACATTAGAAACAGAAGCAAATTTTAAAATATAGATTTGTTGGAATAGTAGCAACGTGGACTTTTGCGGTTCTAGAAGAGTACGGTAAAATCTGTGCCAACAATATTATATGGAGTTTTTCTACTCCAGGTATATTAAGGTCACCCCTTCTTTCTTTTGGCATGGTCAAATTATACAAAAGAAATTATAAAATGCACGATTTCCATAAATTACTCTATTTATAGATATACTAGGGGTGTCTATATTCTTGATTCCCCATGTGAATTATTATTATCTTCTGTTCATGGGTCTCAGAATAATACGCAGTTGAAAAAGTTTATCCAGAAGGAATATTGAGATTATTACATATTTTTCATGCATTTCATTCATTTATACATATACATTGACCCATGACCAGAAGGACATTATATACGGGTATATATGTAAATATATGTATATGAGATATGGGAAAAAGTTACGACATTATATATGCACCACTACCTGATCAGCTGGTATACGTTGATGGTTTTGCCCACAATTGCCAAGATGATATGATGGGATGCCCTCAAAGGCTGATGATGTTATGAAATATTCACCTATGCACGACAAGATATTCATACGCATATATAAGATACTTTAATTATTTCATGATTTACAATGTTATTCAGACTTACAGGTAGAGTCATTTACTATATATTTCCTCCATGTCTGTTATGTACTTATTTATATGCCTTACATACTCAATACATTATTCGTACTGACATCCTTTTTTTCCTGGGGATGTTGCGTTTCATGCCCGCAGGTCCCGATAGACAGGTCGAGATCCTTGAAGTAGGTTATCAGCTCAGTGGAAGATGTTGGTGTGCTCCATTTGATTCGGAGGTGCTTGTTTGGTTAGTATAATTTAGTTGGGTATTGTTTGGTATGGCGAGACTCTGTCCCAACCTTTATGAAAACTATATATTCTTAGAGACTTGTACACAGATGTCATGTATGTAAAAGATTGTATGGACTTGTCAGCTTATGTTTCGTGTTCAAGTGGTCATTTTGGTCTTATAGGCCCATATGTCTTATGTATAAGTTGTCATTACCTGTTGTATTCTACCTATTTCACGGCAGCCTCTCCAGCTCAGTTACTTATGATAGTATGACATGAAAAGATACGTTATGTTGGTACTCAGTTGAGTAAGGTACCGGGTGTCCGTCGCGGCCCATCGGTTTGGCTTGTGACACAAAATGATTCTATTTGGTTTGAAGAACACTGGAGTCCCCTACATGAGTTCCATGACAACCATTTTCCACGACATTATACACAAAGAAATTGAGGTGTATGTGGATGACATTATCATCAAATCTAAAAGGAGTTCGGATCACATAGAAAACTTGAAGAATATTTTCGACCGGTATCGAAAATACAATTTGAAGTTGAATCCTGCAAAATGTGCCTTCGGAGACCATGCTCGAATGTTGTTAGAATTCATCGCTAGTCACCTCCGAAGAGTATCCAGGACTTGCCACCTCCAAAGAATAAGAAAGATGCAATGAGCTTTTTAGGGCATCTCAATTACATCAGTTTCTTCATAGCATAATCAACCGTGATATGTGAGTCAATCTTCAGGATGCAACGGAAAGATGCCGCAATAGGTTGGACATGCGTCCCGCAAAATGGACCACAAAAATGGTCCCAAAATCTGGACAAACATTATGGGTATGCGATAGAAATGCGGTCCGCATACCTATTCTGCAGTCGCATAGTGCACCGCAGAACTACCCTTCACAAAAATTCCAAGGGAATTACACAATGGCTATGCGGCCTGCATATTGATTATGCGATCGTATAATTGGCCGCATAGTTGGCCTCAAATTAACCAACACACTAACTGGCTCTGCGGCGACTATGCAATTCGCATACCTATTATGCGACCGTATAATGGACCGTAGAAATGCACTTTTATGGCAACATAAATCTTATCTTTTTAATGCACCTATTAATCCAAAGGTTCTAAACCACGGCGAGCTTGTGACCCGCGATGAATTTTTTTATGAATTTCTAACACATGATCCTATCCTGGCATCACGAGATTCGGGTTTTTAAGTAGAAATTTTCACAGGGCCTCACATCCTCCCCCACTTAAGATCATTCGTCCTCGAATAAGGATCAAGGTTTACTAATTAACAATCTCTATGCAACCTCAGCTTTTCACAACATGAAACATATCCACAGCCCTAAATGGGATGCGGTCGGGTTAAAAAAGTTAGAAATAGGAAGATTGTCAAGGTCATTTCTTAACCCTACCCCATCCCATTAAAAATGCCCCATTAGACCATTTTTCTATTATTTCACGACATATAGAGTGAGAGAGGAAATTCTAGAAAGAGAGAGAGTGATCTTCATCAAGTCTCCACTCCATCCTTGCCCCTAATCCATGAAGATTGTCAAGTGAAGCTATTAGGTCTTCACCATAAGAGGTAAGAGCTTGTACCCTCATCTTTAATTTCAAAATTTTCATTGAAATAAGTGGTTAGAAAGAGGTTTCATGGGTATAAGGGCTGATAATCTTGCATACATAAAAGATAATGGGGTATGGGGTGGTTGTGAACTGAAAGAGATAGCAATTGTGGTATAGGATGATGAAAATCTCTCACTAAAGTGTCCTAAAATCGCTGTGCACACTTAGTTCTTGATAATTTACATAAATGAGTTAGAATCTCATTCATGCCTCTAATTCCTCGTTCAACTTGTAATTTTCATAAAATAGATTGAAATTGCTAGGAAATTACGGAATTTATTGTAAGGATTGAAGAAGCTCTACTGAGATATGTATGGCTAAAACTCCATCTTTTATAAATTGAGCTTCGTTGGTGTTTGTGTAAATATAATAAAATTAAAGTTGAATTATTGTATTGATTGTTGTTTCACATGAATTTGGGGTTGCGACCTTATATGCGTGAAATATGTGTATTAATATGATCAATGTGCTATTCTTGATAACTTGAAAGGGCACAAGGAATATGAAACATGTATTGAGATGCTTGGACCTTAAGGTGAGATTAAAGCTTTATATATTGTGCCATCTATGTGAAGACTCATCTATGCTTACAATTTTATTTGGCCTTGTGTGTACATATTATCCTAAATTACAAATCTAACATTGAAATTGGAAATGATATATGTGAAACAAAAATTGAAATGAGATGATTGATGGCAAAAGGAAAACGCCTTGGTAAGGCGGCCTAGCCGATCGGGCCGAGATCGGACGCCATGACTCACACATGGTGGTATTGTATTTATGATTGAAGTTTATGTCTCAAATGAGTCAACCTAGCCGATCCAGTCGAGATTGGACTCCGCTCAAGATAGCGGTGGTATTATGGACAATGATGAACAGTATGAAATGCCCCAAAACTAAAAGCTGGGAAAATGATGTGAAAATTGTATGATTCTTTTAATTGATAATGATGTGATCATTTAAAGTGTTTGAGTTATTCTTGTGATGTCGTTACTCTTGTATGAAAGTTCTTTCTAACTAGATGGTGTTTAGTTATACATACCAGTACTATTCCATGGTACTAAAGTCCCTTTTGCCAGGGGCGCTAAATTTTTAAATAAATGTAGGTGGATCCATTGCGGATAGTGCCGATCGTGCGTAGCGGAGTATCTTCTTCTCAAAGTCTTGGTGAGCCCCTTTCTCCTTCAAGGGGCTATGTTGTACATCTTTTGATATAGATATCCACTTTTGAGGTATAGCCGGGGCCTTGTTGCCGGCGTTGTCATCATTGTCTTTTGTATCCTTAGAGGCTCCGTAGACGTTTGTGTGGGTTATGTACGGGCGTTGGATGGGTTTATGAACTATATTGTAATTCTAACTCTTGTTTCTCTAAAGTGAAATTATATTGCATCTTGGGAACTTAACTACGGTTTAAGGTTGTGATGTAAAATGAACTGACAATGTTGAATGTGCAATCATTCCTATTGTTTAAATAAACGAAAGCATGGTTTCCTTAATCATATCGAATTGGGTAGAAAGTGTTCGTTAAGGCTTGCTCAGTTAGGTTCACTCGATTGAGCACAGGTGGCGCCTCCCGAGGTTAGGGCGTGACACCGTTGATTTTATTATAACTGTTAGTCGTATAGCTACTGCCTTCGATAGCTCATAATCGATCTCCGGGATGGATCTCGAGGCCCAGAATCGACAAGCTCAAGGCCACGAGTAACCAACCTATTGTTTGATTATAGCTTTCTTCTTAACTTTATTTCGTCTCTAAATCTCATATACTTAGCATCAACTTCTTAACAAACTAGCATAAAAATAGATCACATATTTTTAGTGTCCCATCAATAAATCTAATTGTTATTATTATTTTCACGGTAAACAGACTACTTCACAAAATGGGTTGAAGCTACATCTTATAAAGTTGTACTAAAAGGTTGTAGCGGATTTTTTTATGTTACATCTCGCATTTTCGTACATTTAAATTTTGTTTTCAGTTAACCGACGTAGACTCGGGGATGAAATCATCTTGACGTAACGTACTCACGCTATTTATAACAAGCGATAAATAAGTGTTATGAAGGATAAAGGGGTACACGGATTAAAGTTTCATTGAAAGTGGCCATTTTGGAATAAATTACAGGTCGAGCGATAATACCTGATAATTATGAATTAGTACCATGCAAGGTACTATATGACCACGGTAGTACGATTTATAAAGTATATTAAAAATAAATAGAAATAAATATAGTTTTAAGTAAATTGGGGCAATTTTTAAATTATATGGATAATTGATTAATTATCGGGTAACGGGACATTACCCAGTTAACTAATAAGTAGATAAAGATTTCTAATCTTCATCCCCTCTCCACGTGGCACATGGCCACTAATTAAGAGAGGATGACTCATAAATGCATGTGTAGGTGTCCTATTTTGAGCAATTAAATCAATGAAGGTTGGTTTAAAACAAAACCTTGTCCATTCCATTTTGGACAAAGGAACAGAACAAGGGCCAAAGGGTAAGATGGTTTATATGTTAAAATTGGTGAGAGTTCCTGGTCAACCAGAACTTGCTCGGAATGAATTGAAGTCATGCTGATAATTTTTGGACAGAACATAGGCAATCGTTCACATTGTAACGCCAAGAACAGAAGTTCACTTGTTCAAACACTTCAACGAGCAGAAGCTTAATTCCGTCCAAATTTTGCGTTTCTAAAAGATTACGGTGTAATCGCCAAGAATATTATACAGAGTTTTCCCTACTCCAGATATGTTAAGGCCCTCCCTTCTTTCTGTTGGCATGGTTCAAATTATACTGAAGAAACGAGCAAATACATAGTTCCCATAAATTACTCTATTCATAGAAGTAGCAGGGGTGTATATGTTCTTGATTCCCCATGAAAAATATTATTATCTTCTGTTCATGGGTCTCAGAATAATACACAGCTGAAAAAAATTTATTCGGAATGAATATTGAGATTATTACGTATTTTTCATGCATTTCACTCATTTATACATGTGCATTGACCCATTACCAGATGGTGTTGTATACATGTATATATGTATATTTTATTTGTATGGGATACGGGAAAAAGGTCACGGCGTTATATATGTACCACCACCTGATCAGCTGGTATATGATGATGATGTTGCCCACAGTAGCAGAAATATGACTCAGACGGCGTTATATACGCGTATATATGTTACGTATATGTTTATTGGATATGGGAAGAGGTTATGCCGTTATATACGCACCACCACCTGATCAGCTGGTATATGTTGATGATGTGCCCACAGTGGCCGAGACGATATAATGGAATGCCCTCAATGGCTTCATGATATTATGTACAGCCATACCTATACATGTCACGACATTTATACGCACGTTCATGACATTATAAACGTTTCAAAATTTATAAAGTTATTCAGATTTAAAGATATGTTTCTGTATTCCATGTTTCATCTATGTATTTTACGTACAAATTTTCATGTCTTACATGCTCAGTACATTTTTCGTACGGTTACCCTATTTCACGAGGCCTACATTTCATGCCCGCAGGTGGAGGTAGGCATGCTGACGGTCCCCATTCTTAGGATCACTGATCAACGAGAGTTGGCGTGCTCCACTTGATCCGGAGCTGCTTTTGAGTTTTGTACGATGTGTGTGTATATATATATATATATATATATATATATATATATATATATATATATATATATATATATATATATATATATATGGGTATGATGTGGCTTATTCCCGTCTTTGTACAGTTATGTTTCCTTTAGAGGTCTATAGACAATATGTCTAGTTGGGTTGTATGTGGCCTTCTCGGCTTTAAGTTTTGGATGTATAGTTGTCTATAGCAGCCTTGCCGGCTCACCCACTATATTCTGCCTGTATACGTACATATGCCTTGAAGGCAGGTTTCCTTTTTGTATTTTATTTTTGTAACTCAGTAGATGTTATTCAGGCTCATATCTTAGGCGCATGCTTAGAGGTGTTTGACAGTTAGGACTCAGACACCCGTCGTGACCCATCAGAAGGTACATCACAAGTGGTATCAGAGCAGTTCGGTCATATGATCTTTTACAGACCGTGTCTAGCAGAGTCTTGTTTATGGGTGTGTTGTGCACCACACTTATACACAAGAGGCTACAGGACATATAGGATGTTATCCTCTCTTCTTATCTTAGATCGGACGATATAAACATTCATGTTCCTAATGATGTGTTACATTATCAATGATGCCTCTGAAGACTACAACCGCTAGCACGAGGCAGAAGGCTACGAAAGTGTTAGAAAGAGAGATAAGTTATACTATGGATTCAGACCCATCGAAGATCATGGGTTCTATTGAGGAGGATCCATCCGAGGATCCATATGAGTCATCCATTTGAGCTGTTTCAACCTCTTTGGCAATAGATGGGGTGAGAGGATTTCCGACCTCACCAAGGCCCTTAATTTCAGAACCCGTTGATTAGGGTATAAGGGGAGTAGTGCATGGAGTGGCACAGCTGGGATTCCCTCAGGCTCAAAACTATGTCAAGGTATTTGTGGACACCAACTCTTCCAAGATTGTAGATAGTCCACAGTCTTGGGAGTCCGTCAATCAAGGTTCGTCGGTGTATGTTATGGGATACGTAGAGGAAGAAGATAGTTATCGGGCCAAGAGGAGGAAGGTAACTGATAAGGACATGAAGATCTCGATTCGAAGTGTGTCCGATTGAGGTTCTTATATAGGATGAGGCAAGGATCCTCTACTGTAGACTTCCTCCAAGTGACAGTTTTTGGTTGGTGAGTTCCACCTCTTCTTGTAATATTACCAAGTCAGGGTTCTAAATGTGTTTGGTTGTTTTATGAGAATGTAGGGAGCCCCGTCCCGACTTGTATATATTATGGTTATGCCTACTTAAAGGTTTTGCAGACAGTATCATGTATATAGTTTTGGGTATGATATGTTTACGGACTAGTCGACCCCTATGTATATAAACCTTTTTCTAAATTAGTTATGCGAGATAAGTTTTAATATTGTTACCTATACATATGAATCTGGCCCGAAATGGCCCGTGATAGATTTGATAATAAACAAGAATAAGGTACGTGGTGTTCGATTGGGTAGAACTTGATACTATAATGGGTATGGATTGGATTTCATTTTGTTATGCTAACATCAAGTGTAGATCAAAGATAGTCCGATTTCAATTTCTAGGGGAGCCTATTTTGGAGCGGGAAGGTAATACGGCATCGCCAAAACGCAGATTTATTTCTTATCTCAAGGCAAAGAAGATGATCAGTAAGGGTTGTATTTTATCACTTAGTTTGGGTTTAGGATACGGAGGTAGAGTCACCAACCCTTTAGTCCATCCCAGCGGTTAGTGAGTTTCCCGATAAACTTCCGAGTCTTCCGCCATAGTGAAAAATTGAGTTTACCATTGACCTACTACCAAATACTCATCCAATATCTATTCCCCCTATAAAATGGCCCCCGTATAGCTGAACGAGTTAAGGAACAACTAAGGGGATTGCTTGAAAATGTTTTATCCGATCTAGTACGTCACCATGGGGAGCACATGTGTTGTTTGGGAGAAAGGAGGATGGTCCCTTATGAATGTGTATTAATTATAGGCGGTTGAATAAGGTGACGATAAAGAATAAGTACCCGCTCCCAAGGATTGAGGATTTATTTGATCAGTTAGAAGGTGTCAAGTGTTTTTTCCAAAGATATACTTGAGGATCGGGTACTATCAGGTAAGGGTTAAGGAGGAAGATATTCCAAAGACAACATTCAGGACCAGATACTGTCACTTTTAGTTTCATGTTATATTATTCTATTTGACCATGCCACAACAGTATTCAGTGATTCGATGAACCATGTTTTCAAGACCTTTTTGAGATCCGTTTGTACGTATTTATCGGCGATATATATTGGTACATTCTTGTTCAAAGGCTGACCATGTAGATCACTTGCGTATTGTACCTAGAGTTAAAAAAAAAGCGATGTTTTATCCAAAATTCTCTAAATATGAATTCTGATTGAACTCTGTAGCTTTCCTTGGGCAAATTATTTTGGGTGAAGGCATCCGGGTGGATACACCAAAGAGTGAGGCATTAAATACTTTGCCTAGGCCCACAACACCGACGGAGGTTCATAGCTTCTCTGTTTGGCAGGTTATTACAGGAAACTTGTAACGAAATTTTCTTTTTCTGAGCACCTTCGACCAAAGTGGTATGTGGTGTCTCGCTTAGTGTTCCAGAATAACATAAGGAAATCTATGATGCAAGTAAGTTGAAGAATGGTTGCGAATAAGTATAAAAAGATATGTGTAGGTTGCAAGCTAAAGTATGGTAGAGCGGCAAGGTTTTACAAAAACATGAGGAAAGATAAGAAAAGAGAGTGAAACGGTGACGAGAATGGATATATCCTTGGGAATAAGTTCATGAGAGAGTTGATGGTTTCTATAAGTTATAGAAGGATCAGTATAGCCCGAAGGAACTCAAAAGAGTCTAAGACTAGTAACGTTTAAAATAGATGAAATATTGTCCTAATAGTGGGATAAGGGCGTAATTGTGATGGATAAAGGAAAAAGTTTGGGCCTCCGAATAGGGGAATTTCCTAAATTGTAAAGGATTAGGATACCCATGTAAGTTAATGTAGAAGGGAACTAAGTTTCAATGTCCCAATCCTTGCGAACGGAGTTTCCGGGCATTGAAAGACAAATTAACTTCAGCACCGGTTCTACCGCTCCCAGCAGAGGCCGATGGTTATATTATCTATTATGACACTTCAGGCGTTGGATTGGGTCGTGTGCTGATGCAACATGGTAAGGTTGTAGCTTATGCTTTTAGACAACTAAGAAAGCACGAGAAGAACTACTTGACCCACGATTAAGAGTTAGCCTTGGTGATTCATGCACTAAGGATGTGGAGGCACCACTTGTATGGCATTCATGGTGATATCTATGCGGATCGTAAGAGCCTCCAGTATATCTTCTAGAAAAAAAAATAAAAAAGAAGAACAAACGAATTGAATCTACGTCAAAGAATATGGTTGGAGCTACTTAAAGATGATGACGTTGATATTTCATGCCATCCGGGGAAAGTGAACGTAGTAGCCGACGCCCTCAACCGTAGATCTATGGGTAGTCTGTCATATTTACAGCCAAAAAGGGGGGGGGGAATAGATGATGAGGTTCATCAGCTAGATAATCTTGGAGTGCGGTTACTGGACTCAGGTCACATTGGAATTACTCTTCAAGATACGGCAACATCCTCTTTAGTAACGGAATTAAAGGAACCCCAGTACGAGGATCCTGTGGTAGTTCATTATAGGGATACCACTCTTCAGAAGGAGAAGACACCATTTGAAATTACAGAAGATAGGGTCCCCAGATATTGAGGACGATTATGTGTGCCTAATATTGCAAGGTTGCGTCGGCACGTTGTGGGAGAAACTCACTATTCTCGTTATTCTGTCTATCCAAGAGCGATAAAGATGTATCATGACATCAGGGACGTATATTTGTGGGACGGAATGAAAAAGGATATAGCAGAATTTGTTGCACAATGTCCTAATTGTTAACAGGTTAAGATTGAGCATCAAAAACCTGGTGGATTGTTGCAGGCTATGGAGATTCCGACTTGGAAATGGGAAGTAATCAATATGGACTTCATCATAGGCTTACCTCGTACCCAGCGTAAGTTCGATTCAATATGGGTGATTGTTGATAGGCTTACAAAGTCAGCCCATTTTCTGCCCATTAGGACTACATATTCCTTAGAGGAATACGCAAGACTTTATATTAAGGAAATAGTACGACTACATGGTTTCCCTGAATCTATCATCTCTGATAGAGGAGCTCAATTTACAGCTAACTTCTAGAGGTCCTTCCAAAAAGGATTGGGGACTCAAGTAAGTCTTAGTACAACATTTCATCCCTAGACAGATGGACAGGCTGAGCATACTATTCAGACACTGGAAGATATATTACGAGCTTGTGTAATAGACTTTAAAGGTGGCTGGGATGATCATCTGCCGCTTATTGAGTTCGCATATAATAATAGTTACCATTCTAGTATTTAGATGGCTCCATACGAAACTCTTTACGGACGGAAGTGTAGGTTTCCTATAGGGTGGTTCGACGTTGGAAGATCTGGATTACATGGGCCAGATATAGTTCAGTGAGCCATAGAAAAAGTAAAGTTGATTCGGGATCAACTATTGACAGCTCAGAGTCATCATAAGTCATATTCCGATGTGCGGCGATGAGATTTAAAGTTCGGGGTTGATGATTGGGTATTCTTAAAGGTATTACCTATGAAGGGTGTGATGAGGTTTGAAAAGAAAGTCAAACTTAGACCATGGTATATTGGACCTTATAGGATCATTCAGAGAGTGGACCAGGTAGCTTATGAGTTAGAATTACCCTCGAAATTGGAGTATGTCCATCCGATTTTTCACATATATATGTTACGAAAGTGCATTGGCGATCCTACTCGAGTGGTGCCCATGAATGATGTACAGATTATAGAAGACTTATCATACGAGGAAGTTCCGGTTAACATCCTAGACCAACAAATCTGCAATTTGCGGAATAAGGAGGTAGCCTCTGTGAAAGTACTTTGGAGAAACAACAATGTGGAAGAAATGACTTGGGAGGCCGAGGAAAACATGAAGTCTAGATATCCCTACTTATTTCCTCCTCTACAGAAGGATCCGACTGAGACGTCATAATCATAAGGTACGTGTATAAATTCTTGTGTTGGTTATTGTCGTTGGTCATATGAGGCCATTGTCGTTATTCATAATTATGATCCGGTGTGGCGTTGGATTATTAAGCTTCTACAGGGAGAGTTGGTAGTAGTGTTGTTAGAAAGGAGACCCCACCAAAGTTATATGGATCACGGGGAATTGAACATTCTAATACGGATGTTTCTATGGGGGGAAGGATGTTACATCTCGCGTTTTTGTACGTTCAAATTTTGTTTTTAGTTAACCGATGTAGACTCAGGGATGATATCATCTTCACGTTAACGTATTACACTATTTATAAGAAGCGATAAATAAGTGTTATTAAGCATAAAGGGGTACATGGATTAAAGAAAACGAGTTTCGTTTAAAGTGGCCAATTTGGAATAAATTACGGGTCGAGTGATAATACCCGATTATTATGAACTAGTACCATACAAAGTACCATATGACCAAGGTAGTATAATATGTAAAGTATATATGAATTATATTAAAAATAAATAGAATTTAAAGTAATTTTGGGCAATTTTTAAATTATGCGGATAATTGATTAATTACCGGGTAACGGGACATTACCCAGTTAACTAATAAGTGGATAAATAATTTGTTAAACCCCATGTTTTCGTACGTAAGAGTACGTCTTAAGACAATTGATATAAGACCAAAAATGAGATCATCTTTAGAAGTATCTAATGTAAGTTATCATGTTACCTCGTAAGTTACATACATTGAAGATCATGAACAACAAGTACAAAGAGGGTTGGAAGGTTTATAAGCTAAGGAATTAAAGAAAATAATGTTTCGTCAAAAGTTGACAAGTTGGGAATATTATAACATGTACTTTTGGGTGAGAATAGGGTTCTTAACATGATATGGAGGTTATGTTAGTCGTATAATAGTCGTGTGTTATGTTTTCAAGTCAAGCGAGTTGTGGAACAAAAGATGGCAAAGATCATCACAAGTTACATTCACCAATATGCTGAAAATTAAGTCAAATGTAGCTAAGCATTTCTCCCAATGTACTTAGAATTACGGGATGATCTACCTACCTACCTACCATATTGAAGATGTATGATTCTAGTTTCCAGCGAATTAAACCGTTCATTGATAAAACATTGGAGTAGAGAGATATTCAAGTTTTCACGAGACTGCGCAGGCTGATAGGTGACAAGAAGGTGCATCACCTACTTGCCAAAAGGAGAGGCCTCAATTAAAAGCTCCAAAGTCGATCATAAAAACTAGACCAAGCGAGTTTTGAAAGAGTAGTATGCTATTTGTTGTTTGCATCACTGTTGGCTGGTTGTAGACTAACTTTTAAGTTGAATTCCCGGATGGTTTATTGGATAAGAGTCTTAATTATGTACTATTTGTTGTGGTGCTCAATTTGAAAGAAAAGATATGGCGAAACGTGTTTTAGTAAAAAGAAAAATCAATTTTGAGTTGCTGAACTTGTGGGATTTGTGGGCAGTTTCATGTTGCTGTTGGATTGTCTCTTTTGCTACTATTTATATGGAGTTTGGGAGGATAAAGGTTGTAGAGAAATACCACATAATGGAAGGTGGTTTGCTGGTCGTTCCTCGTAACATTTCAGATTGTTTGACACTATTATGGTTGTTGTTTTGTGTATGAAGTGATTGGGGTATGTTGGGTTGTATTGTGGTATTTTGGGATGGATATTAGGTTGAAAAATGATGTATATTATGTTATTATTATTGTTTTCTTGTTGTTGATGGTGTTATGTCGAATTGGGAGAAGTAGATATTATATGGGAGATGCTGCCCGTTTTATTATAAAATAAGCTTGTCGTTCGTTGTGCGACACTTGTACCTTCCATAACTTGATGATAGTATTGTTATTATTGTTGTAGATTAAACTGTAACGAGACGAGTTTAACGTGGTTTTTGGACAGATTGTGATAAGGTATGTGAAGGCAAACCTTTCTTTCATTTGGCATGATCCAGTAACTACATGTATTTGACAACGGCACATAAAGAGAAGTTCATATCCCAAATTTTGGATACACTATCCTAGTCTCATAAGTTACAATATTCTCCCTTATCGGGACATCATATTCAGTTTAGTTTTGTCTTATATCAGCCAAGATAGTAGAGAGTCTATATATATATATACATTATTACAATAGTTTCACCGCCATCGAGCTATAATCGGTGGGCAGGCTCGTATTGGGCAGTCTCTGATCAGATGGTAAGTTATATACCGAGCCTACTATGGCAAAGCGCCTATGAGCGAGCATAGCATGACCGAGATACAGAGCCTAGTATGGTCGAGCGCCTATGACCGAGCATACTGCGGCATAGTAGTTATACATATACTGAGCCTTATAGGGACGGACAACTATTTTACTTACTATATCGAGAGAGTTAAGTCGATATTAGCAGGTAAGCATATCTTCAAATTATCTTTGACTCTCAGTTACTTTCAGTTTTTATATTATCAGTTCAGTTTTAGCTTTCAGTTATTCTATTGCCTTACATATTCGGTACATTATTTCGTACTGACGTACCTTTTGATGGGGACGCTGCATTTCATGTCTGCAGGTCCTGATAGACAACTGGATAGATCTTCCCAGTAGACAGAGTCAAACATCAGCTTGGTTGGTAAGCTCCACTTCCTCGGAGTTACCAGGTCTAGACCTTGGAGTCCATTTTATATGTACAGGTTTGATGGGTAGGTCGAGGCCGTTTCTGACCATGGTACAGTTCAGTTATCTCTAGAGGCGTGTAGACAAGTCTTGTATAGTTTGTATATCAGTAGATGTTCATGGCGGCCTCGTCATATATATATATATATATATATATATATATATATATATATATATATATATATATATATATATATATATATATATATATATATATATATATATGTATGTATGTATGTATGTATGTCTCATATGAGAGAGACATTATTTTTAGATGATTCAGAATATGACCTCATCGGCCTAAGTTGAGGGTTACCCCTCCATAGTCCATAGTTATAGAGTGGTACGCTTGGGCCGAGTACGACATCGAGTGCTAGCCACGCCTCTTCAAGTTTAGGGCGTGACAAACTTGTCATCAGAGCAGTTCTGTCCTAGTGAGTTTACAACCTGTGTGTAGTAGAGCCTTGTTTATAGATGTGTTGTGCACCACATTATATAAACAGGAAGCTACAAGGCATTTACGAGTATGTTACCCTTTTTTCAAATCCACATCGTGCTATAGAGCTATGTCATAATATTTCGATCCAAGACTTTTGTTTGCTAATTATAGAGATGCTTTCAATTAGAAAAAATTACATCTAGCTAGAGGGATAATATAGCAACAAGTAAGGGCACTAATAGAAGAGAGTTCTTGGCAATGTGGCCCCATTTGAGGCGCTATCAGATCGTTCGTACCAAATCTGCAAATTTCCATCTTAAGACACTAAGATGGGAATATGAAATCACCCGATGAATAGCAGGCCATGGGAGTATCGTAAGGTAAAACTTTAAGTTTCAACATGTAATCGAAGCAAGGTGAAGGAGGGTACGAGGTACCCAGTTAGTGGAGATTATCAATATTTACAGTTCAGGCAGAGAAATACAAGTACTCTGAGTTTACTTTCAAACGTAATAGAGGTATGTACAATCAGCCATACCCATCTCAGTTATGCCCTATGGGAGCTAACATATATAGTTTAAGAGGGGGATGGAGTATTATGATCCAGCTTGGGTTAGAGTAACCCAAAATGGTGGATTGAGCTAGGGGAGCTAAAAGTGAAACAATATTTTGTTGAGGTTTTCAGAATAATGAGATAGATAGAAATATTAGCATGATAATAAGAAGAGAGTAAATGAAGCATTATGAGTAAGGTATGATAAATGAGTATTAACAGTAAATGAGAATATGACAAGATAATAGAGTCTATAGTCAAATGAAGGAAAAGACAAGAGGTAGCAGGCGTTGAGACAATAAAAGAGTATATGCAATAAAGTTGTATCCTTATTTTGAGAAATGAGTTGGTCACTCTAACATGATTACTAGAAGGCTATGTTAGACCCTCTGAGTAATAGAAACTATTATGGGCTAGTAAACAAGATAAAACTCAACATGATTTAAGGACAAAAGGATTCAATAATAGTCGGCATCGTAAGAATTTCAGAGATTGTGTTCCAGCAAAGATAGAATGGACAATAGAAGAATAACCTTTAAGAGGTCATTTAGGAAGACGCTTCCCTAAAGAAAGAGCTTCGAGCAGAGTTAAGCTTAAGGAACTAAGTGTGCCAATTACACTAGGTGTCACCCTCGCTCGTAAGAAATTTAGTTATCCTTGGTAGAGAAGGGCTACCGCAAGGCGAGTAAGAGTCAGCGAGTACGTGAAAAGACGCTGAAGATGAAGAGGTAAAATATGTGTAGGTCAATCTTCATAGCATTAAATGTTATTACTCCCCTAAAAGGGGGAAAATAGGGTGATATGGTATTAATTCGGAGTTAAGTGGTTCAGGTAGTTACGAAATAGTAAAGGAGTAACGCTGTAAAAAGGATAAATGAGTGAGATTTTATTTATTTAGATCATACATATATACTACGAGTCCAGAACACTATGCAAGCATGATGTTGGG
The DNA here is from genome assembly GCF_000715075.1 of Nicotiana tabacum. Lineage (NCBI taxonomy): Eukaryota > Viridiplantae > Streptophyta > Magnoliopsida > Solanales > Solanaceae > Nicotiana > Nicotiana tabacum. The sequence goes on along the minus strand of NC_134086.1, from coordinate 62,635,395 downwards.
GAGAGACAGTAAGGGTTCCCAACCAAGATGTTATTGATAAATAAGTCTGAATGGGTACTTGATACATAAGAAGCCAGTATGAAAGGTAAGTTAAGGCAAAGGACATAACCAAAGAGAGGTTACATAGAATATAAATATGAGCAACCCGACGAGCACAAGGGCACAGAGGTAAGTGACTAAGGATAATTATAGGCGAGTAAGAACATCAAAAATTATGTCGGGTATATAACATAATAAGCTCGCAGCATTACAAGAGTCAGAGGGTCTTCCATAAGTGATACAATGAAAGACTAGCTTAGGAAATAAGGAAGAAGGCATCAACATAAGTATAGTGACCAAAAGAAGAAATGATCTTGGAATAACAGCTCACTACGACATTGTATGCTCTCAATAACAAAGTGTCACCTGTCGTAACTAAGGAACGGGAAGTGAAACCCAAAGTAATATTCGAGATCATATGAGTTGCACAAAATTCCAATATATGGGGGCACTAAGATAAGCCATGTATTCATGCAACAAGTGGCAGAACGCCCAAGAAAGGTAATTACTTACTTTTAACGAAAGTTAAGAAGGCACAAAAGAAATTATTCGATTTATGACCCAGACTTAGTTACGTTATTAACACACATAATATTTTGGAGTGTTATCCATGCATCATATATGTTGACAATGATACAACTATAGGAGACTCCAGCATAAGTTAAAAGAAAGAATTGAGTCATTGTTACAGACTAAAGATTAAATTGCTAGAAGGTTATATCATGGATGTTCCATAGCTTCCACGAGGGGCTAAAGTAATAACTAGTACCCTAAGTCGCAGATCGGAAGATAAAGTAAGCCTACTTGAAGGCTGAAATAGAAGAGGAAACCCAAAAGTAACATCAGCTAAGTGAGTTAGGAGTCTTATTACTAGACTCCAATTAGCATGGAAATCGTGATTCAGAATATTGTAGAATAACTCTAAATATCGGAGGTACAAAAGAGATAGTATAAAGACCATATTCTATAATGGCTCTACGATAAATCTAGTTAGAACAATACCAATCTCATAAGAAATCAGTACAAAGCTTTTGCCGAATTGTGTACGCACATTATGTGCAAGTATTATAGTAGAGCTTTAAGGTCTGGATGTGAATTCCACCTATGTGGAAGGGAGGTTATGAAGGATATAGAAGATACGATGCAAGATTTAAAGGTAACTAAGGTACATGTAAAGAAGGTATAAGACGCCGAAGTACAGAAGGTTATGATTAGTCCAGATTTTAGATAAAGGGCTTGAACTGCTGCGATTCAATATTCAGAAATGATAGTGGTGTCGTTAGTGGAATATCTTCTAGCCTATGGTTTCAAACTACCGAGAGGTATACTTAAGAGAGTAAAGAAGAGTTATAGACGACGTGATGTCTCACTTGAAATTCTAGAATAACATAAGAAAATCTATGGTGCTAGCAAGTTAAAGGGTGGTTGCGAGTAGTGTAAATAGATATTTGTAGGTCGCAAGCTAAAGTATGGTAAAGCGCCAAGGTTTTAGGCAGACATGAGTAAGGATAAAAAAAGGTGAGTAAGAAGGTGACGAGAATAGGGAATAGGTATGTCCTCGAGATTAAACCCATCACAACAAGAGAACTGACGGTTTCCATAAGTTATAAAAAGCTCAGTATAGCATGAGTGAACTCGGGGGAGTTTAAGACTAGGAGAATTTAAAAGAGATAGAATGCTTCCCTAGTGGTAGAATAAGGGTGTAATTGTGATAGATAAGAGGATGACGTTTAGGCCTTTGATTGGGTAATGATTTTGAGAAAAGGTATTTCATGAATTACACGGGATTAGAATATCCTCATAAGATGAATCACATTGGCATGCTATCAAATACAGTTGTTGAAATGTAGTATTTACCCTAAGTGGATCAGGGAAATAACTCGAGATGTTCTCTAATGAGTCGTGAGCCCTAGTGACATTATATTACATAAGAGTTTCAAGTTATTAATGGTAGATTATGGATCAACATTAAGGTGAATCAACAATAGTGAGATTGAAGTTCCAAAGTACGAGATGAGATTTGTTTGTCATTCTTAAGATGAACAGTAATGAGAAAGCATTAAAGGACTAAGATTTATACATATAGGATCAACAGCGAGAGAATAACTTAGAGTTTGGTAGCAGACCTCGATAATAATAAATGAAAGCATGTGTTATGATATAGTATGGCCTACCTTGATGCAGTAAAGCCATAAGGATAGATATCCGAAGCAATGAAACAAGATACAACAATAGTCGTAAGTTCGACAACGTACCAAGCAAAGGACTTTAGTACACCTATAGATGACTAGAGGGGAAACTTACCATAGTTCTGTATACATTCCCAAAGTGAGGCCTAGAGATTGGCTAAAAGCTGGAGGAAAAAGGACAAAAGAGTCACATAGGCGCACATACAAGGACAAAGTCATACAGGATGCATGATAGAAGGTCACAACAATTACGAGATTGGAAAAATTCTGACAAAAAGTCATGGTGTGAGAAAGAGGACCAAAGGGTGAATGCCCTAGCCTTCGGATTAATTAAAAGAATAGCTTCCTAGATGGTAAGGACAACATTAAAACATTTGTAACAGCTATGGGTTATGAGACTAATAAGCGCATCTACCAACATTCTAGGACGAATGTTCTAAAGGGGGGGAATGATGTTACACCCCATGTTTTCGTATGTAAGAGTAGGTCTTAAGTCAATTGATGTAAGACCAAAAATGAGATCATCTTTGGAAGTATATAATATAAGTTATCATGTTACCTCAGAAGTTACATTCATTGAAGATCATGAACATCAAGTACAAAGAGGGTTGGAAGGGTTATAAGCTAAGGAATTGAAGAAAATAATGTTTTGTCGAAAGTTGACAAGTTGGAAAAATTATAACATGCACTCTTTGGGTGAGACTAGGGGTCTTAACATGATATGGATGATATGTTACGAGTTATTTAATTGTATGACAGTCGTGTGTTATGTTTTGAATTCAAGGGAGTCGTGGAACAAAAGATGGCAAAGATCATCACAAGTTACATTCACCAATATGTTGAAAATTAGGTCAAATGTAGCTGAGCAATTCTCCCAATGTACTTAGGGTTACGAGATGATCTACCTACCAATTTGAAGATCTACGATTCCAGGTTCCAGCGGATTAAACTGTTCATTGATACAACATTGTAGTAGATATATATTCATGTTTTCATGAGATTACACAGGCTGATAGGTGACAAGTAGGTGTATCACCTACTTGCCAAAAGGAGAGGCCTCAATTAAAAGCTCCAAAGTCGGCCAAGAAGGTATTTTTAAGGGCTATTAAACTCATTTCTTTCACCCATTTTCAAGACCAAAAAAATGAAATTGAACCCCTGCAACTCCTCCCCAAAAATCCCACACAAACCCTACGATATTTTGGGTTCTACAATGTGATTCTAGTGCCGAAAACACAGGACAACTTGTTAGTTTCTCTTTCTCCTTCTTATAATTGTTTTGGGGAACTGATTTTGGATGAAGAAGAGCTAGGGTTCGCGGGTTATACTCAGTCCAAGGTAAATATATGTTTCTCCTTCCATTATCTATGCTTGTACGAGTTATAACTCGATCATAAAGACTGGACCTAGCGTGTTTCGAAAGAGTAGTATGTTGTTTGTTATTGCATCACTGTTGGCTGGTTTTAGACTTATTTTTATGCTGAACTCAAGGCTTTTTTCTTGGATAAGAGTCTTAATTATGTACTATTTGTTGTGGTGCTCAATTTGAAAAAAAAGACAAGGCGAAACGTGTTTTAGTAAACTGAAAAATCAATTTTGAGTTGCTGAACTTGTGGGACTGTTTTGCAGGTTGTTTCGTGTTGCTGTTAGATTATCTATTTTGCTACTATTTATATGGATTTTTGGAGGAGAAATGTTGTAGATAAACACCACATAATGGCAGGGTGGTTTGATGGTCGTTCCTCGTAACATTTCGGATTTCTTGACAATTTTATGGTTGTCGTTTTGTGTATGTAGTGATAGGGGTATGTTGGGCTGTTTTGTGGTATTTTTGTGATGGATATAAGATTTGAAAATGGTGTATATATGTTGTTATTATTGTGCTCTTGTTGTTCGTGGTGTTATGTCTAATTGGGAGGAAGTAGAGATTATACAGGAGATGTTGCTTGTTTTATTATAAAATAAGCTTGTCGTTCGTTGTGCGATAGTTGTACCTTCCATAACTTGATGATAATATTGTTATCATTGTAGTAGAATAAAGTGCAACGAGACGAGTTTAACGTGGTTATTGGACAGATTGTGATAAGGTATGTTAAGGCTAAACCTTTCTTTCGTTTGGCATGATCCAGTAATTACATGTGTATGACAACGAGACATAAAAAGAAGTTCCTACTCCCGAATTTATGTACACTATCCTAGTCTCATAAGTTACAATATTCTCCCTTATTGGGACATCATATTCAGTTTAGTTTTGTCTTATATCAACGAACAGAGCAGAGAGTCTATATATATACAGTATTATAGTATTTTCACCACTATCGAGCTATAATCGATGGGCAGGCCCCTATTGGGAAACCTCTGATCAGATGGTAAGTTTTATACCGAGCCTACTGTTGTCGAGCGCCTATGAGCCTGCCCATCATAGCCGAGATACAGAGCCTAGTATAGCCGAGCACCTATGAGTGAGCCTAAAATGGCAGAGCAGTTATATATATACTGAGCCTTATATGGCCGGACAACTATTTTACTTACTATATTGAGAGAGTTTAGTCAGTATCAACAGGTAAGCATATCTTCGGATTATCTTTGACTCTCAGTTATTATATTATCATTTCAGTTTCAGTTTAAGCTTTCAGTTATTCTATTGCCTTATATACTAGGTACATTATTTCGTACTGACATCCCATTTGTTGGGGACGCTGCATTTCATGCCTGTAGGTCCTGATAGACAGCTGGATAGATCTTCCTAGTAGACAGAGTCAAACATCATCTTGGTTGGTAAGCTCCACTTCCTCGGAGTTTTCCTAGTAGATAGAGTCAAACATCAGCTTGGTTGGTAAGCTCCACTTCCTCGGAGTTACCGGGTTTAGACCTTGGAGTCTATTTTATATTACATGTTTGATAGGTAGGTCAAGGCCCTGTCCCAACCATGGTACAATTCAGTTACCTTTAGAGGCTTGTAGACAATTCCTGCATAGTTTGTATATCAGTAGATGTTCATGGCAGGCTCGTCGGCATCCACATTTATATACATATATATATATATATGTGTGTGTGAGAATTTGGGTATATTACCCAACAGATGACAGAGACTTTATTTTCAGACGATTCTAAATATGGCCTCATCGGCCTAAGTTGAGGTTACCCCTCTAGAGTCCATAGTTATAGAGTGGTATGCTTGGCTAAGTACGACACCTAGTGCCGGCCACGCCTCTTCAAGTTTGGCGCGTGGCAGATTTCTAATCTTCACCCCCTCTCCACATGGCACAAGGCCACTAATTAAGAGAGGATGACTCATAAATATATGTGTAGGTGTCTTATTTTGAGCAATTAAATCAATCAAGGTTAGTTTAAAAAAAACCTTGTCCATTCCATTTTGGACAAATGAACAAAACAAGGGCCAAAGAGTAAGATGGTTTACATGTTTAAATTGGTGAGAATTCCTAGTCAACCAGAACTTGCTCGCAAAGAATTGAAGTCATGTTGATAATTTTTGGACAGATCATAGGCAATCGTTCACACTGTAACGCCAAGAACATAAGCTCACTCGTTCAAACACTTTAACGAGCATAAGCTTAATTCCGTCCAAATTTTGCGGTTCTAAAAGATTACAGTGTAATCTTATCCAAGAATATTATACGGATTTTTTCCTACTCCAGGTATATTAAAGCCCTCCGTTCTTTCTTTTGGCATAGTCCAAAGTATACTGAAGAAACGAGAAAATACACAGTTTCCATAAATTACTCTATTCATAGAAATAGTAGAGGTATTTATATTCTTGATTCCCCATGAAAAACATTATTATCTTCTGTTAGTGGGTCTCAGAATAATACACAGTAGAAAAAATTTTATCCAGAAGGAATACTGAGATTATTACGTGTTTTCATGCATTTCACTCATTTATACAAAGTCATTGACCCATGAACAGATGGTGTTATATACGCATATATGTATATTATATTTGTATGTGATGCGGGAAAAAGGTTACGGCATTATATACGCACCACCACCTGATCAGCTGGTATATGATGATGATATTGCCTATAGTGGCAAAAATATGACCCATACGACATTATATACGCATATATATGTACGTATATGTATATGGGATATGGGAAAAAGTTCTGGAGTTATATATGCACCACCACCTGATCAGTTGGTATATGTTGATAATGTGCCTACAGTGGCCGAGACAATATGATGGGATGCCCTCGGTAGCTTGATGATATTATGTACACTCATACCTATACATGGCATGATATTATGCGCACGTGTATGACATTATAAACGTTTCAGAATTTATAAAGTTATTCAGATTTAAGATTTGTTTCCGATGCGCTATTTCACGGGGCCTACGTTTCATGCCTGGAGGTGCAGCTACGCAAGTTGACGGTCCCCTTCTTAGGATCCCTGATCAGCGAGAGTTGGCATGCTCCCCTTGATCTTGAGCTTCTTTTGAGTTTTGGTATGATATGTTTGTATATATATATATATATATATATATATATATATATATATATATATATATATATATGGGTATGACGTGGCTCGGTCCCGTCTTTGTATAGTTATGTTTCCATTAGAGGTCTGTAGACAGTATGTCTAGTTGGGTTGTATGTGGCCTTGTCGGCTTTTAGTTTTGGATGTATAGTTGTCTATAGTAGCCTTGACGGCTCGCCCACTGTATTCTACCTGTATACGTGCATATTGCCTTGAAGGAAGGTTTTCTTCTTATATGTTATTTTCGTAACTCAGTAGATGATATTCAGGCTCGTATCTTAGATGCATTGTAACGACCCGGTCGGTCGTTTTAAGAATTTATGCCCTGATTCCCTATTAACTACTCTCCCCGTGTTTTTTCCGGCTATTATGAGTTGCTAGGAGGAATTGTTTGGAGTTTCGGAGAGTTTTGAGACACTTAGTCCCTAAATGAGAGCTTAAGTTATGGAAATTTGACCATAGTCGGAACAGTGTGAAGACGGCCTCAGAATGAAATTCCGATGGTTCCGTTAGCTCTGTTTGGTGATTTCGGGTTTAGGAGCGTGTTTGGATTGTATTTTGGAGGTATGTAGTTAATTTAGGCTTGAAATGCCGAAAGTTGAATTTTTGAAGTTTCCGGTTCGATAGTGAGATTTTTATTCGAGGGTCGGAATGGAATTGCGGAAGTTGGAGTAGCTCCATAGTGTTGAATGTGATGTGTGTGCAAAATTTCAGGTCATTCGGACGAGGTTTGATAGACTTTTTGATCGAAAGGGTATTTTCAGAGTTTTTGAAGTTCTTAGGCTTGAATCCAATGCTAATTGGTTGATTCGATATTTCTTGAGGTGTTTTGGAGATTTGTATAAGTTTGGATAGGGGTATATGACTTGTTCGTACTTTTAGTTGAGGTCCCGGGTCCCTCGGGATGATTTCGGATGGTTAACAAGGAGTTGGAACTTCGAGTTTGCAGCTAAAGTTCTTTGGGTTGCTGTCATAACCACATCTATGGTTCGGAGACTGCAGATGCGGAATTTAGCCACAGAAGCGTCAATATAAGGAAAGGCGAAGAGTCGTAGGTGCGTATGAGTTCACACACCTGCGTGACCGCAAATGCGGTGAACAAGTCGAAGGTGCGGACTTGGGGAATTATTGAGTTTTCGTAGGTGCGGTCATTATTCCGCATAAGCGGGACCGCCGGTGCGATCACTTGACCACAGAAGCAGAATTTTTGGGCAGAAAATAGGAACTTCGAGGGTTTGGTTTCAAAAGTTGGAAAAATTGATTTGGAGCTCGGTAGAGGGAAATTTTGGCAGGAATTTGAAGAGGAAATCAGTGTGTAACAATTCCTTAACCCTTTCTAGTTGTATTCCGTTAATCTATTGTTAGTTTTGTCATTTAATTTCGGATTTGAGATGAAAATTGGGGAAAAGTGGGAAGAAAGTTTTGAGACTTAGAATTCAAATTTTGATTGGGAATTTGACCTTGGATTTGGATAATTTTTGTATGCATGAACTCGTGAGAGTATGAGGATTCTGAAAATATAAATTTTACCCGATTCCGAGACGTTGGCCCGAGGGGCATATTGGTAATTTTACATAATTTCGCGTATTAGCCTAGAATTTATTTGTATGATCAGTTACTCGAAGTGTTATTTACATTATGAAATTGTATTGAATAGATTTGGGCCATTTGGAGTCGAGTACTCGTGGCATGAACATGGTTTCAGGTTGATTTTGAGCTGGTTCGAGGTAAGTGGCATGCCTAACCTTGTATGGGGGACTTTCCCCTTAGGATTGGTATTGTCATAATTGAAACGGCTTGTATGTGAGGTGACAAGTGCGTACTTGTTCTAATTATTGAAAACCTTGTTTTCATTAAGTAACTTTAATTGTGTTTTCCCTTCTTATTTATTCTACTTGCACTTTTAAACCTGTTGTTAGCTTAGAGAAGCATGTCTAATTGACTTAATTGCCTTATTTACTTTAATTGCCTTTTTGGATTGCATGAAGCATGCTAGGTTAGAATTGCATGTGTTACTTTGGTATGAAGTTGAGTTTATTTGAGTGTTCCTTGTGCCATTGTTGTGTGTTTTACTTTGGGACTACGGGATGACATCCCGGGAGATCCCCTGTATGCATTTATGATGTGAGCTGAAGTGCGGGATACCGAGAGATCTCCAGCACGTTGTACACGGCGAAATTGGGGACCCGATTCCCCCATCATAAGGACCGTCTCGCGGTCATGTCCCTTAAAGCTCGATGCCAAGGTCTAGACTCATCCTCGAGGTTCGATATATATCGGTCCAAAGGATATCGCATTCCAACAAATATAGCGGTCTACAACAGGCGAGGGGAGTTCCCAAGGCGCGCGGCTTAACCTGACAAGGTTGGTCTATCCGGGGCCTATTTTTAAGATGTCACATCTAGCCATCCAATCTCCATACCTTTACGGTTAACAAGTTTTGTACTATAACGGATTCCCCTCTTATATAAAGGGGATCCCCATCACTTTGTAGGTTCGGCTGATGTTGGTCCATTCCTCCACAAGTGCAATAATATCTCTCTCTCTCTCTCTTTTCTTTCTTTCTAAATTTGCTCGTTCTCGCTGGTCCGAGGCCACTTTAGTATTTATCGCTATCTTATTTGTTCTTCATTTTATTGCTTTCCATTGGGTACAACAAACCTTATGTAATTATATCTTAACTATTATTCCACTCTCTATTGCCCCTGATAGCTCGAGCTCGACCCTGACGTCGATCCTGAGGTCCCCCATCGATCAGTCCTATATCTGGGTAGTAATCCCCTCGGTTTGATTACTGCCTCGTTTTAGCCTGTATTTCATCATTAAACTTCATATTCTTAGCATCAGCTGCTCCAAATAACTAGCTCGAGAATATATCACGTATTTTTAGAATCCCATTTACAAATTTAATTGTTGTTACCATTCACAGATGGTGCCACAAACGTAAGAGGATCCGGAATCGGTATAGTCCTAAAGCTGCCCGTTGGCGGCATAATCAAGCAATCCATAAAAACCACAAAGCTAACACATAATGAAGCCGAGTACAAGGCTATGATAGCAGGTTTGGAGTTGGCCAAAAGCCTGGGAGCCGAGACTGTTGAGGCAAAATGCGATTCGCTCCTCGTGGTAAGCCAGGTAAACGGAAGCTACAAAGGCCGAGAAGACATGATGTAAAGGACAAAATCCAAATCACATTACATTGCTTAAAAGAATGGACCTTGGTCCATGTGCCCAGGAGCAGAATAGCAAGGTCGATGCCCTCGCAAACCTGGGGTCTTCCAAAGTGGCCCGATTCTCCCTCGACGAAAATGGGGCTCTCTACAGGAGAACATTCGATGCCCCCCCCCCCCCCCGGTGATATGCGTGGGACAGGGCGACACTGATTATGTGCTCCGAGAGATCCACGAGGGCACATGTGGAAATTACTCCGGGGTCAATTCCTTAGTCTGAAAGGTGATCAGAGCAGGCTACTATTGGGACAACATGGAAAAAGACGCCAGAGAATTCGTCCAAAAATGTGACAAGTGTCAGAGGTTCGCTCCCATGATCCATCAGCTCGGCAAACAACTATATTCCATTCTATCACCATGGTCATTCATGAAGTGAGGGATGGACATCGTCGGCCCTTTACCTATGGCGCCAGGTAAGGCCAGATTCATTCTATTTGTGACTGATTACTTCTCAAAATGGATGGAAGCGCAGGCCTTCGAGGAAATAAGAGAGAAGGAAATCATCAATTTTAAATGGGAACACATCATATGCCGGTTCGGGATCCCATCCAAAATAACATGCGACAACGGGAGGTAATTCATCGGGAGCAAGGTAACACAGTTCCTTAAAGACAACAAAATCAAGAGAATCCTGTCGATGCCATACCACCCATGGCCGAACGACCAAGCCGAATATACGAATAAAACCATCATTCAAAACCTGAAAAAGAAGTTGGAAAGCGCCAAGGGAAAATGGAGAGAAACGTTGCTCGAAGTGTTGTGGGCATATCGGACAACTCCAAAATCGAGCACCGGGGAGACACCCTTCTCTCTAGTATATGGCACTGAAGCACTGATAATAGTGGAAGTCGGGCAACCAAGCGCCAGATTCCGGCACACTAACGAGGGATCAAACAATGAATCCATGGCAACGGCCCTCGAGCTGCTCGACGAAAGGCGGGAAACCTCGCTGGTTTGAATGGTTGCCAGAAGCAGAAAATCGAAAGATAAAACAATAGAAGAACGAATCTCCGATACTTCTGAATCAGAGACTTGGTCCTAAGGAAGGTTACTCTCAACACCAGAAACCCTAATGAAGGGAAGCTAGGCCAAAATTGGGAAGGGTCGTACCATATCCTTGGGATAGTTGGCAAAGGATCCTATAAGCTTGGTACTATGGAGGGCGAGCAGCTTCTGAGTAACTGGAATGTATTGATGCTTAAGCGGTATTACTACTAGGGCGTCCGATTGTAAAACCCCACAAATATCCTCAAGCCAAAGTCACACACTTTTCCTTCGACCAGGTTTTTTTATCCAGAAATGGGTTTTTGTCGGCAAGGGTTTTAACGAGGCTACGTCCACGCACATCCCAAGAAGGATTCGAAGAGCCTACCGGACTTCCTTTGCAACCAACCTCGCCCTGGGAAGATGACGAATGAGGCTCCGATAGGAAAGAATGTACTGGATGAAACTGTCCGAGGATCCGCGCCCGCACGGGCCGAGCTCGCAAAAATCAAAACAGCATGCATTTATAGCATGTATTTATGCCAAGCAATAAAGAATATCTTCTGGCATCTCATACTCTGGAAAATGGGATTTCAACATACTCACGGCGAAGGCCTCTCACCAAATGCGTTCCGAAATACTCATAGACTTAGCATCAACAATTCGACACACGCACGACCCTGAGGTCGGAACTCCGGTCACATAAAACTCCAACAAGGTAACTCCGAGCTCCCGGGTAACGACCTTCAGGCCTAAGAAAACTCAATGACTCGGAGACTGTCGCCAATCACCATGCACTGGAAAACACGAAACTGTAAGACCCCGAGTGGGCAGACTTGGTGTAACCAGATCTATTCTACAAAGCAACACAAACTGTAACACCGTAATAGGCATGACAAACTATAAGACCTCAACAGACATGGAAATCCCGAAGTTTAAGCTATACGTCGCATTTTTAAGAATCCCGAAAGGGCATACCCTCGGTTTAGATGCCTAAACTATTACTTGGGATCAAAAACATCTCCGGCCAAACACATATGATTACGTTCAAAATGGCTGATATAGCAAAATTAACGCGACTGGGGGATGCTTGACCATCGCTAAACAAAATTGCAGGCTATTACTTCGAATATACTTCGGAAAGAACCAATTAAATCAGGCTTCTTTCAACAGGCTAAAACAAGCTTCGACCATGTCAGCTCCAAATCACAAAGCATCGATCTACTCGACCTACGAGTTAAAACACTTTCGAGGTGCTCAAACATCACCGATAGCGATTTGAACTTGAAGTTCTCCCGGAACAGACGACGGGTCAGGTAAAATTATTTCAAAAGACCTTAACGAGCGGAACACAAAGCCTACAAAAAGCCCACGGGAAAAAGCATAAGAGCCATTGCTGCCAACATAAACGAGCCTCCAGGCCACACACTAAAAGGTCTCAATGACCAAAACAGCGTAAGAGCCACTGTCGACAACTTGAAAATTGACAACTTGAGGATTAAAATGAGCTCGAGTCGTAACCTGACTCGGAGACCGGATCCAAAATAGTTAACTATACAAGCCTCTAGGCTGCATATCAAAAGGTCTCAACAACCAAAATTGCATAAGAGCCACTATCGTCAATTTGAAGATCCAAAAAAACTCGTGGGTCAATTAAAGCTCGAGTCACAATATGACTGGGAGACTGGACACAAAATAGTTGAAACAACAAACGCCCAAGGGAAAGAAATAAAAACCTTCATCATCCACCCATACAGGCACAAGAAAACATGAGGGTTAATCAAAGCTCGAGTCGCAACACGACTCAGAAGCTGAACCCAAAACAAGCCAAATACAAATGCCCAAAGGCAAAGGAAAAGAACCTTCATCACCCGACCGCGCAGACACAGAAGAGCGAAAATAAATAAGGCGCAGGACAAACCCGGCTCGAAAACCCAACACAAAATTGCTGGGCAAAAGCGCAAAACCCCTCACGACGGTTCATATCGGAGGCTGCATCTACCAGCCGCACGACAATTCCTGAGCCAGCCTAAAAAAGCCATAGGGCTATATTGTAGGTCTAAGGTTTTCTCGCCAATCCTTGCTGAATTCAGAGCATAAAGGGAATAAGGGAAACAAAGCCACGAGATTCTCCTCATACATATGCCAAAATAAAATTACTATATGCAAACAGGGAGATCAATAGGAAGAAACAACAGATCCTAATCTATTGCCGAACCGATGCCCTCAGAAGTTGCATCTGGCGATTATGAATCCCCCGACGGCCCCTTATCGGTGACGTCCACCCTCTTCGGGGATCCACCCCCATTTTTACCCTACTCGAGCTGCCTTCCAATACGCCCTCGATGGCCAGCCTCTAGGGACCCAGTCAAGCACGATCCGTGGCTCGAGGTAAAGTTGGGCCAGCCCCCTCGAACGCCCTCTCAATGCAAGAATCTGCAACGACCACTCCTCCCCCATGCAAAGATACATGCACCTCGACCTCAACTATGATTCGAAACAATACAACCACCAGCTCGGAATGGAGGCTCTTATACTTGCCGTCATCCTCCTCCTTTGTGTCCTAGAGCTGACGCTCAATCAAGGCGACTCTCCCCTTGAGGTTGTCCCTTTCGGAAGAAACCTCACTCACATGTCAACTAAGCTCGGAGATTTCAGCATCTCTGGCCTGAAGATCCCATCTCAGCAGGGCGTTCTCCTTCTCAAACTGCACAAATTGGGGAACAAGGAGATACAAGCGATGGAATATCACAAGGGCTCAAACGATAGTTAAAAATAGGGGATGAATAACCTGTTCGGTGAAATAGGCTTTCTCACACTCGCGATGACTCACCACGTGCTAATACTAGGCGAGGGTCTGGTTATAAAGTGCTTCGGCCTACCCATCTCGCCAAAAATACAAGTCTAGATGAAGTTATCTGCTCACAAAGCCTGCCCATCTCGCCAATGATCGCCGGCTTCCCAAGTGCGTCTCTCCCTTTAATAAGTTCCCCTGCCACGGAAAGCTCCTTGTAAGACTCATCTTGCATTCCAAAAGATGGAAGGATCTCCCCTTTGGAGAATCAACAATATCCAACAGGCTACCGGGGTTAGCCTGAATCTCCATCCTCTGTTCATCCCGGGTCCCAGATCGAGGTCCCTCCAAACTGCCTGCCAAGGGCATCCCGATTCGAGGAGGACTTCGGCCACTTGCCATGTCAAGGGCAGTGCTTGATACCCCATCCATTGCCTCACCGCCACAAAACTAAGCCACGCCAACATTAGACTCATGTCCGGACGCATCTATCCCATGGCCTGAGGATCAATCGACCCCAAACGCTCTTTGAAGGGTTCCAAGAAGCTTCTTTCTCCCTCACCTTTAGTACAAGGATTTCCCGTCGCCCTAGAGACTGGAGCCGATGAGCCAACATTGGAATCCTCCACTCTAACCCTCTTGGGCTACGGTGGCTCAACTGATAGGCTCTCCTACCTTTTCTTCTCCTCGTCAAGCATCAGAGTGTCCCCTCCAATGGACGACACCTCCCTCATCAGTGGGATTCCTCCCAGACCTGCATAGATGCAGAGGTTAAGTGCACAGGATGGAGAAAGCTACTAATAGCAAGCTACATATGCATCAAGACGTAAGACTTACCGTGGCCTTTGGCTTCCCATCGAGCTCGGGATAAATTCCGCCATGCTCAATCGGTGTACGGATAGATTGAGTTCACATGACCGACCCAACACTGAAGAGCCGATGTCGTGCCAGGATAGATCGCTACAGCTAAAAAGACAGGGAATGCAGAGTTAGACTTATAAGGAAATATAACCAAGAAGGGGCAAGGGCACCACGTTTACTTACGCCCAGCTTTCTACTTCTCCGGGAACGACATCTTTTCTACTGGAATCAAGTCAGACATCCTCACTCGAAGGAATCGTCTTAACTATCCATCGTCCCTAAACTCCTTGGTAAGGGCAAAAAGGGATCTCGGGGCTAGACAGCGTATCTTGACTAAGCCCCCGCGAAGTGGACGAGGACTATACATCCGGATCAAATGATTCAGGGTGAAGGGCGTTCCCTCTATCATGATCGAATAATGACTGATCATATAAACCACACGCCAGAACGAAGGGTGAACTTGACTCAGGGTTACCTGGTAACTTCGGCAGATGTCGAGAATCACAGGGTCGATTAGGGGCGAGGATGGCCCCATCGGCCCCAAAGAGAATGGGTAGGTGTACACGCCCAGAAAGCCAGCCTTATAAGCCGTAATATCTTCATCCCAAGTGGTAATCTCCGCGAGCATGGTATCTCCCCAGCAGAAGTTGGCATTCACTCTTTTGATGTCCATTATAGAGCTGATGTACCGAGTTACATGCTCTCAGCGCCCTGACTTCGAGGAGGGTCTCTCGACCCTAAAATCGAAGGTCATCACAAAGGGTCCCGGAATGCACTCCTCGGTACGGGGGGGGGGGGGGGGCCACTTCGCCTTGAGAGAAGAACGAAGAGGATGAGCCCGCAACCTCCTAGGAAGTAGAAGTGGAAATATTCGTCATCCTTGGGGAACTCTTAGGAAAGAAGAAAAGGGGGGTTGCGTCCCTGGGAAAGAGCGAGAATGAGGGGAAACAGACCTCACTAATGATAATGAACACGAGATGGAATCTAGAAAGGAATAGGCAAGTATTTATAAAAGCACCATGGGTGCATTGAAGGAAGCCAACCGCCGCAGTCAATCCTAAAATCTGCAGAATCGGTGCACGTAATGTGCATTGACATCTTGTATCCGTTCGCAAGGGCATTAGAGGAAGTAGGGGTCCATAACCGTTTCTTATCATTTTTGTCACCTTCATTCTAAGAAATGCGAAGACTATCTGTACACGACAAATCCGGGGGCCCGATTTCCCCATCATAAGGACCGTCTCGCGGTCATGTCCCTCGAAGCTCGAAGCCAAGGTCAAGACTCATCCTCGAGGTTTGACATATATCGGTCCAAAGTATATCGCATTCCGACAAATATAGCGGGCTACAGCAGGCGAGGGGGGAGTTCCCAAGGTGCACAACTTAACTTGACAAGGTTGGTCTATCCGGGGCCTATTTTTAAGATGTCACGTCTAGCCATCCTATCTCCATACCTTTACGGTTAACACATTTTGTACTATAACAGATTCCCCTCCTACATAAAGGGAATCCCCATCACTTTATAGGCTTGGCTGATGTTGCTCCATTTCTCCACAAGTGCAATAATATCTCTCTCTCTCTCTTCTTTCTTTCTAAACTTGCTCGTTCTCGCTGGCCCGAGGCCACTTTAATATTTATCGCTATCTTACTTGTTCTTCATTTTATTGCTTGGAATTGGGTATAACAACCCTTATTTAATTATATCTTAACCGTTATTCCATTCTCAACTGCCCCCGATAGCTCAAGCTCGACCCTGACGTCGACCCCGAGGTCCCTTAACGATCAGTCCTATATCCGGGCAGCAGACCCCTCAGTTTGATTACTGCCTCCGTTTCAATTGCTCTAAACAACTAGCTCGAGAATAGATCAAGTATTTCTAGAATCCCATTTACAAATTTAATTGGTGTTCCCATTTTCACTGTAAACACACGTATATTGAGGATACCGAGAGATCCTTGGGATACCAAGAGATCTCTAGCATACATTGAGGATACCAAAAGATCCTCGGGATACTAAGAGATCCCTAGCATACATTGAGGATACCAATAGATCCACAGGATACCAAGAGATCCCTAGCATACATTGAGGATACCAAGAGATCCTCGGGATACCAAGAGATCCCTAGCATACATCGAAGATACCAAGAGATCCTCGAGATACTAAGAGATCTCTAGCATACATTGAGTATACCAAGAGATCCTCGGGATACCAAGAGATCCCTTCCATATATTGAGGGTACTAAGAGATCCTCGAGATATTGAGAGATCCCCGGTTATTATCTTTATGAAGAGTGGTATTTCCTTGTGATTGTTTTTGTCTCTGTTTCAGTTGTTGTTATACTTATTATCCTGTATTAACTCTTACTATTAGTTTTCAACTATACTACTTATTTTATTCAGTTATACCAGATATTGCATTTAATCTTATTAGGCCTCTGACCTTCCTCGTCACTATCCGACCGAGGTTAGGATTATCACTTACTAAGTACCGATGTGGTGTACTCATGCCCTTTCTATGCATGTTTTTTCATGTGCATATCCAGGTACCTCCATTCAGACTTATCAATCATGAGCCGAGGCACTTGTAGAGACTCTGAGGTATATCTGCCGCGTCTACAGACCGAAGAGTCCCTTTCTACTCCCCCCTTTTTAAGTATTAGCCCTTTTGTATTTTTCTTTCCTTGTTAGATATATTGGAGTTAGATACTGATAGATATTCAAAGGCTTGTGATCATGAGATTCCGGTTTTTTGGAAGATGTATTAGTTTTGAGATTTGATGTTGTGTATGCTGAGTGACACTTTTAAACGTTGTTTTATTTTACTATTTCGGTATTTGAATTGTTTCTCTTTCACAATTTGCCTTATTTTCTGCATTGGTAGGCTTACCTAGTCGTAGAGACTAGGTGCCATTACGATGGTTCACGGAGGACGAACCGGGGTCGTAACAAGTTGGTATTAAAGCTCTGGGTTGATAGGAGTCATAAATCACAAGCTGGTTATTAGAGTCTCGTTGATCGGTACAGAGATGTCTGTACTTATCTATGAGAGGCTATGTAACTATTGGGAAAATTCCACTTCATTTCATTTCCCTATCATGTGAGATATTTGACATCAAAATCCTAAACCTCTATCTTCCATTCTCTCAAAGATGGTGAGGACCTCTCGCGGAGTAGAGGACAGGTGGGTCCAGGAGAGAGAGGACATGCGAGGTCAAGAGAGAGAGTATAGGGAAGTGAGGAGACCCCGTAGACTGGAGAAGCCCATTGGTCCTTATTTTGGAGGAAGACTACGGCATGGTAGAGGTTTTGTGAGTCAGCCAGCTCATTTTGCATCTAAGATTTCATACAGTGTTTTAGGTGTTCAGGGGTCTTGGAGTACCCGTACCGCACAGTTCCCACTGCCACGCCCTCCCAGAGCTTGTTTTGAGTGTGGTGAGACATGCCATGTGGTGAGGGATTACCCTAGACTTGGGAGGAGTTCACCTCTACAGACTTCTCAGCCACAACGCGCTCTACAGAGTTCTCAGGCTATGATCACAACACCAGTTGCTACCCCACCTGCTCAGCCAGCTAGAGGGGAAGGCAAGGCTAGATATTATGCCCTTCATTCCCTTACCAAGGTTATTTCCTCTGATTTTATCATCACAGGTATTATACTAGCTTGTCATAGAGATGCATCAGTTCTATTCGATCCAAGCTCCACTTACTCTTATGTGTCTTCTTATTTTGCTTTGCATTTAGGTGCACCTCAGGATTCTTTGAGTTCCTCTGTTTATGTTTCTACTCCTGTGGGGGATTCTCTTGTTATGGACCGCATTTATTGGTCCTATTTGGTTGCTCTTAGTGGTTTTAAGACCAGAGCCAATTTATTGTTACTCAACATGGTAGATTTTGATATTATCTTAGGCATGGACTGGTTATCAACCCATTATGCTATTAATGATTGTCACGCCAAAACCGTGACGATGGCTATGCCAGGTGTACCACGTGTTGAGTGGAGGGGTGCTTTAGATCACACTCCCAGTTGAGTTATTTCTTTCCTTAAGGCTCAACGTATGGTTGAGAAGGGGTGTTACGCGTATCTAGCTTATGTAAGAGATGTCAGTATTGATACCCCTTTAGATGATTCAATCCCAGTAGTACGAGATTTTCCTGATGTGTTTCTAGTTGATCTTACGGGCAAGCAGCCTGATAGAGACATTGATTTTGGCATTGATATATTGCCGGGCACTCAGCCCATTTCTATTCCTCTGTATCGTATAGCTCCTCGTGAGTTGAAGAAGTTGAAGGATCAATTACAGTAATTGCTTAATAAAGGTTTCATTAGGCCCAGTCTATCACCTTAGCATGCTCCTGTCTTATTTGTGAAGAAAAAGGATGTTTCTATGCGTATGTGCATTGATTATTATCAGTTGAACAAAGTTGTAGCGAAGAACCATTATCCTTTACCTCATATCGATGATCTGTTTGACCAGTTTTAGGGTGCACGGGTGTTTTCTAAGATCGACATGCGCTCAGGTTACCATCAGTTGAAGATTCGGGAACCAGATATCCCGAATACTGCTTTCAGGACTCGGTATGGTCATTACGCATTCTTTATTATGTCATTTGGGCTAACCAATGCTCTTGCAGCTCATATGCATTTGATGCACAGTGTGTTCCGTCCATATCTTGACTTGTTCGTTATTGTATTTATTGATGATATTTTGGTGTATTCCCGGAGTAGGGAAGATCATGAGCAACACTTGAGGATAGTGCTTCAGACCTTGAGAGAAAATAGGTTATATGCTATTTTCTTGAAATGTGAGTTTTGGTTGGATTTCGTGGCATTCTTAGGCCACGTGGTTTGATTGAAGGTATTCAGGTGGATCTGAAGAAAGTAAAGGTCGTGCAGAGTTGGCCCAGACCATCCTTATCTACAGAGATTCGCAGTTTTCTTGGCTTAGTGGGTTATTATCGTTATTTTTGTTAAGGGGTTTTCATCGATTGTAGCCCCTATGACCAGACTGACCCAGAAGGGTGCTCCGTTCTAGTGGATGGAAGATTGTGAGGCGAGCTTTCAGAAGCTTTGACTACAACCCCAAATTTGATACTTCCTACAGGTTCAGGGTCGTACACTATATATTGTGATTCCTCAAGGATTGGCCTTGGAGCGGTTTTGATGCAGGACGATAGGGTGATTGCCTAAGCATCCAGACAGTTGAAGGTTCATGGGAAGATTTATCCCGTCCATGACCTTGAGTTAGCTGCCATTGTTCAATGTCCTTACAGCTCTTATGCATTTGATGCACAGTGTGTTTCATCCATATATTGACTCATTCGTCATTGTCTTTATTGATGATCTTTTGGTGTATTCCCTGAGTCGGGAAGATCATGAGCAGCACTTGAGGACAGTGTTTCATACCTTGAGAGAAAAGAATTTATATGCTATGTTCTCGAAATGGGAGTTTATGTTGGATTTCGTGGCATTCTTAGGCCACGTGGTGTCGAGTGAGGGTATTCAGGTGGATCCGAAGAAAGTAAAGGTCGTGCAAAGTTGGCCCAGACCATCCTCATCTATAGAGATCCGTAGTTTTCTTGGCTTGGCGGGTTATTACCGTCGTTTTGTTGAGGGGTTTTCATCAATTGTAGCCCCTATGACCAGACTGACCCAAATGGGTGCTCTGTTTCAGTGGACGGAAGAGTGTGAGGCAAGCTTTCTGAAGCATTGACTATAGCCACAATTTTGATACTGCCAACAGGTTCGGGCTCGTACATTATATATTGTGATGCCTCGAGGATTGGCCTTGGAGCGGTTTTGATGCAGGACGGTATGGTGATTGCCTAAGCATCTAGACAGTTGAAGGTTCACGGGAAGATTTATCTCGTCCGCGACCTTGAGTTAGCTGCCATTGATCAATACCCTTGCAGCTCTTATGCATTTGATGCACAGTGTGTTTCATCCATATCTTGACTCGTTCATCATTATCTTTATTGATGATATTTTGGTGTATTGCCGGAGTCGGGAAGATCATGAGCAGCACTTGAGGATAGTGCTTCAGACCTTGAGAGAAAAGAAGTTATATGTTATGTTCTCGAAATGTGAGTTTTGGTTGGATTCCGTGGCATTCTTAGGCCACGTAGTGTCGAGTGAGAGTATTCAGGTGGATCCGAAGAAAGTAAAGGTCATGCAAAGTTGGTCCAGACCATCCTCATCTACAGAGATCCGTAGTTTTATTGGCTTGGCGGGATATTACTGTTGTTTTGTTGAGGGGTTTTCATCGATTGCAGCCCCTATGACCAGACTGACCCAGAATATATTGTGATGCCTCGAGGATTGGCCTTGGAGCAGTTTTGATACAGGACGGTAGGGTGATTGCCTAAGCATCCAGACAGTTGAATGTTCACGGGAAGATTTATCCCGTCCACGACCTTGAGTTAGCTGCCATTGTTCACACCCTGAAGATCTAGCGTCATTATTTGTACGGGGTTCCTTGTGATATTTATACCGATCATCGAAGCTTGCAACACCTATTCAAGCAAAAGGATCTAAATTTGCACCAGAGGAGATGGTTAGGGTTGCTGAAGGACTATGATATCACTATTTTGTATCCTCCGAGCAAGGCCAATGTAGTGGCCGATGCTTTGAGTCACCGAGTAGAGAGTTTGGGGAGTTTGTCTTATTTACCAGCATCGGAGAGGCCTATGGCAATGGATGTTCAAGCCTTAGCTAGCCAGTTGTGAGATTGGATATTTTGGAGCCCAGTCAGGTTCTAGCTTGTATGGGTTCTCGATCTTCCTTATTTGATCGTATCAGGGGTCGTTAGTATGATGACCCTTGTTTGCTTGTCCAAAAGGACAAGGTTCAGCATGGTGATTCCAGAGATGTGACCATTGGTGATGACGGGGTATTGAGTATGTGGGGTTGAATTTGTGTGCCCAATGTTCATAGGCTTCACGAGTTGATTCTGGAGGAGGCCCATAGTTCGCGGTATTCCATTCATCCGGGTGCCACGAAGATGTATCAGGATTTGAGGTAGTACTATTGGTGGAGGCGGATGAAGAAAGATATAGTTGCATTTGTAGCTCGGTGCCTTAACTTTCAGTAGGTAAAGTATGAACACCAGAGACCGGGTGGGTTGCTTCAGCAGATAGCGATTCCGGAGTAGACGTGGGAGCGAATCACCATGGACATTGTAGTTGGGCTCCCATGGACTTTGAGAAAGTTCGATGCTATTTGGGTGATTGTGGATAGACTGACCAAGTCTGCGCACTTCATTCTTGTTTGTACTACCTATTCTTTGGAGCGTCTAGCGGAGATTTATATCCGGGAGATTGTTCGTCTGCATGGTATTCCAATTTCTATCATTTCAGATAGAGGTACTCAGTTCACATCACGGTTCTGGAGGGTCGTTCAGCATGAGTTGTGTACTCGGGTGGAGTTGAGTACAACATTTAACCCTCAGATGGACAAACAGTCCGAGTGCACTATTTAGATTCTTGAGGATATGCTCTGTGCGTGTGTGATTGAGTTTGGAGGGTCTTGGTATCAGTTTTTACCATTAGCGGAGTTTGCCTACAATAATAGCTATCAGTCCAGCATTCAGATGGCACCGTATGAGGCTTTATATTGTAGGTAGTGTAGATCCCTGGTGGGTTGATTCGAGCTAGGCGAGGCTAGATTATTGGGCACATACTTGGTTCAGGATGCTTTGGAGAAGGTCAAGGTGAGAGGTGACGAGTGTGTAATTGTGCTAGTTGTTGAAAATCATATTTTCATTAATTAACTTTAATTGTGTTTTCCCTTCCTACTTGTTCTACTTGAACTTTTAAACTTGTTGTTAGCTTAGAGAAGCATGTCTAATTGACTTAATTGCCTTATTTGGATTACATGAAGCATGCAAGGTTAGAATTGCCTGTGTTAGTTTGAGTTTATTTGAGTGTTCCTTGTGCCATTGTTGTGTATTTTACTTTGGGACTACGCTACGACATCCTAAGAGATCCCCTGTACACATTTATGATTTGAGCTGGAGTGCTGGATACCGGGATATCCCCAACACGTATATTGAGGATACCAAGAGATCCCTAGCATACATTGAGGATACCAAGAGATTCTCGGGATACCAAGAGATCCCTAGCATACATTGAGGATACCGAGAGATCTTCGGGATACCAAGAGATCCTTAGCACACATTGAGGATACCAAAAGATCCTCAAGATACTAAGAGATCCATAGTATACATTTAGGATACCAAGAGATCCTCATGATATTAAGAGATCCCTAGCATACATTGAGGATATCAAGAGATCCTCGGGATACCAAGAGATCTCTGGCATATATTGAGGGTACTAAGAGATCCTCGAGATATTGAGAGATCCCCGGTTATTATCTTTATGAAGAGTGGTATTTCCTTGTGATTGTTTTTGTCTCTGTTTCAGTTGTTGTTATACTTATTATCCTGTATTAACTCTTACTGTTAGTTTTCAACTATACTACTTATTTTATTCAGTTATACCAGATATTTCATTTAATCTTATTAGGGCCTTGACCTTCCTCGTCACTATCCGACCGAGGTTAGGATTATCACTTACTAAGTACCGATGTGGTGTACTCATGCCCTATCTATGCATGTTTTTTCATGTGCAGATCCAGGTACCTCCATTCAGACTTATCAATCATGAGCCGAGGCACTTGTAAAGACTCTGAGGTATATCTGCCGCGTCTACAGACCGAAGAGTCCCTTTCTACTACCCCCTTTTTAAGTATTAGCCCTTTTGTATTTTTCTTTCCTTCTTAGATATTCTGGAGTTAGATACTAGTAGATATTCAAAGGCTTGTGATCATGAGATTCCGGGTTTTGGGGAGATGTATTAGTTTTGAGAGTTGATGTTGTGTATGCCGAGCGGCATTTTTAAACTCTATTTTATTTCACTATTTTGGTCTTTAAATTGTTTCTCTTTCGTAATTTGGTTTATTTTAAGCATTGTTAGGCTTACCTAGTCGTAGAGACTAGGTTCCGTCACGATGGTTCACATAGGGCGAACCGGGGTCGTGACATACATGCTTAGGGGTGTTTGATATGTAGGATTCAGGCACCCGTCGTGGCCCATCGGGTTGGGTCGTGACATTGTTCGAGATTGTATTGTTTGTTAGTTTTAAGTACCAGAGTCAATCATTACTGACAACGTTGCCAATCTCAAAAGTGATCTAATGAAGCCCATGTGTGAGACATTCCAGATCAAGCATAAGAACTCCATAGCATACATGCCGCAAATGAATGGAGTCGTTGAAGCCGTCAACATGAACATCAAAAAGATATTAAGGAAAATGGTAGATAGTTACAAATAATGGCACGGGAAGCTACCACTTGCTTTGCTTGGATATCGTACCACAGTTCACGCATCAACAAGAGCAACTCCCTACTTGCTGGTTTATGGTAGTGAAGCGGTTATTCCTGCCAAAGTAGAAATCCCTTCTCTAAGAATCATACAAGAAGCTGAGCTCAGTGATGCAGAATGGGTACAAAGCCATTATGAACAACTAGCTCTCATTGATGTGAAAAGAATGAATGTGGTATGTCATAAGCAACTCTACCAAAACCGAATTGCAAGAGCTTTCAACAAAAAGGTCAGGCCAAGGCAATTCATACAAGGGCAATTGGTGCTAAAGCAAATCTTCAAACATCAGGATAAAGCCAAGGGGAAGTTCTCACCCAATTGGCAAGGTCCCTACATGGTGCATCTAGTACTAGCAGGAGGAGCACCTATACTTGCAGAAACAGATGGAGAGATATGGTCAAAAACCTATCAATTCAGACGCAGTCAAGAGACACTATGTTTAAAATTGTTTGCATTTTTTCATTTGATGTAACTGAATTGTGCTTGGCTTGATTCCCATTTAAGAGGGGATACATAGGCATCCATGTGGGTTAAATCACATCTTTATATAATCTTCATTTCCCCATGATCAGAAATTGGGGCAAGATCGCGAGTTCGTCCGACTTCATCAAGCATAGAACAGCTAAGGAACGTGTTGGCAGGAGTATGCACTTAAATTTGGGCAGAATTTTGAGGAGGACCCTCAAAATTCTAAAGCAAAGAGGTTGCAATATCTCTAAAATGCATCATAGTCACTAGTTCATCTAAATTATTTGATCTCACGCACTATCATATATTACAAATAACTAATCAAATGCATAAATGTTTTTGATTTTTTTTTCTAAGACAACCTGATGTTACCCAGGATGACTCAAGCAGGACCTCAAGACAGGAATCAGAACAAAGCAGGGAGTCAAGAGCACGAATCAACCGTCCTCCGTAAAACTCGTGATTTTTCTTTGAATGAAGGAACAATAAAAACAACATGAATATTCACAAATATATACACACAGCAAAATCACTATATTCATAACGACAAGGTTTCCAAATGCAAACACATCGAGCTAAGAAATACTTTACTCTCTCACAGCTATTCTTTGCTTTCTTTACATCAGGATAATCACTGCCTTTCCTTTGCATGAGACTAAGCACTGTCTCCCCTCCTTTGCATGAGACTAAGCATTGTCTCTATTTCTTGCATGAGGCTAAGCATCGCCTTCATAATTGCATAAGGCTAGGCACTGCCTTTCCTTGCATGATACTAAGCATTGTCTCCATTTCTTACATGAGGCCAAGTATTTCCTCCGTAATTTCATAAGCCTAAGCACTGCCTTTCCTTACATGAGACTAAACATTATCTTTATTTCTTGCATGAGACTAAGCATTGTCTCCATTTTTACATAAGGGTAAGCACTGCCTTTTATTTGCATGAGACTAAGTAATGTCTCCCTTTCCATACTTGAGACTAGGCATTCTTTCCATTTCTTTACATAAGGCTAAGCACTACCTTTCCTTTCTATGAGATGAAGCACTATCTCCCCTCCTTTGCATGAGACTAAGCATTGTCTCAATTTTTTGCATGAGGCTAAGCATAGCTTCTGTAATTGCATAAGGCTAAACACTACCTTTCCTTGCACGAGACTATGCATCGTCTCCATTTCTTGCATGAGGATAAGCACTGTCTCTCCTTGTATAAGATTAAACACTGTCCCACTACACTTCACAAGGCTAAACACTGCCTTCTAAGAAATACTTTACTTTCTCGCAGCTATTGTTTGCTTTCTTTACATAGGGATAATCACTGCCTTTGCTTTGCATGAGACTAAGCACTGTCTCCCCTCCTTTTGCATAAGACTAAGTATTGTCTCCATTTTTTGCATGAGGCTAAGCATCACCTCCGTAATTGCATAAGGCTAAGCACAGTTTTTCCTTGCACGAGACTAAGCATTGTCCCCATTTCTTGCATGAGGACAAGCATTTCCTCCGTAATTGCATAAGCCTAAGCACTACCTTTTCTTATATGAGACTAAACATTGTCTCTATTTCTTTCATGAGAATAAGTATTGTCTCCATTTTTACGTAAGGCTAAGCACTGCCTTTTCTTTGCAGGAGACTAAGTAATGTCTCCCTTTCCTTACTTGAGACTAGTCATTGTCTCCATTTCTTTACATAAAGCCAAGAACTACCTTTCCTTTACATGAGATGAAGCACTATCTCCCCTACTTTGTATGAGACTAAGCATTGTCTCCATTTCTTGCATGAGGCTAAGCATCGCCTCCATAATTGCATAAGGCTAAACACTGCCTTTCCTTGCATGAGACTAAGCATCGTCTCCATTTCTTGCATAAGGCTAAGCATTGCCTCCGTAATTGCATAAGGCTAAGTACTGTCTTTCCTTGTATAAGACTAAACACTGTCCCACTACACTGCATAAGGCTAAGCACTGCCTTCTTAGCATGAGACTAAGCACTGTCTCCCTCCCTTTGCATGAGACTAAGCATTGCCTTTATTCCTTGCATGAGGTTAATCATTGCTTTTCCTTTTCAGAGAATAAGCCTTTTCTTGTCTCACTATCGGACATAACTAAGCATAATATCTTTGCATTTCATAGGCTGAAATACCACCATTTTTGTCTGAAGGCGCCATAGACGGAAGGCACTATCCTCATAGCTTGAATAAAACTTTCTATGACCTGAGGATCTCTCAAAGTTACATATCATTATTCAAAGGCGTCATAGTGCAAAGACACCATCCACATGGACCAAAGATACCATTTCTTGGCCCCGCGAATCCCTTATCATATGCTTAATGGCCTAAGATGTCATGGTCTAAGGACATCATCCTCCTCGTCCAAAGACAACCATGATGGTCCAAGGAGAATTTACTTTTTTTTTAGCAAACAGGAAAATTATATATTAATAACTACTTGTTTGTACATGGCCTTCATAGTTTGTGTCACTAAGGACACTCTGATTCCCTAAGTTTGCGAGTATATTACAAGCATCATAAGATAACGTCTTAACAAAAATATAGAGTTCCTTTTGGTCACTTCCACAAAAGAGTTTACATAACATGGTGGTAATACAAAAACATGTTTCCCTTTATGCCTTGCCTTTTTTGCCAAGTGATGTGCAATCCTATTCCCTTTCCTGAAGGTATGTTGGAGGATCACCTTCTACTGGTGCATGAACAACTTGCATTTATTAAAAATGTTGTTATATAATTTGTTCCCTTGTTGTATTGAAAGGATTACCTCTGTGGAGTCTGTCTCTATCTCAAGTGGAAACATTCCCCATTCTTGTGCTATTTTGAGCCCCTAAATTAGGTCCTTCATTGCTGCATGTAGTGAGCCATTAGCCTGGGTAGATTTAGCAAATCCAACTATCCAATTCCCATAGGTATCTCTAATTACACCTCCAAGGTCTTTTTTCCATTATGATTTTTAAAACTAGCATCATTGTTGGGCTTAAACCACCCTCTAGGTTGTTTGTTCCATTTGATATTTATTGGGATTTTTGTAGATGTGTTAGGGCCTTTTTCAGTGAGTAGAAAACATTCAGTTACTTTTTGGATAATATGATTAATGTTAATAGGATAGTTCGTATTGTTTTGATTGTTATTATTCCTATTAAGCCAAATATGCCATATGGTGAATGGGAAGAAGGAACTCCAGTTAAGGAAGTTATTTGTAAGGGGAAAATCTAAGTCTTTTACCTGAAGGAGCCAATGTTTGTTGTTGTTTTTATAGGACTTATCCCACCCAAGGTTTTCCCAAAAAAAATTTACGGCTTGACATCGTAGGGAAATATGAATTATACATTCTTCTTCTTGGCATTTGCATATAGGACACAAGGGGTCAATGTTCATTCCAATTTGTGAGAGATGTTTTCGGCAAGGAATTCTATTATGAAGACACTACGACAAGAAGAATTTTATTTTATTAGGTCAATTTAGGTTCCAAATCCAAGAGAAGTCTAATTGATTGTTTAAAGGAGATTCTATTAGGGTGTAACAAGTTTTTGTTATGAAAAAACCTTTTGTATTTAAGGACCATATAGGAATGTCATTGGTAGGGCCTTTGTTACGAATTTTTGTTTTAGAGATATTTTACTTGATATTATTGGGAAGGTTGAGTGATAAATTATCAAAGCACCAAGTTTCCTTGTCAAAAATATCTCTTATTTTTACTGAGAGGTCACTTGTAGTTAGAGGACCTGTAACTTCTTTCATAAGATTTTTCATATTAGATATCCAGTTGGTTTTCCATATGTTCATGTTCGAAAAGTAGTGGGGTGACCAAGTGATACCTTTAGAGCAAATATCCCAAACTCTTTGGATACTTTTCTAGATAAAGGAATTTTTATTTTTTCCTCTGTTTGTACTATAAGTGGTGATGATTAATCGGGCCCAAGGGGTTGTAGCATTTGTAAGAATTCTCCATGCAAGACTTGCTAATGTGCATAAGTTCTTTGAAATACAACTATGAATTCCAATTAACAAGGTGCATCTTTCTTTTTTCAATGGTGCTACCCCATATAAAATTCCTTTGAGTTATATCAATCTTGTTAAGGATATTTTTAGGAAGTATGGTGCACTACATACAGTGATTGAAAATTGTGCTGAGGCACGAGTGAGCTAGGGTAGTCTTACCTGCTATGTTAATGAATTTTAATTTTCAGAATACTGGCTTAGTTCTCATATTGTCCACGATAAACTGGAAGTCTCTAGGTCTTGGACAATTATTTAGTATTGGGAAACCTAGGTAGGTACCAAAGTTATCACATTTCTTTATATCTAGTTTATTAGAAGTATAATTAATAAGGGAATGCATGCAGTTTTTAGAGAAGAGAATTTTTAATTTTGTGCTATTGATACACGGACCTAATAGGTTGCAAAAAAGGTGTAGGCCATTTATAATGGCATGGCATGACTTATTATTTACCTTGGCCATTACTGTAACGTCGTCAACAAAAGAAAGGTGAGTGAACTTAGGACAATTTTTTCCTAAGGTTATTGGATCCTAGTTCCTAGTATCAACTTGATGATTTATATATCTTGTTAGCATTTCTAGGAAGAGGATGAATATATAGGGTGAAATAGGATCTCGTTGCCTGATGCCATGACTAGGCTCAAAGAAATTTGTGACAGATCCATTCACTAGCACAACAATACTACTTGTGGAGATGCATTATTAAAAGCTTACAGAATTTAGGGGGAAATTAAAATATCGCAGAGTGTGGTGAACAAAAGACCATTCCAATCGGTCAAAAGCTTTTTCTATGTCAATTTTCATAATCATTTGGCCTTGTTTGCCTTTCATTTTTTGTAATTTGGAAACTATTTCTTGGCTGATGATTGCATTATCAGCAGCTTTTCTATTTTTTATAAAACTTGCTTGTAAGGGCTTATTAATTGTTCTATGAAAGGTTTTAGTCTATTTACAAGAATGTTTGTAATAATTTTGTAGATAGTATTACAGAGACCAATTGGTCTGAAATTACTAATGTTATTTGCATTGAGAATTTTTGGTATAAGGCACAGGTAGGTCTTGTTGATATCTTTAGGAACTTCTTGGGTGTTGAATATATCATGACAATGTTTAGTTACCCACTATCCTATGATTTTCCAATATTTCTGAAAAAAGAACGCATGGAGAACATCTTGTCCTGGAGCCTTAAAGGGTTTGAAAGAGTATATAGCCTTTTTAATTTCAATATCTAGTAGGGATGTGTCTAAAGATTTTAGGTATAGAATAGGATATGAAGAAGGGTTTCCTAGTGGGGTAGTCCACTTAGTCGAGGAGTGTGAGGTTGTGAATATATTGGTAAAGTACTTAAGAACATGTGATATAATTTGGTGGTGTTCGTTAATCTAGTTTCCAATATCATCTTTGAAGAAATTTATTTTGTTTATTCCTTTTCTATTGGTAGCAGAAATATGGAAAAATTTAGTGTTTGCCTCTCCGTCGTTTAGCCAAAGAATTCTAGACCTTAACTTCCAATAATCCTCTTCGATTTTTAGGATATCATTGTATTCTCTTTTTAAATCTTGTTCCAATTGTTGAAGAAAAATACTAGTAGTATAACTATTAGAATTTTGAATCCTTGAAGCCTAGCTAGTAACTTCCTTATTTTCCCCTTGATGTTCCCAAAGGTATTATTCTTCCAAGGCTTAACTTTTTCTATAATTTTTTGGCTACCTTTCAAGTAATCATTCCTTAACCAATTATTTTCGACTATTATTTGAAATTCTGGATGCTTGCAGTAGAAGGTTTCTAGTCTGAAGGGTACATTATTGTGCAACCTATTTTTAGTAATTAATTCAATAAAAAAAGGATTATGGTCTGAGTAGGTTTTAGGTAAGTGAATTATAGAACTTTTTGGGAATAATTCAATCCATTCCTCATATCCTAAGATTTTATCTAGTCGTTCCATAAAGAGACACTTGTTCCTATGTCTATTATTGGACCAAGTATACTTACACCCTTTAAATCCTAAATCTATTAACTTGCAACTGTTTAGCTTAGACCATATAAAACTAGCTCTACTATCTTTGATAGGTTTTTCCCCAATTTTTTCGTTTGAAGCTAAGATATCATTGAAGTCACCTCCTAATATCCAAGATCCTTTGTAGGTTTTACTTATATTTTCTAGGTTATCCCACATCAGGTTTCTATTATGGACGTTATTACTAGCATAAATTAAAGAAAAAAGCCAATTTTTATGAATAGGTAATACCTATATTGTTGCATGATTCTCCTAGTTTCTACGGACTACATTGTGGATGCTGACTACATCATGGTTCCACATTAGTACCTCCGTTGGGCGTACATTTCTATTGGGAAGAAGGGCATGTCTAGAGGAGCATTTTGTGGGTGAATTGGGTTGAACTGTGGTGGCATGTTCCTTTGATTCATCATTGCATGCACCATTTGAGGGTTCAATGAAGGCATCAGTGGTTGGAGAATGTTGTTTAGCCATATTTAATTTAGGTAGTTGTTCATGGCAAGTCCCATGCCCTCTCTTACTAGCTGAGCTAGGTACTAAGTGTTGTGTAGTATCACAATCGCATCTTGCCCATTTATTAGGACATTGAAGGAGATTGCGTGGCCCGTTAGACCTAGTTCCATTCACGAGGCAGGTTGGTAATCCTGTGCTTATGGAGGTTGGACATACACGATTTGTGGGTTCTCTAGTTAGGGGGAAGGAGGGGAAGAGTGGTAGGTTCTCCATGGTTTGTGTTCTGTGTTGGCATAGGATTTGGATAAATTTGTTCCTTCTTCTTAGGGTTGAAGGTAGTATTGGTATCTTTAACGCAAGATTGAGAATTTAAGGGAGTAGTAGCAGGCATGAGATTGGAGCTACTGATAGTATGGGAGTGATTGGCGGTTAGGGTAATGATAAGTGATGAGTGCATGGCTTTTGGTTGCCCAATGTCTTGTCTTATAGGAGGATCCTTCATGGGTATAGTATCCGTCTCTTCCTCTAGGGTATAGGACATTTGTCCATTTTTATTAGTTTATGTTGCCATTTGGCTTGTATGCTCATGAGTGGGTATATTTCCATATCTAAGGGAAAGTTTTTGTTCATCTCCCTTATCTAAATGAGGATTATTATCAGATTTTTGGTATATTTTCTTAATAGGGTTTGTAGGGTTATCAGTAGTAGGAGGGTTATTTTTGTCCATTTGGGTACTATTTTGCATGGCCTTATTTTCCTCATTTTCTTTAATATTTTTAGTTTACACGTTATTATCCAGCATGGCTAAGTCTTTGTCTTGAGAGGACAAGTGTTCACATGCACTTGTATTAAGATTTTTTAATTTATTATTAATTAAAACATTGGTGGTATCCCCTAAAACCATTTGCTCACTTTGCAGGATAGGGAAGTGGTTTTTCATAGGCAGGGTGGTTTGGTCTATGCTCATAGTAACCGGATTCTTAGCACTAATTTGCTATTAATAATTAAAGGATTCTTTAGGTTTGTATTGTAATAATTGAGTATTCAAGAATTTACCTGTATTAGCATTGAAGAGATTAATAGAGATACCTGGGCCTTTAGAGTTGTTGGTTGGATTAGTGAGATTTGGATGAGGATTTTTTGAACCATGTTTTCTTCCTTTACTAAAGGAGACAATTTTTTATTCTTCCTCTGAGTTCTCCATTGATGTAATGGCTTGGTCCTTCGGTCAATTTTTGCTCTCTAAAGATTTTAGCACATAGCCACAATGTCCCAACGTGTGTCCAAACCTTCCACATTATTTTTACAAAGAATGTTTTCTCCTTCGTAGTGAATGTATTATTTATGATGGCCAATATAATGAAAAGTCCAGACTCGAATATTTAGTGGGATTTCCATACAAATTCTTGCATAACGACCCCTCAGAGTGGATGATGTACAAACATCAATTTTGAGTAAACGTCCAATTGCATTTCAAATTTTTTCTAGAATTTTTGTATCATAAAACATTGTTAGCAGATGGGGAAGTCTAATCCATACTGCTGAGGTGGTTAGTTTTTCCTTTGTGGACACAAAGTTTGGTTTCTATTTTGTAATAGATAGGAAATGGCCATTAATGAACCATGGACCTTGATG
Source organism: Nicotiana tabacum (assembly GCF_000715075.1). NCBI lineage: Eukaryota > Viridiplantae > Streptophyta > Magnoliopsida > Solanales > Solanaceae > Nicotiana > Nicotiana tabacum. The sequence continues at coordinate 62,602,848 of NC_134086.1, read as the reverse complement.
GATGACTTTCTCCATATTTTCCCTCTTTGAATTTGATAATGTAGTAGTTTTCTCCAAGGTCTATTAGGGAAAAATGCTCTGTTGGATGCCAAAGTTCTTGGATCTTCTTTTTTAAATATTAGTGTAACATGTGTTTTCCTACCAATTTAATGATGATAGAGCATTTCCATGAACCATAAATACGATGTTTGTCTTCTTGAGTTGGAGGGATTTGTTTGATGCCTCATGCACTAGAGATTAAGGAGTGCATGGATGTTTCCTCTTCTGTGGAAGTTTTCGTCATATCCATGTCGGATTGTCCTAGGTTTGGGGCAAAATTAATTAGGTTAGAAACAATTAACATTTCCTTGAAAGAAGATTTGTTCATTAATTCATTTTTGTATAGGTCTTTCATGCACAAAGAGACTTTTCATCATGTTTAAATTGTTGCAATAACCCATATATGTTCGGATGCACTATGCTTTAAGTTTTCCAGGTAATTCGGGAGATAAGCGTTCTACAAATGGGAACAATCTTCGCTCCGGTTTCCATTCACAATGTTCACATCCTTTGACTACCTCAACGTAACCAACTACCAATAATTGACTACATTTCTCTATGACCATTCAAATATCTGCCTCATACATCTGTAACATCCAAAATTCACATTCATGACTCCACCTAAATTGTCCATTACATACAACACTATCCTACCCAAAGAAATCTCTTTAGAACATATGACCATTTTTGCAACAACTCCATCGGCTTCGTTCGGCGTGGGATCCAAAACTACACATGTCCTGATTATCGTAACACCTGGGATATGTAGGCAACTCAGGAACCAGGGTTCGGCCCCCATTTTCCAATAAAAAATCACTCCCCACTCGACTCGGCCAAAATTGGTCATCATTTTTCTTTACTCGACAACTCTTTCATCATTCCCAGGTAAAGAGGGGAAGTTGTTGATACCCAATTTTGCCCTTATATTTTCCTAATAGTATATATATTTTAAACATGCCATTTTGTATCATTTTTTGACATAAAAGATTTATACAAGTACTTTTATAATTTCTATAATTTTGAGAGTATTAAAATTAATTTTCTTGCATTTTAATTACTCAAATATTATCCCTTTAAATTATTTATGATTATATAATCATCAAAATTTATTATTTTGCATTCACATATATGTTTCATAATATTTTACTTTATTTTATATAATTATATTTGTATTTTTAAGCTATTTACATAATTTTACAATAGTAGCCTATATTCCATGCATACTTACATTTTATTGCATTATTTGTGCCAAATAGCATTTTTCAAATTTTTATAATGTCAGGCTAGTATTCTAAATAATTTTACTGCATAAGTGATATTTTTATTATTTATTAATTTCTCTTATAAATTATTTTTAAAAAACTCTCGCATATTAATTTATAGCCAAGGCTAATTTAGGACTAAAATCAATAGCCCAATTCCCACGACACATTAGCCCAATCCACCCCAGCACAAACTAGATGACCCCTTCTCCTAAGTCGCCCCAACTCCCTTCGATCCTAGCCGTTGATCTCAAATAATCAACGGCCCTTAACAAAACCCTACTTCCTCTTATATCCCACAACCCAAACCCTAGAGACCATTTCCATGCCCAGCTGCCTCTGTATTCTCTCATCTCTCCACTAGACTTCGAGAAACCCTAGCTGCTATATCCCTAATCTTCTCCAATTCCTAACCAAACGTGGAATTAATCTATGATCTACTAACCTATTTTGTGACACTCTGCTATTATGCGTGTTCCTATGGTGTTACTTAGTTCTTGCCCTATTTTTGAAAAGAACTACCTTTCTAGAACAAGACCAATTTACTCTTATTTTGTGAATATCTGGACAATCTTTCTTCTATATAAACACTACAATGAACGATTCTCGCATTACTTGTTCGATTAAAGGTCGTTGGACCCAACTAGAGTTTGAGATTTTCCTTTTTCCTTACTGATTTTGATTGCAGTCTTTGTGCTATACTTAGCATGTTGGGCTGTTTGTTGAGTGTTGTAGATCATGCCTACTAGCCTATTTTCTATATGCATTAGGATCTCAAGTGGCAATTTTCTATTCCACTGACTATGACTCTGTTAGTTTATCATGATTAAGAATTTCAAGTATAATGTTCCTTTTAGGCTAATTCTGGATCCTTTCTTCCTATGGAATTGTTTTTTGGAAAAACCCAGCATGCTTATGTTGTAATTGTCTTGTATGCTTGCCCTGTTATCCAAGTGACATGCCTTTATTGATTCATGTCATGATTGGTTTATATTAGTGGTTGGGCAGGATCTTCCCCTCCAGAGTCTAACTTACCAGCAGTGAGAATAGTTACCTACTGAGTGCGAGTGTTAGTGCCGAGCATGAGTACCGTGCGATTTGGATGACTAAGTGACTGTGAGGACTGAGTGAATTGATTCTCTAAGAGTATGCATATGGGTTTATCACTGTGTTTCAGTACAGTTGGCATGCATACTTGGCATGTGGACATTGAGATGCATTTTCCTCATGTTTTACGACTTTGTGACATTCATGACTTCACATACACATGAACATGTAGGCATAGAGATGTACTTTTCTCATGCCATCTGAGAATGAAAATCTTATCTGTTGTCGAAAGTTATTTTTTTTTTGGAAAAAGTCACAGTTTTTGGATTTACTCATATTTTCGTGATATTGGTGAAAGATTTGAGATTTAATGTTATATTTGAAAAGAATGCCTATTTTCCATAACTGTGAACAAGTTGGGCATCATATCTTTGAGTTATTTCTTGTACTGATTTATTTATATTTGTATGAGTTGTTCCTGGCTGTTGGTATTGGACTGACCATTGTCCAAGCTCATCACTAATTTCAACCTAAAGTTAGGTTTGTCACTTATTGAGTACATAGGGTCGGTTGTACTCATACTATACTTATACACCTTGCATGCAGATTTTGGATGCTAATGTTGCTATGTATGGCGGGAGCTGACATTGAAGATGTTCCTGCATTTCAGTCATAGCTATCTTTTGTTCTTGGTAGCTTTAGAATTATTTAGCTACTCATGTATATTTAAAATAAATGATATATCTATTTCATACCATCTTTGCAAACTCTAGATCTTAGCAGCTCATGATTTGTACTACCACTCTTTAAAGTATGTATAAAGTACATTTATTTCATCATTTATTGTCTTATTAGTTCTTATTGAATTGGATTGTTGTTAATTGTCTTACCTAGCTGTAAGGACCTAGCCAGTCATTTTAAGAATTAACGCCCTGATCCCCTATTAACTGCTTTCCCCGTGTTTCTTTCTTCTAGTTTGATTTGCCAAGATGATTTGTTTTGAGTTTTGGAGTGTTTTGGGACACTTAGTCCCTAAAAGAGATTTTAAGCTTGAGAATATGGACCGTAGTGGGAGCAGTGTCAAGACACCCTCGGAATGGAATTTTGTCGGTTCTATTAGCTCCGTTGGGTAATTTGGAGCTTAGGGGCGTGTCCGGATTGTATTTTGGAGGTTCGTAGCTTATTTAGGCTTGTAATGCCGAAAGTTGAATTTTTGAAGTTTCTGGTTCGATAGTGAGATTTTGATATCGGGGTCGGAATGGAATTCCGTAAGTTGGAGTAGCTCCCTATTATTTAATGTGACGTGTTTGAAAAATTTCAAGTCATTCGGACAAAATTTGATAAATTTTTTGATCGAAAGTAGAATTTGGGAGTTTTTAAAGTTCTTAGGCTTGAATCCAATGTTAATTTTTATGTTTTGATGTTGTTTTGAGCATTCAGAATGTTAGCACAAGTTTGAATAATTAAATGTTGGCATGTTTGGTTGAGGTCCTGACGACCTCGGGTGAATTTCGAGTGGTCGAACGGATAAAATGCATGTTTGAGGAATTGCAGAAAATGCAGCAGGTCTCTAATTCTGGTTTCCTTCTTTGCGTTCATGAGTAGGGTCGCGCGTTTGTGAAGAGGAGCTGGGGCAGGTGGAGGCTTAACGCTTGGCTTAGGAGGAGCTGAGAGGTCATATGCCTACGCGTTCGAGAAGAGGGTCCCACGTTCGCTTAGGAGGGAGAAAGTTGCTACCGCGTTCGTGATAGGGTCATCGCGTTCGCGATGAAGGAATTCTGTGCCAAGCGAAGTTGTGCTTCGCGAATGCGATGGGCCTTCAACGTTCGCGAAGAAGGAATTAACTGGGTAGATTATAAAGTTTAAAAATTGAGGGTTTAGCCTTTTTCATCAAAACTAGAGTTTGGGAGCTCGGATTTGGGGTAAAATTTGGAAAAGTTCTTAGGCCTAATTTTTGGGTTTTGATTAAGATTTTGGAATCGAATTTGGACATTTCTTGTATGGCTAGACTTGTGAGTGAATGTGGGTTCATAATTCGTAACTTTTACCCCATTCTAAGACATGGGCCAGGGGACTTTTTGGGCAATTTTCCTAATTTCGCTTGTTAGCTTTGAATTAATTAGTAGAATTAGTTATTTGAATTTATATTTACATTATGCAATTGATTTGAATAGATTTGGGCCATTTGGAGTTGAGTACGCGTGGCAAGAACGTGATTACGAGTTGATTGAGCTGGTTCGAGGTAAGCGGCTTGCCTAACCTTGTGTGGGGGAACACCCCCTTATTATTTGGTATTGTTGAAGTATTAAATACCTTGTATGTGAGGTGACGAGTGCGTGCATGTGTTAATTGTTGAAAACCCTATTTTTATTAAGTAACTATAATTGTATTTTTCTTCCTTGTTGTACATTACTTGCAATTTTAAGTCTACTCCTAGATAAGGGAAGCATGGCTAAGTGATTTAACTATTTTACTTACTCAAACTGCCGTATTTGAATTTTGCGCAGCATGCTAGGTTAGAAATACCTGTTTCCTTGGTATGAAATTGGATAGAATTGAATATTTTTCGTGATATTGCTTTGTGTTTACTTTGGGACTACGAGCGATATCCCATAAAATCCCCCTTGTCTGTTTATTTGGGACTATGGATTGGTATTCCTGTAGATCCCACATGCACATTTACATTGGAACTACAGGACTGGTATTTCATTAGAAACCCTCCGCACTATGAGTTGGATTACAGGAAGACACTCAAGAGATACATTGGATATTTATATTTGGGGACTACAGGACGGTATCCTGGGAGATCCCCGGTTGCTATCTCTGTGTGGAGTTATATTCTTTTTATGATATTTCTCTCTGTTCTATTTGTTGTTATTCTTATTACCCTGTGTTACTTCATGTAGTTAGCACTTAATTATACTGTCGTATCCTATATTGGTTTACCTCACTTATATATTTATATAATCAGTAGGGCCCTAACCTTCCTTGTCACTACCCGACTGAGATTAGGCTTGACACTTACTGAGTACCGCTGTGGTGCACTCATGCCCTTCCTACGCATGTTTTTCATGTGCAGATCCATGTTCTTCGGCTCATCCCTACACTCCTTGAGGCGAGGCGATTATTTAAAGACTTCGAGGTATATCTGCCGCGTCCGCATACCGAAGAGTCCATCTCCATTCTCTCTTGTAGTTATAGTGTAAGGCCCCGTAAAAAATTTCTACCCAAACCCGAAAGCTCGTAGTTGCAAGTTAGGCATATATCTTAGAGATTTGTACCCTTTGGATTGATCTGTGCATTAAATAGTTAAGGAACAATGTTTTCCAGAAAAGTGCATTTCTGCGGTCCATTATGCGATCGCAGAATAGTTATGCAAACCGCATAGTCGCTGCAGAGTCAGACAGTTTGATGATTAATTTGAGGTCAACTGTGCGACCAATTATACGATCGCATAATCAATATATGGGTCGCATAGTCATTGCATAATCCCCTTGGAATTTTTGTGTGGGGCAGTTCTGCGGTGCAATATGCGACCGCACAACAGGTGTGCGGGCTGCATTTTTATCGCATACCCGGGTAGTTTGTCAAGGTTTTTAAGGCCATTTTTGCGGTCCATTCTGCGGGCCGCATGTCCATTATGCGATCACCGATCGTGTTGGGGCTCCTATTTCCTAACTTTGAAAACCCGACCCCATCCCATTAAAAACACCCTATTAGACCCTTTTAATATATTCTTCTGCAAGAAGAATGAGAGGGGAAGTTCTATAGAGAGAGGGTGATCTTCATCAAATCCCCACTCAATTCTTGCCTAATCCCTTGAAGATTATCAAATAAAATTTTCTAGGCCTTCACCCCAAGAGGTAAGAACTTGAGCCCTAACTTTTGGTTTCAAAATTCTCACTAGAATGAGTAATTAGCTTGGTGGTTCATAGGTATAAGAATGGATTTTCTTGCATGTATAAAAGGTAATAGGGTATGGAGAGGTTTGAACTAAAAAGATAGAAATTGGGGTGTAAAATGATAGAAATCTCTCACAAAAGGGTCCTAAAATCATCGTGCACACTTAGTGCTTGATAATTTACTTAAATGAGCTAGAATCTTATTCATGTCTCTAATTCTTGGTTCAAATTGTAATTTTCATAAAATAGATCGAAGTTGCTAGGAAATTCCGGAATTTATTATAAGGATTTAAGGAAAGCTCCATTGAGGTATGTATGGCTAAAACCCCCTCCTCTTAGAAATTGAGCCTCCATGGTGCCCGTGTAAATGTTGTAAGTCCGAAATTTGATTAATGTAGTACTGGTTATGTAAAATGAATTGATGTTGTGAAAATGTATGTGGAAGCTTCTCCATGTGTTTAATGTGTTATTCTTTCTAAATTGAGAATGTGTGGAGAACATGAGCTTTGTGCTAAATGCCTAAATGTCAAGTGAAGGTTACATTGTGATTAATATGCCGCACTAGATGAATTCCTCTCTTTGCTTATAACTTAAATTGCTTTTGTATATGCCTGTGATCTTAAATGGCAAGGCTAATATTTAAAATGAGAATAATGTGAAACGTGAGTTATGGAATGTGGTAATTGTGGCCCCAAGTGCCGATGAACTAATACATATGAAACCAAAGAATGGAGTGAGATGATTAACGGAAAAGGGTAGCGTCTTGGTAAGATGACTTAGCCAATCGGGCCGTGATCGGATGCCATGTTATACCCATATGGTGGTAATGTATTGATAATTGAAACTGGAAAGTGAGAATGAAATAAGGGTAACGTCATTGCAAGACGGCTTAGCTGATCGGGCCGTGATCGGACTCTGCTCAAGGAAGCTATGGTATTGTGGATGATGATTCAACAATTGGAATTCCCCAACCTAAAATTTCGGAAACTATGTGAAAACAATGTGAACCCTTTATACTGCTGACGTGGTGTTTGTTGAAGCTTTGTAGTCCTTATGATTTCTCTTTACTCTTGTATGGTTGTTCTTTCTAGCAGGATGGTGTTTTGTTATACATACTAGTACTATTCCATAGTACTAACGTCCCCTTTGTCGGGGGCGCTACATTTTTGAATGAATGTAGGTGGCTTCATAGCGGACAGTGCTGATCGCGCATAGTGGAGTATCTTTCTCTCAAAGTGTTGGTGAGCCCCCCTTTCTCCTCCAAGGGGTTTTGTTGTACATCTTTTGTTGTAGACATTCACTTTTGAGGTATAGTCGGGGTCTTGTTACCGACATTATCATAATTGTCTTTTGTATCCTTAGAGGCTCCATAGACGTTTGTGTGGGTTGTGTTCGGATGTCGGATGGGACAATGTACTGTATAGTAATTATAAACTCTAATTCTTCTAAATTGTAATCGTGATGTCTTAAAACTTAACCGCGACATAAGGTCCTTGATATGAAAATGAATTAACAATGTTGAATGTACGATTTTGCTATTGTCTAAATAAATGAAAGCATGGTTTCCTAATTGTATTAAGCTAGGTAAAAAAAATTAAAAAGGCTTGCTCACTTGGGTTCACTAGATTGAGGACCGGTCGCGCCTTCGGAGATTGGGGCATGACAAACTTGGAATCAGAGCCTAAGGTTTTGAAGTGTCCTAGGATGTCTCAGAGCAGTGTATAGTAGAGTCCTTATCGGTGTGTAGTCGACCACATCTATAAATTGGAGGCTACTTGGACATTTCGGAATAACACCCTTCTTTGATATTCTGGATCATGCGGCAAGACTTGTTACAAAACTATTCCCACACTAACTAGTGCATTGTTCTATCTTTCAGTAAATGGCAGCAAAGAAGAAAGTGAGAATTGGCCAAGGAGCCAATGCCACCTCAGGATTGGCTGATAAATCACTGCTTGATACTGCGGGTGAGGGCAGTCTCCCTGCTATCACCCTGTCTGGTTCTCCTATTCCAGAGCAGACTACCCCAGTTCATACACCTGCGGAGGGTACTACTATCCATCATATTGATACTCTTGTTCCACCTTCAGCCCCAGCTTCTGGTTCTGGCATTTCTGATGGGGATCTTAGGAAAGCTATTCAGATGTTGACTCAACTAGTGGCCTCTCAGGTCCAGAGGTCAAATGTTGCACCCAGTTCATCTAGCTAGTAAGGGGATTCCACCAATTCCAGGGTGAATAGATTTCTTCAGTTAGAGCCTCTAGTGTTTACGGGTGCCAATCCTAAAGAAGACCCTCAGGACTTTATTAATGAGAAGCACAAGACCTTAAGGGTTATGCGTGCAACTAAGACAGAGGTAGTAGAGCTGGCCGCCTATCATCTTAAAGGGGTGGCCTATTCGTGGTATGAGTTGTGGAAAGATTTTCGTGAGGAGGGGAGCCCTCCAGCGAAGTAGAGCAAGTTCGTTGATGCCTTTATAGATCATTTCCTGCCTGCTGAGACAAGGGCAGCCCGAGCAGTAGAGTTTGAGAACCTGAGGCATGCTAGCAGAAGTGTGTGGGAGTACCATATGGAGTTTTCCCACCTATCCAAGTATGCTATTCACATGTTGCCCACAGTGGAGGCTAGGGTACATTGGTTTATTCAAGGCCTTAATCCTTTGACTATTAATGAGGCTTCCACAGTTGCATTGAATTCTGACATGAATTATGGGAAGATGGTGGCATTTTCTCAAGCTGTTGAGAATCGTAAACTAAATAACATGATGGAGAGAGAGGGTAACAGAAAGAACCGGTCTACGAGCAACATGGCTCAGTCACTAGGTGGGGGAAGATCAACTTTTCGGGGAGGGACATCAGGTCGTCCCAGTCTGCTGCATAGTCTTCAGCTCGGGCACCGTCATCAGGGCCAAGCCAGCAGCAACAGTGGAGTCATTTCAGGCCCAGTCAGGGCAACAGCGGATCCCATCAGCAGTAGAGGTCCCCGTGTCGCAATTACAGGAAGATACACTCAAGGATTTGCTACTTGGAGTTACCCGTATGCTATGGATACAGGATGAGGGGCCACATTCAGAGGCATTATCATACATCCCGCCAAGGTATGGGTAAGGGCACATCACAGCTAGCCAGCCCAGCAGCTGCTACATCTTCAACCCCCTCTCCAGCTCGAGGTACCCCAGCACCCGTGGGGCGTGGTGCAGCTAGGGGTGGTGCACAGAGTTCAGGAGGACCCAACCGGTTCTATGCTATGAGTGGTCGCCAGACTGCAGATGCTTCTCCATATGTTGTTACAGGTATTCTAATTGTCAAATCTCATGATGTGTACGCAATTATTGACCCCGGTTCCACCTTGTCCTATGTTACCCCTTTTGTTGCTATGGAAGTTGGGATAGAACCAGAACAACTTCATGAACCATTCTCGGTATCTACTCCGATGGGTGATCCTATTATGGTTGCACGAGTTTATAGAGGTTGTGTTGTCACGGTACGTCGTAGGGATACCATGGCCGATCTCATTAAATTGGGGATGGTCGATTTTGATGTAATAATGGGAATGGATTGGCTATATTCATGTTTTGCCAAACTTGATTGTCGTACTAGGACTATGAGGCTTGAGTTTCCTAATGAGCCCATTGTTGAATGGAAGGGAGATAATGTAGTGCCTAAAGGTCAGTTTATTTCTTACCTTAAGGCCGCGAAGATGATCAAGAAGTGGTGTATCTATCATTTAGTTAGGGTAACGGACACTGATACCGAGGCACCTAACTTGAGTCCATACAAGTTGTGAATGAATTTCCAGATGTCTTTCTAGATGATCTCCCTGGGACTCCACGAGACAGGGAGATTGATTTTGGGATCGACGTGATGACAGGCACACAACCTATATCAATTCCACCATACAGAATGGCACCGACAGAATTGAAAGAGCTAAAGGAACAACTAAAAGATTTGCTAGAAAACGGTTTCATCCAGCTGAGTGTGTCACTGTGGGGCGCACCGATCTTGTTTGTAAGGAAGAAAGATGGGTCGCTATGGATGTGTATTGACTACCGGCAACTCAACAAAGTCACAATCAAAAATAAATATCCTCTACCAAGAATAGATGACTTGTTTGATCAATTGCAAGGTGCTACGTGTTTCTCAAAAATTGACTTGTAGTCCGGGTATCATCAATTGAAGATAAGGGAGTAGGATATTCCAAAAATAGCCTTCAAGACTCGGTATGGGCACTTTGAATTTCTGGTGATGTCTTTTGGGCTCACAAATGCCCTTGTAGCTTTCATGGATATTATGAATCGAGTCTTCAAACCTTTTCTAGACTCATTTGTTATAGTGTTCATTGAAGATATTCTTGTGTATTCCCGAAGTCGGGAGGACCATGCTGACCATCTCAAGGTAGTTCTGCAGACTCTTGAGCAACATCAACTGTATGCAAAGTTTTTAAAATGTGAATTTTGGCTTGAATCTATCGCGTTCTTGGGTCATGTCATCTCTGGGGAAGGAATTATGGTTGATTCTCAAAAGATTGCAGCAGTGAAGAGTTGGCCTAGACCTACCACTCCAATAGAAATTCGTAGTTTCTTAGGTTTGGCTGGGTACTATAGGAGATTTGTGGATGGGTTTTCTACTCTTGCCTCTCCATTGACTAAATTGATGCAGAAAGCAGTTAAATTCCCATGGTTCGATGCTTGTGAAAGGAGTTTCCAAGAATTGAAATCAAGATTGACTCCAGCACTGGTATTAGCCCTGCCAGAGGGTACATAAGGATTTGTGGTGTATTACGATGCCTCAAGGATCAGGCTTGGGTGTGTGTTAATGCAACACGGAAAGGTTATAGCCTACGCTTCTAGGCAACTCAAGATTCATGAAAAGAACTATCTAACCCATGACTTAAAGCTTGCGGTAGTGGTGTTTACGCTAAGATTTGGCGAAATTATTTGTATGGGGTCCATGTGGATGTATTTATGGACCACAAGAGCCTTCAATATAGTTTCAAGTAGAAGGAATTGAATATGAGGCAGAGAAGATGGCTAGAGTTACTCAAGGACTATGACATTGATATTTTCTATCACCCGGGAAAGGCTAATGTTGTGGCGGATGCTCTTAGCTAAAAATCTATGGGTAGTTAGGCTCATTTGGAGGAATATCAGAGGCCGTTGGCTAAGGAGGTTCACCAATTGGCTAGTTTGGGAGTTCGCCTTGCGGACTCTAATAAAGGAGGAGTGATTGTACATAATAGGGCTGAATCATTGCTTGTTGTAGAGGTGAAGGAGAAGCAATTCGATGATCCATTATTAGCACAACTAAAAGAGGGGATTCATAAACACAAGACCACAACTTTTTCCCTTAGCATCGATGATGGTACCCTACGGTGCCAAGGCCGCCTATGTGTTCCAGATATTGACGGTCTTCGAGAAAGGATCATGGCAGAAGCTCACACTTTTAGGTATTTCGTGCACCTAGAGTCTACAAAAATGTATCATAATCATAATAAAGTTTATTGGTGGAACAACATGAAAAAGGAGGTGGCGGACATTATGGCAAAATGTATGAATTGTCAGCAAGTGAAGGCCGAACATCAAAGGCCCGGTGGATTGGCCTAAAGCATAGAAATTCCAATGTAGAAATGGGAGATGATCAACATGGATTTTGTGGTAGGGTTATCGCGCACTCTATGCAAGTTCGACTCAATTTGGATAATCGTGGACCGACTCATGAAATCAGCACACTTCTTGCCAGTTAAATCTATCGACATAGCGGAACAGTATGCTCAGTTGTATATTAAGGAAATACTTAGGTTGCATGGTACTCCAATCTCAATCGTTTAAGATCAAGAGGCTCAATTCACGGCCAACTTTTGGAAGACATTTTAGCAAGGTTTGGGCACGCAGGTAAATCTTAGCACAAATGTTCACCCTCAGATCAACGGGCAAGCAGAACGGACTATTCATACAATTGAGGACATGTTGCGTGCTCGTGTTATCGATTCCAAGGGTAGCTGGGATGATCATTTGCCACTCAACGAGTTTGCTTATAACAACAGCTTCCATGCTAGTATCCAGATGGCACCATTTGAAGCATTGTATGGTAGGAGATGTAGGTCTCCCATTTGGTGGTTCGAGGTTGGAGAAGCGGAATTGATAGGGCCAGACCTTATGCATCAGGCCATGGAGAAAGTCAAAATGATTAAGGAGAAGTTGAAAACTACTCATAGTCGCTAAAAGTCTTATTCGAACATTCGTCACAGAGATTTGGAGTTCAAAGAAGATGATTTGGTGTTCTTGGAGGTTTCCCCCATAAAGGGTATCATGTGGTTTGGAAAGAAAGGAAAATTGAATCTGGGGTATATTGGACCGTACAAAATCATTCAGAGGACTGGTCAGGTGGCGTACAAGCTCGAGTTGCCACCCGAGATGTCATTGGCACACCTAGTCTTCCATGTGTCTATGTTGAAGAAGGTAGTGGGAGATCCGTCCACTATTGTGTCAGTTGAAATTACTAAGGTTAATGAGGAACTACCATATGAAGAATTTCCAATTGCCATTCTTGACAAGCAAGTCTGGAAATTGAGAAATAAGGAAATTGCCTTCGTAAAAGTGTTATGGTGGAATCAGCAGGTTGAGGATGCCACTTGGGAAGCTGAGGAAGAAATGAGAAAGAAGTACCCACATTTGTTTGTATAGCCATGTAATAGCTTTTTTTGCATTTGGTCTCTATGAACTCTTATCTTTTGATTTGATCTATGTAAAACTTTTCTATCTTGGTTATATGTTGCCTTTGTAGTCATGGTTGGTGTTGTACAAGTTATGTTTTGTCTATGGAACATGTATATGCTGTTAGGATATGTTTCTGGGGCTCTATGACATGTGGATAGGCCTAGTTACAAAGGGAACTCTGGCAAAAATTTTGGAAATTTAGGAAGTTATCCAAATTTAGGGCTGTGGATGTGCTTCATGTTATAAAAAGCTAAGGTTGCATAAAAATTTCTAATAAGTGAACCTTGATCCTTATTCGAGGACAAATGATCTTAAGTGGGGGAGGATGTAAGGCCCCGTGAAAAATTTCTACTTAAAACCCGAAAGTTTGTAGTGCCAAGTTAGGTATATGTGTTAGAGATTTGTAAGGTTCGGACCCTTTGGATTGATCTGTGCATTGAGAAGTTATGAAACAATGTTTTTTAGAAAAGTGCATTTCTATGGTCCATTATGCGATCGCAAAATAGCTATGCGGACCATATAGTCGCTGCAGAGTCAAATAGTGATGGTTAATTTGAGGTCAACTATGCAGCCAATTAAGCGATTGCATAATCAATATGCGGGCCACATAGTCATCACATAATCCCCATGGAATGTTTGTGAGGGGCAGTTCTTTAGTGCTATATGCGACTGCAGAAAAGGTGCGCGGGCCGCATTTCTGTCGCATACTCGGGCAGTTTGTTCGGGTTTTTGAGGCCATTTTTGCAGTCCATTCTGCGGGCCGCATGTCCATTATGCGATCACATATCGTGTCGCAGCTCCTATTTTCTAACTTTGAATACCCGACCCCATCCCATTAAAAACACCTCATTAGACCGTTTTAATATATTCTTCTGCAAGAAGAATGAGAGGGGAAGTTCTATAGAGAGAGGGTTATCTTCATCAAATCCCCACTCAATTCTTGCCTAATACCTTGAAGATTGTCAAATAAAATTTTCTAGGCCTTCACCCCAAGAGGTAAGAACTTGAGCCCTAACTTTTGGTTTCAAAATTCTCACTAGAATGAGTAATTAGCTTGGGGGTTCATAGGTATAAGAATGGATTTTCTTGCATGTATAAAAGGTAATAGGGTAAGGTTTGAACTAAAAAGATAGAAATTAGGGTGTAAAATGATAGAAATCTCTCAGAAAAGGGTCCTAAAATCATCGTGCACACTTAGTGCTTGATAATTTACTTAAATGAGCTAGAATCTTATTCATGTCTCTAATTCTTGGTTCAAATTGTAATTTTCATAAAATAGATCAAAGTATCTAGGAAATTCCGGAAATTATTATAAGGAATTAAGGAAATCTCCATTGAGGTATGTATGGCTAAAACCCCCTCCTCTTAGAAATTGAGCCTCCGTGGTGCCTGTGCAAATGTTGTAAGTCCGAAATTTGATTGATGTAGTACTGGTTATGTCAAATGAATTGATGTTGTAAAAAATGTATGTGGAAAGTGCTTCTCCATGTGTTTAATGTGTTACCTTTGTAAATTGAGAATATGTGGAGAACATGAGCTATGTGCTAAATGTCTAAATGTCAAGTCAAGGTTACATTGTGATTAATATGCCGAACTAGATGAATTCCTCTCTATGCTTACAACTTAAATTACTTTTGTATGTGCCTATTATCTTAAATGGCAAGACTAATGTTGAAAATGGGAATAATGTGAAACGTGAGTTATGGAATGTGGTAATTGTGGCCCCAAGTGCCGATGAACTAATACATGTGAAACCGAAGAGCGAAGTGAAATGATTAACGAAAAAGGGTAACATCTTGGTGAGACGGCTTAGACGATCGGGCCGTGATCGTATGCCATATTATACACACATGGTGGTAATGTGATAATTGAAACTGGAAAGTCAGAATGAAATAAGGGTAACGTCTTGGCAAGACGGCTTAGCCGATTGAGCCCTGATCGGACTACGCTCAAGGAAGTGGTGGTATTGTGGATAATGATGCAACAATTTGGAATGCCCCAACCTATAATTTAGGAAACTATGTGAACCTTTTATATTGCTGACGTGGTGTTTGTTGAAGCTTTGTAGTCCTTATGAATTCATTTTACTCTTGTATGGTTGTTATTTATAACAGGATGGTGTTTAGTTATACATACTAGTACTATTCCATGGTACTAACATCCCTTTTGTCATGGGCGCTTTATTTTTGAATGAATGTAGGTGGCAACATTGCGGACAGTGCCGACCGTGCGTAGCGGAGTATCCTTCTCTCAAAGTCTTGGTGAGCCCCCCTTTCTCCTCCAAGGGGTCATGTTGTACATCGTTTGTTGTAGACTTCCACTTTTAAGGTATAGCCGGGGCGTTGGTACCAGCATTATCATAATTGTCTTTTGTATTCTTAGAAGCTCCGCAGACGTTTGTGTGGAATGTGTTCGGATGTCTAATGGGACAATGTACTGTATAGTAATTCTAAACTCTAGTTCTTCTAAATTTTAACTGTATGAAATCTTAAAACTTAACCACGACTTAAGGTTCTTGATATGAAAATGAATTAACAATGTTGAATATACGATTTTGCTATTATCTAGATAAACGAAAGCATGGTTTCTTAATTGTATTGAGCCGAGTAGAAATTGTTAAAAAGGCTTGCTTAGTGGGGTTCACTTGATTGAGCGCCGATCGTGCCTCCCGAGGTTGGAGCGTGACATACAACCCTTCGTATTCACTTTGATTTAGATATTTTGGAGTTAGAGCATTATGTAGTACCCTTAGTTTGTGATTTCATGATATTCCGGGTTTTGGGAGATATTTCAGTTGAGAGTGCGTATTTGTATATGTCGAGCGACATCTTAAATGTTATTTTTATCCATAATTTCTACTAGTTTTTATCTGTTGTTCCCTTTTTTTCTCGCAAATTGTTAGGCTTACCTAGTCATAGAGACTATGTGCCATCACGATAGTTCACGGAGGGCGAACTGGGGCCGTGACAAGTTGGTATCAAAGCCAGGTTCATAGGAGTCATGAATCACAAGCCAGTTTATTAGAGTCTCGCATATCGGTACAGAGACGTCTGTACTTATCTACGAGAGGCTATGTATCTATTAGGAAAACTTTACTTTATTTGATTTCCTTGTTGTGCGAGATTTTTGATATCACAATTCTAAAATTCTTTCTTCTATTCTCTCATAGATGGTGAGGACACGTGCTACCGGAGATGACCAGGCACCCGCGCCCTCTCCTAGAGCCGTCAAAGGTCTGGACTGGGGTATAGGCTGAGGACACGCTCGTGGTGCAGCCAGAGCACCCACGCGAGATGCCACAAAGGAGCCACCAGCAGCTTCAGCTGGAGTTCAAGCACTTGATATGCCTACTGCTACTACTGTTATAGCTCTTCAAGAGACTCTTGCACAGTTCGTGAGCATGTACACCACTCTAGCCTAGGCAGGGTCGATTCCCCTTGCTGCAACCATATCCCAGGCCTAGGGAGGAGCACAAACTCCCACCACCCACACACCTGAGCAGTGGGTTCAGGTTGATCAGATCCTAAAGGTTATACCGGCATCGCCTACAATCGCAGATTACCCTGAGGACTGGGTAGCGGCTTCAGAGGATGAGCAACGGAGACTTGAGTGGTTCAAGAAGTATAAGCCTCCTGTATTCAGTGCTTTAGCATCAAATTATGCCTTGGAATTTCTAGAGGAGTGTCACCGTATCCTCTGTACCATGGTTTTATCAGGATCGAGTGGGGTTTCTTTCAATGCCTTCTAGCTTCGAGGAGTTGCCTACCAGTGGTGGCGTACTTTTGAGTTGGACAGTCCATCTGAGGTAGCATCCCTTGCTTGGACTCAGTTTTCAAATATGTTCCTGAGAGAGTTTGTTACTCAAAGCATGAGGGACGTATGGCGCACGGAGTTTGAGCATTTACGCTAGGGCACTATGACTATTTTGAAGTATGCAGCTTGTTTCACTGAAGTGGCTAGGCATGCACAACCTTTAGTGGCTACACTACGTGAGAGGGTTCGATGGTTTATTGAGGGGCTCCTTTCCAGCATCAGGTCTACCATGCTCGTAAGTTGGAGATGGATATTTCTTATCAACAGGTGGTGAGAATTTCTAGGAGAGTGGATGGTATGCATGCTCAGGATAGAAAGGAGAGGGAGGCCAAGAGGTCTCGAGAGTCGGGCCATTATTCTGGTGCCCGTGCTCCAGCTGTAGTTCATCTGGGTAGGGGTTATATGAGTCGCCCCGTTCATTCAGCTCTTCCAATAGCCAGTGGTATTCCATCTCCTCTTAGACCTCAGGAGCCTTATTATGCACCTCTAGTATCTAGTGTGCCTCCTGCACGGGGTGCTTTCAGTGGACAATCTAGCAGACCTGGCCCGAGCCAGTCACAGCCACAACATCCTCCCAGATCTTGTTTTGAGTGTGGTAACACACGCCATATGGTGAGGGATTACCCCAGACTAAGGAGGGGTGCACCTCCACAGACTCCTCAGCCACAGCGTGCCCCGCAGAGTTCCCAAGCTATGGTTCCAACACCATTTGCCACCCCGCCTGCTCAGCCAGCTAGAGGTGGAGGTCGGGAAGGTAGAGGTTGCCCTAGATGGGAGGCCAGGCTAGATATTATGCCCTTCCTGCCCGTACTGAGGTTGTCGTCTTTGATTCTTTCATCACAAGTATTGTCCTGGTTTATCATAGAGATGCATCGGTTCTATTCGATCTAGGCTCCACTTATTCTTATGTGTCTTCTTATTATTCCCCACATTTACGCATATCTCAGGATTCTTTGAGTTTCCCTATTTATGTTTCTACTCCTGTAGGGGATTCTCTTGTTGTGGACCACGTTTATCGGTTGTGTTTGGTTGCTCTTAGTGGTTTTGAGATCACAGTCGATTTATTATTGCTCAGCATGGTAGATTTTGATGTTATCTTGAGCGTGGACTAGTTGTCGCCCTATTATGCTATTCTTGATTGTCACACCAAAATCGTGATGCTGGCTATGCTAGTTGTACCACGAGTTGAGTGGAGGGCTACTTTAGATCACACTCCCAGTAGAGTTATTTCTTTCCTTAAGGCTCAGCAAATGGTTGAGAAGGGGTGTGACACGTATCTGGCCTATGTGAGAGATGTTAGTGTTGATACCCCTACAGTTGATTCAGTCCCAGTAGTACGGGACTTCCCTGATGTGTTTCCAGCTGATCTTCCGGGTATGCCATCCAATTTAGATATTGATTTTGGCATTGATCTTTTGCCGAACACTCAGCCCATTTTTATTCCTCCATATTGTATAGCCCTCCTAAGTTGAAGGAGTTGAAGGAACAGTTACAGGAATTTCTTGTTAAGGGTTTTATTCGGCCTAGTGTATCACTTTAGGGTGCTCCAGTCTTGTTTGTTAAGAAAAGGCATGGTTCTATGCGTATGTGCATTGATTATTACCAGTTGAACAAAGTTACAGCGAAGAACCGGTATCCTTTGCCTTGTATTGATGATCTGTTTGACCAGTTACAGGGTGCACTAGTGTTATCTAAGATTCACTTGCGTTCAGGTTACCATAAGTTGAACAATCAGGAGCCTGATATCCCAAAGACTGCTTTCAGCACTCGGTATGGTCATTACGAGTTCCTTATTATGTTGTTTCGGCTGACCAATGCCCCAACAACCTTCATGCTTTTGATGCACAGTGTGTTCCGACTATATCTTGACTCGTCTATCATTGTCTTTATAGATGATAATCTGGTACACTCCCGGATCAGGAGGGTCATGAGCAGCACCTGAGGACAGTGCTTCAGACTTTGAGGGAAAACAAGTTATATGCAAAGTTCTCAAAATGTGAGTTTTGCTCGGATTCCGTGGCATTCTTGGGTCACGTGATATCGAGTGAGGGTATATAGGTGGTTTTTAAGAAAGTGGAAGCAGTGTAGAGTTGGCCCAGACCATCCTCAGCTACAGAGATCCATTGTTTTCTTGGCTTGCGGGTTATTACCGTCGATTTGTTGAGGGGTTTTCATCTATTGCAACACATGTGACTAGGCTGACCTAGAATAGTGCTCCGTTCCAGTAGATGTAAGAGTGTGAGGCGGGCTTCTAGAAGCTCAAGACAGCTTTGACTACAACCCCAGTTTTGATATTTCCTATAGGTTTGAGGTCTTATACTGTCTGTTGTGATGCCTTGAGGATTGGCCTTAGAGAGGTATTGATGAAGGACGGTAGGGTGATTGCCTATGCATCTAGAGAGTTGAAGGTACATGAGACAAATTATCCTATCCATGATCTCGAGTTAGCTGCTATTGTTAGCGACTTGAAGATCTGGCATCATTATTTCTACAAAATTCCTTATGAGATCTATAATGATCACCGGAGTTTGCAGCACTTATTCAAGCAAATGGATCTTAATTTGCACCAGATTAGGTGGTTAGAGCTGCTAAAGGACTATGATATCACTATCATGTATCACCTGGGCAAGGCCAATGCGGTGGCCTATGCTTTGAGTCGTCAGGCGAAGAGTTTGGAGAGTTTGGCTTTTTTACCAATAGTGGTGAGGCTCAGGGCGATGGATGTTCAGGCCTTAGCTAGCCAGGTTGTGAGATTGGATCTTTCGGAGCCCAGTCGGGTTCTAGCTTGCGTGATCTATCAGTCTTCCTTATTTGATCATATCAGGGAGTGTCAGTATGATGACCCTCATTTCCTTGTCCTCAAGGACATGGTCTTGCATGGTGATGCTAGGGATGTGACTATTGGTGATGACGGGGAATTGATGATGCAGGGTCGGGTATGTGTACCTAATGTTTATGGGCTTCGGGAGTTGATTCTATAGGAGGCCCATAGTTCACGGTATTTCATCCATCCGGGTGTTGCGAAGATGTACCATGATTTGAGGCAGCACTATTGGTGGAGACAGATGAAGAAGGATATAGTTGGGTTCGTAGTTGGGTGCCTCAATTATCATCAGGTGAAGTATGAGCACCAGAGATCGGGTGGGTTGCTTCAGCAGATAGAGATTCCACAGTGGAAGTGGGAGCGGATCACCATACACTTTGTAGTTTTGCTCCCATGGACTTTGAGAAAGTTTGATGCCATTTAGGTGATTGTAGATTGGCTGACCAAGTCCGTGCACTTCTTTCCTGTGTGTACTACCCATTCTTCGGATCAGTTGGCTAAGATTTATATCCGAGAGATTGTTCGCCTGTATGGTATTCCAGTTTCCATCATTTCAGACAAGGGGACTCAGTTCACATCACTATTCTGGAGGGTCGTACAGCATGAGTTAGGTACTCGGGTGGAGTTGAGCACAACGTTTCACCCCCCAGACGGACAGATAGTTTGAGCGCACTATTCAAATTCTTGAGGATATGCTCCATGCGTGTGTGATGGAGTTTGGAGGTTCTTCAGATCAATTCTTGTCACTAGCAGTGTTTGCCTATAACAATAGCTATTAGTCTAGCATTCCTATGGAACCATATAAGGCCTTGTATAGTAGGCGGTATAGATCCCTGGTAGGTTGGTTTGAGCCGGGTGAGGCTAGATTATTACGAACAGACTTAGTTTAGGATACATTGGAGAAGTTTGAGGTAATTCAAGATACACTTCGTACATCCTAGTCTAGACAGAATAGTTACGCAGACTTGAAGAGCGGGTTCTGTTTCGGGTTTCGTCTATGAAGGGGGTTATGAGATTTGAGAAAAAAGGGAAGTTGAGTCCGAGGTTTATTGGTCCTTATGAGATATTGAGACGTGTTGGGGAGGTTGCTTAAGAGCTTGCCTTACCTCCCAGTATGACAGGAGTTCATCTGGAATTTCATGTTTCGATGCTCTGGAAGTATCACGGCGATCCGTCGCACGTGTTGGATTTAAGTTCAATCTAGTTGGACAAGGATATATCCTATATTGAGGAGCCAGTGGCAATATTGTACATGCAATTTCAGAAGCTGAGGTCAAAGAACATTGCATCAATGATGGTTCACTGGCGGGGTTAGCCAGTCGAGGAGGTGACCTGGGAGACCGAGCAGGATATGCGCAGCCATTACCCTCATCCTTTCACCACTTCAAGTATATCTCTATGCTCGTTCGAGGATGAACGAATGTTTTAAGAGGGGGAGAATGTAACGACTCGACCAGTCGTTTTAAGAATTAATTCCCCAATCCCCTATTAATTGCTTTCCCCGTGTTTGTTTCTGCTATTTTGATTTTCTGGGATGATTTGTTTTGAGTTTCGAAGTGTTTTGGGACACTTAGTCTGTAAAAGAGAGTTTAAGCTTTAGAATTTGGACCGTAGTCGGAGCAGTGTGAAGATGGACTCAAAATGGAATTCCGCCAGTTCCGTTGGGTGATTTCGGGCTTAGGGGCATATCCGGATTGTGTTTTGGAGGTCCGTAGCTTATTTAGGCTTGAAATGTCAAAAGTTGAATTTTTGATGTCTCTAGTTCGATAGCGAGATTTTGATATCGGGGTCGGAATAGAATTCCGGAAGTTAGAATATCTCCATAATGTTGAATGTGACGTGCTTGCAAAATATTAGGTCATTTAGACAAGATTTGATAGACTTTTGATCGAAAGTGGAATTGGGAGTTTTTGAAGTTCTTAGGCTTGAATCCGATTTTAATTTGACGTTTTGATGTTGTTTTGAGCATTCCAAAGGTTGGTACAAGTTTGCATTATGTTTTAGGAAATGTTGGCATGTTTGGTTGAGGTACTAAGGGTCTCGAGTGAGTTTCGGGTGGTGGAACGGATCAAATGCATGTTTGAGGAATTGCAAAAAATGCCGCAGGTCTCTAGTTCTGGTTTCCTTCTTCGCGTTCGTGAGTAGGGTCTCACATTCGCGAGTAGGGTCTAGCATTCGCGAAGAGGATCTGGGGCAACTTGAAGCTTAACGCTTCGCGTTCGCGATGATGGTCCCGCGTTACGAAGCTGAGAGGTCATATGCCTACGCGTTTGCAAAGAGGGTCCCGTGTTCGTGTAGGAGGGAGAAAGTTGCTACCGCGTTCACGATAGGGTCATGACATTCGCGATGAAGGAATTCTGGGCCAAGCGAATTTGTGCTTCGCGAACACGATGGGCCTTCCGTGTTCGCGAAGAAGGAATTACCTGGGCAGATTATAATGTTTCAAAAACGAGTGTTTAGCCATTCTTATCAAAACTAGAGTTTGGGAGCTCGGATTTGAACGAGATTTTGAGGGATTTTCAGAAATATCAACTGGGTAATGATTCCTACTCCTTTTTTCTTATAACCCATTAATCTAAATGTGAATAGATCATCTAATTTCCGATTTGGGGTGAGAAATTGGGAAAATTTTGGAAAAGTTCTCAAGCCTAATTTTTGGATTTTAATTAATATTTTTGTATCGGATTGGGATAATTTTGGTATGGTTAGACTTGTGAGTGAATGGGGGTTCATAATCCGTAACTTTTACACGATTCCTAGACGTGGGCCCGAGGGACTTTTTGGGAAATTTTCTTAATTTCGCATGTTAGCTTCGAACTAATTAGTGGAATTAGTTACTTGAATTTATATTTACATTATGCAATTGATTTGAATAGATTTGGGTCATTTGAAGTCGAGTACTCATGGCAAGAACGTGATTTCAAGTTGATTGAGCTGGTTCGAGGTAAGTGGTTTGTCTAACCTTATGTGGGGAACTCCCCCTTAGGATTTGGTATTGTTGATATATGAAATGCCTTGTACGTGAGGTGATGAGTGCATAAATGTGCGAATTGTTGAAAATCGTGTTTTCATTAAGTAACTATATTTGCGTTTTTCTTCCTTGTTGTACATTACTTGCAATTTTAAGCCTACTATTAGCTTAGAGAATCATGTCTAAGTGACTTAACTGTTTTATTTGCTCAAACTGCCTTATTTGAATTCTGTGCACCATGCTAGGTTAGAAATACCTGTGTTTCCTTGGTATGAAATCAGGTAGAATTGAATATTCTTTGTGACATTGTTGTGTGTTTAATTTGGGACTACGGGCGATATCCCTGTAGACCCCCTTGCCTGTTTATTTGGAACTACACATTGGTATTCCGGTAGATCCCTCTGCACATTTACATTGGAACTACGGGACTGCAACCAGTTGATTCCCCTTGTACTGGATATTTACATTTGGGATTACGGATTGGTATTCCGGTAGATCCCTTGTGCACTATGAGTTGGACTATGGTAGGACACCCGGGAGATCCACTGGCTATCTATATTTGGGACTACAGGATGGTATTCTGGGCGATCCCCGGTTGCTATCTCTGTGTGGAGCTATATTCTTTCTGTGATCTTTCTCTTTGTTGTATTTGATGTTATTCTTATTATCCTATGTTACTTCATAAAGTTAGCACTTAACTATACTATCGTATCCTATACTATTTTACCTAACTTTTATATTTATACAATCACTAGTGCCTTGACCTTCCTCGTCACTACCCGACCGAGGTTAGGCTTGGCACTTACTGAGTACCACTGTGGTGTACTCATGCCCTTACTGCGCATGTTTTTCATGTGCAGAGCCAGGTTCTTCGGCTCAGCCCTACCATCCTTGAGGCGAGGCGATTCTTCAAAGACATCGAGGTATATTTGCCGCGCCCACAGACTGAAGAGTCCCACTCCATTCTCTCTTGTAGTTAAAGCCCGAATGTATTTACTTTGATTTAAATATTCTGGAGTTAGAGCACTATGCAGTACCCTTAGCTTGTGATTTCATGTGATTCCGGGTTTTGGGAGACATTTCAGTTGAGAGCGTGTATTTATATATGCTGAGCGACATCTTAAATGTTTTCATTATGTTTATCCGTAATTTCTACTAGTTTTTAGCTGTTGTTCCTTTTTTTACTGCAAATTGTTAGGCTTACCTAGTCGTAGAGATTAGGTTCCGTCATGATAGTTCACGGAGGGCGAACTGGGGTCATGACACTAGCGGGTTGAGTTAGGTGCCATTACGACTAGTTGGATTTTGGGTCGTAAAAGACTCGACTAGTCGTTTTGAGCTTTATTCCAATAGGGTTGTATGATGATTTTGAACATGTCCACAAAGTTTGGTTAAATTCCAATAAGTTTTGGATAAGTTTGGATTGTATGGTGATTGTTTTCGGTTTAAACGTTGATTTTAGCATAAATGTTACCATATGGAGAAAAAAGGCCTTCGATTTGTTGGTAAAGTATTATATCTGTATCCTTATTTTGGAACTATACCAACTGAATCATCAAGTTTCGGATTAATTACGAAATTGCCACTGAATTCGTAGTAAAAAATCTGCACTATTTCCCAATATTGAAACTAACATATCTCCTTCATTTTAAGGTCAAATGGAGTGAATCAAAATCCTAACTTGACTGGAATCTTACGAGTAATACACTGGAGGCATCAAAAGAGAGTTTCAGGATCCTTTTGTACATGAAATGAAGTAGAACAATTCGGCATTTTTGGCTATAAATGTTGTTGGAGTTTTTCTCATCTTGAAAGTTTGGGATTGGGAGAATTTAAGGATGTTCTTCAAGTTTCTTCCATGGGGTAAGGCCTAAACCATAACATAAGTATTTCACTTTGATTTATTCCCTTGGTTTAAGCTTTAACCCATGATTTTTGAAAACCCATTTAATTCCTTAAATCAAGACTTAGGTTATGTCCTAAATTTTTAAAATTTAAAATGAGTTAGAGGCATTTATTTCCTGATTCATTTTGGGTTCTTATTTTCCTATATTAGGAGAACAATATACTCAAATTTGGCGAGTTTTGGGGGAGTATTTTGCGAGATATAAGACCTAACTAGTGTTGGTTGGACTCTTGGGTTATGGACACCCAATAGCAATGTTTTGGGGAATTGGTTGAGCTATCGCTCCAATTGAGCCGATTTTTATTTGCTTGAGTTTGTATTAGTTCGAGCTTTGCTCGGGTAAGCTTGGATTTTGAATCCAAGGTGGGCCCGACACTGACTTTTTTGATAATATATAGATCATAGCTTTATTTATTGTAATTGATTTCTCTTGCATTGTTTGATGTTATTAAGTCATTTTTGGTTAGATTTGAGCCGTGTGGAGGCAAATTTTAGGAGATAAGCTACTTTGGAGAGTTGATACTAGTTAAGGTAAGTGTCTTACCTAACTTTGTGTGGGGGAACTACCCCTTAGGATTTATATTAATTAATTCATTTGTGCTATATGAAAGCCGTGTACACAAGGTTACAAGTGGGTATACAGGTTGTACGTGATATTTGACCGGTTTAAGCTACTTAGACCCTTTCCATGCTTTGATTAAATTGTAGTATCATGTTCAAACTTCTCACAGTCAATCTATCCTTATTTGTGTTAGTCTATTATTAC
Organism: Nicotiana tabacum; assembly: GCF_000715075.1. NCBI lineage: Eukaryota > Viridiplantae > Streptophyta > Magnoliopsida > Solanales > Solanaceae > Nicotiana > Nicotiana tabacum. The sequence continues at coordinate 62,577,603 of NC_134086.1, read as the reverse complement.
ATGCCTCAATTGACTTGTTTAACACTTGTTCTACATTCTATTTGATAAATTTTTCTCATGCTTTAGTTGAACATGTTGCCTCTTTTATTATTACATGCTATCTCTGCATTGTTAATTATCATTTTTTGAAGTTATCATACGTGTTATCTCTTTTATTGTTGATTACCATTACTTGGAGTTATTGTTCATGTTATCCCTTTCCTTGTTGATTTCCATTATTTGAAGTCATTGTTACACATTATATTTTCCATTGTTATACATTGTCTCTCATTGTTGAGTTATTGATGTTGAAGTTATGAAAGTCGTTATCAAGTTGAGGCATCATTGTTATTGTTGATATTCTTGTACACGTTTTGTGGAGACATGAGCTATTATTGTGAAAATATTGATATTGTGATTGTTGGCAAGTTGTGATATATGGGCACTTGTGGTGTGAGTTGTTATTATGATGTGATATTGACGCGAATGCGGCAGTGTAAGGCTTGGGGTTAATGTGCATGTGGCGGTATAAGGTGGGACTTATGTGTGTGTTGCTTATAGGGGAACTATGTGAAGTCACGCAGCATCATGATGTGGGCTAGAATGCATGTAGATATTTCGGGAAAACTGTTTTCAAAATCTATTTCAAAGTAAGGCTCAGGCAGCGGCATAAGGAAGGATTCATGATGTTCTTTCCATCATTTGTCTTACATGATGTTCTTTCCATTGTTAGCTTATGTACATATTGACAGGTTTCTATGTCCAGTAGTGTCTTGACTTGGTCTTGTCACTAGTATACGGCGGTTAGGCTTAATACTTACTAGATACTGTTATGGTGTACTCATGCTACACTTCTGTACATTTTTGTGCAGATCCAGGTATTCTGATTGTGTTGTTGAGAGTTGCGTCTGTGCGGCGGGAAAGTAAAAGGTATACCTGCTTGACATTCACATGCCTCAGAGTGACCATCTTACTTCATTATGCTATTGTTAAATTGTAATTCAAAACAATATTGTGTTTCTTATGACTCCGTACTGCCGGTTTTGGAAAATGTATAAATATTGACCTCTTGCGGCTATGTATATCATTTAATGGTTTATGATAAATGATTAAATAGTTAAATTTTGTTATTGAATCAGCATGTGTTAGGCTTACCTAGTTTTAGAGACTAGGTGTCATCACGACATCCTAAGGTGGAAAATTGGGGTCGTAACATAAGGCTCCTTTTTATAGTAACCTTCAATGCTTTAGGGTTTTAAAGAATTTGAATTAGGCAGTGGAAGGTGACAAATGGCAGAGAATGATAGCAAGGCGGGTAAAATCAGTGAAAATAGAGGGGAAATCGTGAAAGCGATTTACCTGCATACGATAATAGAGTGAATCAAACGTTGATGAGCAAGAATCTATCTGTCAAAGCTTTAATGTCCCGAGATCACTGCGTTTGACCTCTAGAAATCAAATAAAAGTGATGAAGCCTGGGAAACCTTTGTGCATGCTTCCAATTTGAAAGAACAAAAAAACTCAGACGATTTGAGGTTTCATTTTTAGGTCTAGGTTTTTCGAATTAGGGCTGTTGAATTTTGTCATTGGAAAATGGAAACAAAACAGTAGGATTCACGATATAGGACACGATGGATGTCCTGAGATTTGATTTTTTGACCTGGAAAAAATTTGTGCAAGGTCCCATTATTGATGTTGAGCAGATGAGAGAAAGGATAGTGAAAAAGAAAAAGGTGCGGCAGGTCTGGTGAATAATGATTAGGGTTAGTTACATTGGTAGGTTTAAAGTGGGTGGGTGAAGGGGAGCCGTTGGATCTATTACGATCTAAAATCCATTAAAGATCGTGATGGCACCGGACACCGCTGTCAAGCAAGCTAACAATAAATATGTAGTTTAGTTCTCATTTTAGTAATTTGAAATCGTGATTTTCCTCAATGAAATAGTAAATGATGAATGTTGCAGGGTAAATAATAATATGTTTAGCAAATTCCAATACTTAATAACCCATAATCATCCCAAAATATGGTGTCACAAATGCATAAGAATCAACTATGAAAAATAAAATAAAACACATCATCCGTCCAAAATACAACATTTGGACGAGAAAGAAAAATATAAATACTCTCAAAGAGACTCTGCTGGCTGCGGATCGTAACATAAGATGCGGCACGCCTAAATCCCCGCATCAACCATGATGTTGCACCCCTGATGCCACTATATGTGTATGTGCCTATACAACATAATGCACAAAAAGTGTAGTATGAGTACGAAAAAATGCTTACCCAGTAAGCATCCAGTCTAACCTAGAAGTATTAGTAACGAGATGTCGACTTCGACACTTACTAGTGTTCCAATAATATCAGGTACAGTAAAGATGTAAATATATGTGAAGCAGAGTAAATAAATCAATTTAATAAACATAAAGATATGTGATACAAATTCCCCTCTTTACAAAGAACTCAAGCTTCCCATTAGAAATTCCCCCCTTAACCGGAGCACACAAAAGTGTGTAGGGGACCTCATCAAATAGATTATCATAAAATCTAATCCAAAAAACTCATCGATATACTAGCTTCTTGCTGAATAATACGCAAAATTAAATGAGGATATGATATAGGAATTGCCGAGGTGTACGGCTCGATCCAACATAAAAGTAAAATGCGCACTACCGAGGATCGAACGAGACGAAACATAGATGCATCTTAGTACCAATCGAGAGTGTTGTCACACCTCCATGAGAGTGTTGTCACACCTCCATGCGCACTCCCATGAGAGTGTTGTCACACCTCCATAGATGCATCGAACGAGGCGAATGGCTGGCTCCCATGAGAGTGTTGTCACACCTCCATTTTTTTACCAATCGAGAGAGGATATAAGGGAATTTTTCTAATTTAAGTGACATTATTAGAAATGGGATTATTTTATTTATTTCAGAGTCACCACTTGGAATAGTTTGTTTGGTGTCCCAAGTCACCAGTTTATTTTAAAATCCCAAATTAATAAAATTTCGACTTTATTCTAAAAGTTGTGAACTAGAAATTCTTAGTACGGAATTTTGTTAACCTGGAAGAAGATGTTAGGCATTCCCGGGTTTCGTGGTTCTAGCACGGTCGCTTAAACTATTAAAATTGGTCTATTAACCGATTTATTACATGTTTTAACCTATTGTGAATTTTTAGCTTAGAACCGTTTTTAATTAACTTAAAACCACTTTTAGGAAGATTCAACGTTATTTAAAATACGCCTTGAACCACGCTACATGAAATGCACCCGCGGTTCGCGACACGTTCTATTCAACATTGTTGAGAAATTGAAATTTGGGTCACATGAAATATACATACGGAATTGGTAATTAAAAATCACAAATACGTCACGGGAACCGTAGCCGTAACTATGATGAATTATTTAAAGGCTGCACCAAAACAACTACGAAGGTTCAAATTAATAACAACATTTGTGAGGGCCATGGAGAGTTTAATTGATAACACACCTCCATTTTAAGAGTATTAAAATCTCGAATTAAATTTGTGAGGGTCATATATTATGGGTTTTAAGCATTGCACACCTCAAATTGTTTTAAGAAAAGGGGTATATGTTTTAAAGGCAATCTAACGGTACTCTTATTATTAATCTAATTTAAAATTAGTTATCACCACCACGTCATGGGAACCATACCCGTAGTTGTAATAATTTAATTGCGTGCCTAAAGCAAAATATAGGTACTTAAATAATTAATCACTTTTAAGTTTGTATTACTAATAAGAGGGCTGGGGGTAATTTTTAATGAAAGATGGCACACCTCCAACCATTTTAAAAGGATTACACTTAATTAAACCTAAATATATTTACATCCAAAATTAGGCTCAAGACATTGATTAATGTATAAAGCAATGCAACATGCCTAAGCTAATCGAGGCAGGAAACTGGGCCAACGGCATGTGTAGTGTATTATTGCACGCTTCTCCTCTTTTTTTTAAAAAAAGAGATGGGCATCATCACTCATTGGGCTCAAAATTGAGCCCAGGTGCAGGTTATGCAATTAAACCCAAACGCAGGCCAAAAGAGATTCCCTGCTACAGGCATAATGAGTTGGCTGCTGCATAATTGATAAAGCAAGAGTGAATTCAAATGTCCTTACTCCATTGGAACCTCTGACATGCTGACAAACATATACACATAGTGACAAAAATAGTAAATAAAAGAAATCAGTCTTTACAAACATATGTGACTTGTTTGCACACATTCATTCTTTTAATTAAGGATTAAACATTAGTCTTTCAATTTTACCTGACTGACAGTGAATGAATGAACATCAGAAATACAAATAAAATAGTACTCGCACACACACATCATACAAGAAATAGACATGAATCTCGATCAGTTGCACATAAATTTCATGAGACACTACAGATAAAACCTTAGCTATCTATGTAAAAATCTTTGCATTTTTCCCCCAAATAATCATAGAGTAGGAAAATAAGCAGCTGGATTTTCTGACAAACATATATATCTTCTCATAGAATGACATCTAGAGGAAATGGCTTTTGGGCAAAAATGTGTATTGTTCCATAACTACACCTTCCAACCTAAAGGCTCCAACTCCTCTCACTATTCCAGATCCCATTTATGACCCGTCAGAGGAACAGTAAGAATTTGGGCAATGAATAACAGGGTAGAGAGAAGTCCCCTTTACGGGTGTAATAGACAATTGTACAATAAAAATTCTAACTTTACTAGTAAACATATAAGGAAAGGAACTTTCATAAACGAGACTAATCATATAAGACCAAATTGAAACTACATTATGAGCTGGGATAGAAATAAAGAGATGCAATAGAACCATTACACGAGAGCTTTTGACGATGTTATATATGAAGGGGTTCTAATGGGATAGGTAACTGATAAGATAACTAAAAGAAAAAGAGAAGAAGTGATTAAACAACCTAAAGCCAATGCACATCAATAAACACACACATACAAACATATATTATGTTTTATCGCTGTGTCGTTTAAAGCATGAATCTTTAGTCTAAACGAGAAGATGCTACAGAAAGTAATGCACGAATCAATGAGCACTTTAAAAAACTTAATATTTTAATCTTTACATACAACAACATCATTCTCAAATATATTTGACTTATTCTACTGAAACCAAAAACAAACAATGAGAGGGATTCAAAGCTAGTATCAATGATTGAGCCAACTGGTCTTACAAAACTAGGCAGAAACTAACGAAAGCAATTTTTCATTTCATGATCCGATGTAAAGCAACAAACAAGATGAACATACCTATTAGCAAAACAACTAAAAATATCAAATGAAACTCTGGAATGGCAGAAGAAATTCAGTGAGAGTAACAATAGCTCAACAGATCAGCCAACCAAATCCAAATTGCAAGCAAAAATCGGACAGAAAAACCACAGTGCCAAAGCTCCAAATCCCAGTGACAAAACCCCAACTTAAACTTCAATCCAAAACCATACTTGAAGAATAGAGATCGAAGAGAAAATGCGGAGATTTGTAATTTTTGAATTCTTTTGAAATGAAGTGAAACTTGAATCAACAATCAAACTCAGACCATACTTTATATATTTTTTTTTTCTTTTTGAAAAGATGTCTAATCAGAAAAGAAAAGGCTTCAGAAGAAGAAAAACTTCAAACCCCTAGAAATTTTACTACTAAATTTTCTAAAGCTTTTTTTGCTGATATTTCCTTACCCTTTAAACAAGAAAATTCACCTTTTATATAACCCTTCAAAAAATCTCGAAGCTTCTGCCCAAATAACCGAAAATCCTCATGTTTTAACGATTTTTGGGACAAATGGAAGGCATGTATCGATTTACATCCATCTACGGCTCCCATTCATCCAGCAAATCGTTCCATCGTATAGAAATCGTGCAAATTTGGAGAGAATATTCTTTCTTCTCTGACAAAAACCGTTGGAATAACGTGACATGGAGAGGAGGGGACCCATTTGAGTGAACTCGCCTGAGTTTCAGGCTAGTTGAGGTTGGGCTCAGTGAGGGAGACAATGAATAATAATAGGTGTGTGTCGTTTTTGTGTTATTTGGGTCTAGGGTTTGGATTAGGGAAATGGTATAAGGAGGCTTATATATGGAGGAAGACGAGCGGGTCAAAATAGGCGGGTTTGGTCTGGTTCTTCTTGGGCTGGGGCAAGGGGAGTTATGGACGGGTTTTGGGCATTAAAATGGCCCAAACTCAAATTAAAAACCCTTTCCTCTTTTATTCCCTTTTTTCTTTTTATCCTTTTCTCTTCTTTTTTTTAATTGAAAATCCTGAAATTAAAAATCCTAAAATATCTAAAATGGGAAATTAAACCAATTAACTTATTATAAAAATTATAAACATAATTTAATTCTAAATTAAAACAGAAAAATCAATAAACTAAAAATTAAAAGACAAAAATGTAAAAATGAGTTATTTTTGTAATTTTTAAATTTTTTATAAAACAAATAATTACTGATTATTTCTAAAAATATAAAAAAAATCCTAAATGCAATGATATTTTTGGTAATTTTCATGATTTAAATAAATATTAAACATGCACAGAAAAAAGCAAATAATTAAGAAAATTTTACAAAAAAATCTTAAAATGCTAAATAATTAATAGAAAACGTATTTTCTTGAGATTTTGTAAGAGTATTTCGTGTAGGGAAAAATTCACATGCTCACAACTGCCCCTCTTTGCCCGAAAACACGAATAGTATTCGGGCAAAGAGAAAATGAGCAAACTATGAGGGATTGTTTCCCGTTTAAAACTCCATGAGAAGCATCTTTTGAAAAAGCCTGATCGAACCTTGCTTCAGAGGTTGCGTATATATCCTTGTCTATAAAGGAATCAGGTCACTATAGTTCTGGAAGTTTTGGTAGCTGGAACTACCAAAAACTGTGATTTCACTGCTGTTTCTGCTTGATGAGCTCCTTTTTACACCAAGATGAAAGATAAAAAGCTAAGATAGCTAAGCCCATCAACTACGAGTTACAAGTTTCCTATCTATAAACCTTCTAAGCTTGATCTTGAGTCTTGGATGCTTCTTCCTGCAGACTCTAACATGAATCTTGATGCTCGTTAGCTACAACTGCAGGTTCATTCTTCTTTTCGGATCAAGGGGGGACATGCAAAACTTGTGACTTCAATCATATCTTGGGCGGTCCGCATCTTTTCCCCGCTGTTGCACTTAAAGTTCAATTTCTTTTCTTGTTTTTCCTTTATGTTATTTGGGTTGAGACTTCTTCTTTTGGTCATCTCGAACCTTGTGCCTCATGGTGAAAACCTGTTTAGGTACCAAGGCGAATAAACAAACGAAATTTTCTGCCACGGTTTTAATTAGAAAATTTTTGTGAGTTATTGTAACAAAATCTGAACTATTTCATTATTGAAAGCGATGAAATAAGGATTGTGTATCCTTGGGAAAACAGATTAGGGAGTGGAGGCCTATCTCCAAACTAAAATCAACTAGGCAGTGGAGACCCTATGTTGGAAAAATGACTAGAGAGTGGAGACCCTATGTGGAAAAGTAGACAAGGGAATGGAGACCCTATGTCTAAAATAAAATCAACTAGGTAGTGGAAACCCTATGTCTAAAAATAAAATCAACTAGGGAGTTGAGACCCTATGTTGGAAAGAAGACTAGGGAGTAGAGACCCTATATCTAAAAATAAAATTATCTAGTGAGTGGAGACCCTATTTTGGAAAAGACACTAGGGATTGGAGACCCTATGTCCAAAAATAAACTCAACTAGGGAGTGGCGACTCAATGTTGGAAAGGCGAATAGGGAGTGGAGACCCTATGTCTAAAATAAATTTAACTAGGGAGTGGAGACCCTATGTTGGAAAGGAGACTAGGGAGTGGAGACTCTATGTTTAAAAATAAACTCAACTAGGGAGTGGAGAACCTATGTTGGAAAGGCGACTAGGTCGTGGAGACCCTATGTCTAAAATAAACTCAACTAGGGAGTGGAGACCTTTTGTCCAAAAACAAAGTCAACTATGAAGTGGAGACCCTATGTCTAAAATAAACTCAACTAGGGAGTGGAGTCCCAATGTTAGAAAGGCGACTAGGGAGTGGAGACCCTATGTCTAAATATAAAATCAACTAGGGAGTGGAGACCCTATGTTGGAAAAGCGAGTAGGGAGTGGAGAACCTATGTCTTAAATAACTTCAACTAGGAAGTGAAGCCCCTATGTTGGAAAGGCAACTAGGGAGTAGAGACCCTATGTCTAAAATAAACTTAACTAGGGAGTGGGGCCCTATGTTGGAAAGGCGACTAGGGAGTGGAGACCCTATGTCCAAAAATAAAATCAGCTAGGGAGTGGAGACCCTATGTTGGAAAAGCGACTAGGGAGTGGAGACCCTACGTCTAAAATAAACTCAACTAGGGAGTGGAGACCCTATGTTTAAAAAGCGACTAGGGAGTGGAGACCCTATGTCTAAAATAAACTCAATTAGGGAGTGGAGACCTTATGTTGGAAACGCGACTATGGAGTGGAGACCTTTTGTCCAAAAATAAACTCAACTAGGGAGTGGAGACCCAATATTAGAAAAGCAACTTGGGAGTGGAGACCCTAAGTCTAAAATAAACTCAACTAAGGAGTAGAGACCCTATGTTGGAAAGGCGACTAGGGAGTGGAGACTCTATTTCTAAAAATAAAATTAACTAGGGAATGGAGACCCTCTATTGGAAAAGCGACTAGGGATTGGAGACCCTATGGCAAAAAATAAACTCAACTAGGAAGTGGAGACCCTATGCTGGAAAGGCGACTAGGGGTTGGAGACCCTATGTCTAAAATAAACTCAACTAGGGAGTGGAGACTCTATGTTGGAAAGGCAACTAGGGAATGGAGACCCTATGTCTAAAATAAGCTCCACTAGGTAGTGACGATCTTATGTTGGAAAGGCGACTAGATAGAGGAGACCCTATGTCTAAAAATAAACTCAACTACGGAGTGGAGACCCTATGTTGGAAAAGCGACTAGAGATTGGAGAGCCTATGTCTATAATAAACTCAACTAGTGATTGGAGACCATATGTTGGAAAAGCAACTAGGGAGTGGAGAACCTATGTATAAAATAAATTCAACTAAGGAGTGGAGACCATATGTTGGAAAGGCGACTAGGGAGTGAAGACCATATGTCTAAAAATAAACTCAACTAGGAAGTGGAGATCCCATGTTGGAAAAGCAACAAGGGAGTGGAGACGCTATGTCTAAAATAAATTCAACTAGGGAGTGGAGAACCTATGTTGGAAAGTGACTAGGGAGTGGAGACCCTATGTCCAAAAATAAACTCAACTAGGGAGTAGAGACCCTATGATAGAAAAGTGACTAGGGAGTGGAGAACCTATGTCTTAAATAACTTCAACTAGGGAGTGGAGCCCCTATATTGGAAAGGCGACTAGGGAATGGAGACCCTATGTCTAAAATAAACTCAATTAGGAACTGGGGCCCTATGTTGGAAAGGCGACTAGGAGTGGAGACCCTGTGTCCAAAAATAAACTCAACTAGGGAGTAGAGACCCTATGTTAGAAAAGCGACTTGGGAGTGGAGAACCTATGTCTTAAATAACTTCAATTAGGGAGTGGAGCCCCTATATTGGAAAGGCGACTAGGGAGTGGAGACCCTATGACTAACTAGGGAGTGGAGACCCTATGTTGGAGAGGCGACTAGTGAGTGGCGACCCTATGTCTAAAAATAAAATCAACAAGGGAGTGGAGATCCTTTGTTGGAAAGGCGACTAGGAAGTGGAGATCCAATGTCTAAAAATAAAATCAACTAGGGAGTAGAGACCCTCTGTTGGAAAAGAGACTAGGGATTGGAGACCCTATGTTCCATAAATAAACTCAACTAGGGAGTGCAGAAACTATGATGGAATGGCGACTAGGGGGTAGAGACCCTATATCTAAAATAACTCAACTAGGGAGTGGAGACCCTATGCTAGAAAGGCGATTAGGGGGTGGAGACACTATGTCTAAAATAAACTCAACTAGGGATTAAAGACCCTATGTCTAAAAATAAACTCAACTATGGAGTAGAGACCCTATGTTGGAAAAGCAACGAGGGAGTGGAGACCCTCTATCTAAAATAAACTCAACTAGGGAGTGGGGACCCAATGTTGGAAAAACAACTAGAGGGTTGAGACCTTGTGTCTAATATAAACTCAACTAGGGAGTGGAGATCCTATGTTGGAAAGGTGACTAGGAAGTGGAGATCCAATGTCTAAAAATAAAATCAACTAGGGAGTGGAGACCCTCTGTTGGAAAAAGCGACTAGGGATTGGAGACCCTATGTCCAAAAATAAACTCGATTAGGGAGTGGAGAAACTATGCTGGAAAGGCGACTAGAGGTTGGAGACCCTATGTCTAAAATAACTCAACTAGGGAGTAGAGACCCTATGCCTGAAAGGGGACTAGGGGGTGAGACCCTATGTCTAAAATAAACTCAACTAAGGAGTAGAGACCCTATGTTTGAAAGGCGACTAGGGAGTGGAGACTCTATTTCTAAAAATAAAATTAACTAGGGAGTGGAGACCCTCTATTGGAAAAGCGACTAGGGATTGGAGACCCTATGGCAAAAAATAAACTCAACTAGGAAGTGGAGACCCTATGCTGGAAAGGCGACTAGGGGTTGGAGACCCTATGTCTAAAATAAACTCAACTAGGGAGTGGAGACTCTATGTAGGAAAGGCAACTAGGGAATGGAGACCCTATGTCTAAAATAAGCTCCACTAGGTAGTGACGATCTTATGTTGGAAAGGCGACTAGGGAGAGGAGACCCTATGTCTAAAAATAAACTCAACTAGGGAGTGGAGACCCTATGTTGGAAAAGCGACTAGAGATTGGAGAGCCTATGTCTATAATAAACTCAACTAGTGATTGGAGACCCTATGTTGGAAAAGCAACTAGGGAGTGGAGAACCTATGTATAAAATAAATTCAACTAAGGAGTGGAGACCATATGTTGGAAAGGCGACTAGGGAGTGAAGACCATATGTCTAAAAATAAACTCAACTAGGGAGTGGAGATCCCATGTTGGAAAAGCAACAAGGGAGTGGAGACGCTATGTCTAAAATAAATTCAACTAGGGAGTGGAGAACCTATGTTGGAAAGTGACTAGGGAGTGGAGACCCTATGTCCAAAAATAAACTCAACTAGGGAGTAGAGACCCTATGATGGAAAAGTGACTAGGGAGTGGAGAACCTATGTCTTAAATAACTTCAACTAGGGAGTGGAGCCCCTATATTGGAAAGGCGACTAGGGAATGGAGACTCTATGTCTAAAATAAACTCAATTAGGGAGTGGGACCCTATGTTGGAAAGGCGACTAGTGAGTGGAGACCCTATGTCCAAAAATAAACTCAACTAGGGAGTAGAGACCCTATGTTAGAAAAGCGACTAGGAAGTGGAGAACCTATGTCTTAAATAACTTTAATTAGGGAGTGGAGCCCCTATATTGGAAAGGCGACTAGGGAGTGGAGACCCTATGACTAACTAGGGAGTGGAGACCCTATGTTGGAAAGGCGACTAGTGAGTGGCGACCCTATGTCTAAAAATAAAATCAACAAGGTAGTGGAGATCCTTTGTTGGAAATGCGACTAGGAAGTGGAGATCCAATGTCTAAAAATAAAATCAACTAGGGAGTGCAGAAACTATGATGGGATGGCGACTAGGGGGTAGAGACCCTATGTCTAAAATAACTCAACTAGGGAGTGGAGACCCTATGCTAGAAAGGAGACTAGGGGGTGGAGACCCTATGTCTAAAATAAACTCAACTAGGGATTAAAGACCCTATGTCTAAAAATAAACTCAACTATGGAATAGAGACCCTATGTTGGAAAAGCAACGAGGGAGTGGAGACCCTATATCTAAAATAAACTCAACTAGGGAGTGTAGACCCAATATTGGAAAAGCAACTAGGTAGTTGAGACACTATGTCTAATATAAACTCAACTAAGGAGTAGAGACCCTATGTTGGAAAAGCAACGAGGGAGTGGAGACCCTCTATCTAAAATAAACTCAACTAGGGAGTGGAGACCCAATGTTGGAAAAACAACTAGGGGGTTGAGACCCTATGTCTAATATAAACTCAACTAGGGAGTGGAGATCCTATGTTGGAAAGGTGACTAGGAAGTGGAGATCCAATGTCTAAAAATAAAATTAACTAGGGAGTGGAGACCCTCTGTTGGAAAAAGCGACCAGGGATTGGAGACCCTATGTCCAAAAATAAACTCGATTAGGGAGTGGAGAAACTATGCTGGAAAGGCGACTAGAGGGTGGAGACCCTATGTCTAAAATAACTCAACTAGGGAGTGGAGACCCTATGCCTGAAAGGGGACTAGGGGTGGAGACCCTATGTCTAAAATAAACTCAACTAGGGAGTGAAGACCCTATGTCTAAAAATAAACTCAACTATGGAGTAGAGACCCTATGTTGGAAAAGCAACGAGTGAGTGGAGATCCTATATCTAAAATAAACTCAACTAGGGAGTGGAGACCCAATGTTGGATATAAACTCAACTAAGGAGTGGAGACCCTATGTTGGAAAGGCGACTAGGGAGTGGAGACCATATGTCTAACAATAAACTCAACTGGAGAGTGGAGACCCTATGTTGGAAAAGTGACTAGGGAGTGGAGACCCTATGTTGAAAAGGCGACTAGGGGGTGGAGACCCTATGTCTAAAAATAAACTAAACTAGGGAGTGGAGAAACAATGCTGGAAAGACGACTAGAGGGTGGAGACCCTACGTCTAAAATAACTCAACTAGTGAGTGGAGACCCTATGCTGGAAAGGGGACTAGGGGGTGGAGACCCTATGTCTAAAATAAACTCAACTAGGAAGTGAAGCCCATATGTCTAAGAATAAACTCAACTATGGAGTAGAGACCCTATGTTGGAAAAGCAACGAGGGAATGGAGACCCTATATCTAAAATAAACTCAACTAGGGAGTGGAGACACAATGTTGGAAAAACAACTAGGGGGTTAAGACCCTATGTCTAATATAAACTCAACTAGGGAGTGGTGATCCTATGTTGGAAAGGTGACTAGGAAGTGGAGATCCAATGACTAAAAATAAAATCAATTAGGGAGTGGAGACCCTCTGTTGGAAAAGCGACTAGGGATTGGAGACCCTATGTATAAAAATAAACTCGACTAGGGAGTGGAGAAACTATGCTGGAAAGGCGACTAGAGGGTGGAGACCCTATGTCTAAAATAACTCAACTAGGGAGTGGAAACCCTATGACTGAAAGGGGACTAGGGGGTGGAGACCCTATGTCTAAAATAAACTCAACTAGGGAGTGAAAACCCTATGTCTAAAAATAAACTGAATTATGGAGTAGAGACCCTATGTTGGAAAAGCAACGAGGGAGTGGAGACCCTATATCTAAAATAAACTCAACTAGGGAGTGGAGTTCCAATGTTGGAAAAGCAACTAGGTAGTTGAGACACTATGTCTAATATAAACTCAACTAAGGAGTGGAGACGCAATATTGGAAAGGCGACTACGGAGTGGAGACCATATGTCTAAAAATAAACTCAACTAGAGAGTGGAGACCCTATGTTGGAAAAGTGACTAGGGAGTGGAGATCCTACGTTGGAAAGGCGACTAGGGGGTGGAGACCCTATATCTAAAATATACTCAACTATGGTGTGGAGACCCTATATTGGAAAGGCGACTAGGGAGTGGAGACCCTACGTCTAAAATAAACTCAACTAGGGAGTGGAGACCCTATGTTGGAAAATAAACTCAACTAGAGAGTGGAGACCCTATGTTAGAAAAGCGACTAGGGAGTGAAGACCCTATGTCTAAAATAAACTCAACTAGGAAGTGGAGACCCTATGATGGAACGTCGACTAGGGAGTGGAGACCCTATGTCTAAAATAAACTCAACTAGGGAGTGGGGCCCTATGTTGTAAAGGCGACTCGGGAGTGGAGACCCTATGTCCAAAAATAAACTCAACTAGTGAGGGGAGACTCTACATAAGAAAATCGACTAGGGAGTGGAGACCCTATGTCAAACTCAACTAGGGAGTGGAGACACTATGTTGGAAAGGCGACTAGGGAATGGAGACCCTATGTCTAAAAATAAAATCAACTAGAGTGTGGAGATCCTATGTTGGAAAAGCGACTAGGAAGTGGAGATCCAATGTCTAAAAATAAAATCAACTAGGGAGTGGAAACACTATGTTGGAAAGGCTACTAGTGAATGGAGACCCTATGTCTAAAAATAAAATCAACTAGGGAGTGAAGATCCTATGTTGGAAAAGGGACTAGGAAGTGGAGATCCAATGTCTAAAAATAAAATCAACTAGGGAGTGACGACCATCTATTGGAAAAGCGACTAGGGATTGGAGGCCCAATGTCCAAAAATAAACCCAACTAGGGAGTGGCGAAACTATGCTGGAATGGTGACTAGGGGGTGGAGACCCTATATCTAAAATAACTCAACTAGGGAATAGAGACCCTATGCTAGAAAGATGACTAGGGGGTGGAGGCCCTATGTCTAAAGTAAACTCAACTAGGGAGTGAAGACCCTAAGCCTAAAAATAAACTCAACTAGGGAGTGGAGACCTAATGTTGGAAAATCGACGAGGGAGTGGAGACCCTATGTCTAAAATAAACTCAACTAGGGACTGGAGATCCAATGCTGGAAAAGCAACTAGGGAGTTGAGACCCTATGTCTAAAATAAACTCAACTAAGGAATGGAGACCCTATGTTGGAAAGGCGACAGGGAGTGGAGACCATATGTCTAAAAATAAACTCAACTAGGGAGTGCAGACCGTATGTTGGAAAAACGATTAGGGAGTGGAGACCCTATGTTGGAAAGGCGACTAGGGGGTGGAGACCCTATGTCTAAAATAAACTCAACTATGGAGTGGAGACCCTATGTTGGAAAGGCGACTAGGGAGTGGAGACACAATGTCTAAAATAAATTCAACTAGGGAGTGGAGACCCTATGTTGGAAAGGCGACTAGGGAGTGGAGACCCTATGTTTGAAAAACCGACTAGGGAGTGGAGTCCGTATGTTTAAAATAAGCTCAGGGAGTAAAGACCCTATGTCTAAAATAAACTTAACTATGGAGTGGAGACCCTATGTTGGAAAGGCGACTAGGGAGTGGAGACCCTATGTCTAAAAATAAAATCAACTAGGGAGTGGAGATCCTATGTTGGAAAGGCGACTAAAAAGTGGAGACCCTATGTCTAAAATTAAAATCAACTAGGGAGTGGAGATCCTCTATTGGAAAAGCGACTAGCGATTGGAGACCCTATGTCAAAAAATAAACAAAGCTAGGGAGTGGAGACCCAATACTGGAAAGGCGACTAGGGGGTGGAGACCCTATGTCTAAAATAAACTCAACTAGGGAGTGGAGACCCTATGTTGGAAATGCAACTAGGAAGTGGAGACCCTATGTCTAAAATAAACGCAACTAGGTAGTGACGACCTTATGTTGGAAAGGCGGCTAGGGAGAGGAGACCCTATGTCTAAAAATAAACTCAACTAGGGAGTGGAAACCCTATGTTGGAAAAACGACTAGGGAGTGGAGACCCTATGTCTAAAATAAACTCAACTATGGAGTGAAGACCCTATGTTTGAAAAGCAACTAAGGAGTGGAGACCCAATGTATAAAATAAATTCAACTAAGGAGTGGAGACCCTATGTTGGAAAGGCGACTAGGGAGTGAAGACCATATGTCTAAAAATAAACTCAACTAGGGAGTGGAGACCCCATGTTGGAAAAGCGACTAGGGAGAGGAGACGCTATATCTAAAATAAATTAAATTAGGGAGTGGAGATCCTATGTTGGAAAGGCGACTAGGGAGTTGAGACCCTATGTCTAAAATAAACTCAACTAGGGAGTGCTGCCCTATGTTGGAAAGGCGACTCGGGAGTGGAGACCCTATGTCCAAAAATAAACTCAACTAGGGAGGGGAGACCCTACATAAGAAAAGCGACTAGGGAGTGGAGACCCTATGTCTAAAATAAACTCTACTAGGGAGTGGAGACACTATGTTGGAAAGGCGACTAGGGAATGGAGACCCTATGTCTAAAAATAAAATCAACTAGGGAGTGAAGATCCTATGTTGGAAAAGGGACTAGGAAGTGGAGATCCAATGTCTTAAAATAAAATCAACTAGGGAGTGACGACCATCTATTGGAAAAGCGACTAGGGATTGGAGGCCCAATGTCCAAAAATAAACCCAACTAGGGAGTGGCGAAACTATGCTGGAATGGTGACTAGGGGGTGAAGACCCTATATCTAAAATAACTCAACTAGGGAATAGAGACCCTATGCTAGAAAGATGACTAGGGGGTGGAGGCCCTATGTCTAAAGTAAACTCAACTAGGGAGTGAAGACCCTAAGCCTAAAAATAAACTCAACTAGGGAGTGAATACCTTATGTTGGAAAATCGACGAGGGAGTGGAGACCCTATGTCTAAAATAAACTCAACTAGGGACTGGAGATCCAATGCTGGAAAAGTAACTAGGGAGTTGAGACCCTATGTCTAAAATAAACTCAACTAAGGAATGGAGACCCTATGTTGGAAAGGCGACAGGGAGTGGAGACCATATGTCTAAAAATAAACTCAACTAGGGAGTGCAGACCGTATGTTGGGAAAACGATTAGGGAGTGGAGACTCTATGTTGGAAAGGCGACTAGGGGGTGGAGACCCTATGTCTAAAATAAACTCAAATATGGAGTGGAGACCCTATGTTGGAAAGGCGACTAGGGAGTGGAGACACTACGTCTAAAATAAATTCAACTAGGGAGTGGAGACACTATGTTGGAAAGGTGACTAGGGAGTGGAGACCCTATGTTTGAAAAAAAACTCAACTAGGGAGTGGAGACCCTATGTTAGAAAAATAACTAGGGAGTGAAGACCCTATGTCTAAAATAAACTTAACTAGGGAGTGGAGACACTATGTTGGAAAGGCGACTAGGGAATGGAGACCCTATGTCTAAAACTAAAATCAACTAGAGTGTGGAGATCCTATGTTGGAAAAGCGACTAGGAAGTGGAGATCCAATGTCTAAAAATAAAATCAACTAGGGAGTGGAGACCCTCTATTGGAAAAGCGACTAGGGATTGGAGACCCTATATCCAAAAATAAACTCAACTAGGGAGTGGAGAAACTATGTTGGAATGGCGACTAGGGGGTGGAGACCCTATATCTAAAATTACTCAACTAGGGAATGTAGACCCTATGCTAGGAAGGCGACTAGGGGGTGTAGACCCTATGTCTAAAGTAAACTCAACTAGGGAGTGAAGACCCTATGTGTAAAAACAAACTCAACTAGGGAGTAGAGACCCTATGTTGGAAAAGTGACGAGGGAGTGGAGACCCTATGTCTAAAATAAACTCAACTAGGGACTGGAGATCCAATGTTGGAAAAAAAACTAGGGAGTTGAGACCCTATATCTAAAATAAACTCAACTAAGGAGTGGAAACCCTATGTTAGAAAGGCGACTAAGGAGTTGAGACCATATGTCTAAAAATTAACTCAACTAGGGAGTGAAGACCCTATGTTGGAAAAACGACTAGGGATTGGAGACCCTATGTTAGAAAGGTGACTAGGGGGTGGAGACCCTAAGTCTAAAATAAATTCAACTATGGAGTTGAGACACTATGTTGGAAAGGCTACTAGGGAGTGGAGACCCTACGTCTAAAATAAACTCAACTAGGGTGTGGAGACCCTATGTTGGAAAGGCGACTAGAGTGTGGAGACCCTATGTTTGAAAATAAACTCAACTAGGGAGTGGAGACCCTATGTTAGAAAAACGACTAGGGAGTGAAGACCCTATGTCTATAATAAACTCAACTATGGAGTGGAGACCCTATGTTGGAAAGACGACTAGGGAGTGGATACCCTATGTCTAAAAATAAAATCAACTAGGGAGTGGAGATCCTATGTTGGAAAGGCAACTAAGAAGTGGAGACCCTATGTCTAAAATTAAAATCAACTAGGGAGTGGAGAGCCTCTATTGGAAAAGCGACTAGCGATTGGAGACCCTATGTCAAAAAATAAACTCAACTAGGGAGTGGAGACCCTATACTGGAAAGGCGACTAGGGGGTGGAGACCCTATGTCTAAAATAAACTCAACTAGGGAGTGGAGACCCTATGTTGGAAAGGCGACTAGGGAGTGAACACCATATGTCTAAAAATAAACTCAACTAGGGAGTGGAGACCCCATGTTGGAAAAGCGACTAGGGAGAGGAGACGCTATATCTAAAATAAATTCAACTAGGGAGTGGAGATCCTATGTTGGAAAGGCGACTAGGGAGTGGAGGCCCAATGTCCAAAAATAAACTCAACTAGGGAGGGGAGACCCTACCTAAGAAAAGCGACTAGGGAGTGGAGACCTTATGTCTAAAATAAACTCTACTAGGGAGTGGAGACACTATGTTGGAAAGGCGACTAGGGAATGGAGACCCTATATCTAAAATAAATCAACTAGGGAATGTAGACCCTATGCTAGGAAGGCGATTAGTTGGTGGAGACCCTATGTCTAAAGTAAACTCAACTAGGGAGAGAAGACCTTATGTATAAAAATAAACTCAACTAGAGAGTAAAAGTGAGGAGGGAGTGGAGACCCTATGACTAAAATAAACTCAACTAGGGACTGGAGATCCAATGTTGGAAAAAAAACTAGGGAGTTGAGACCCTATGTCTAAAATAAACTCAACTAAGGAGTGGAGACCCTATGTTGGAAAAGCGACTAGGGATTGGAGACCATATGTTAGAAAGGCGACTAGGGGTTGGAGACCCTATTTCTAAAATAAACTCAACTATGGAGTAGAGACCCTATGTTGGAAAGGCGACTAAGGAGTTGAGACCATATGTCTAAAAATAAACTCAACTAGGGAGTGGAGACCCTACGTTGGAAAAGCGACTAGGGATTGGAGACCCTATGTTAGAAAGGCGACTAGGGGGTGGAGACCCTATGTCTAAAATAAACTCAACTAGGGAGTGAAGACCCTATGTCTAAAAATAAACTCAACTATGGAGTAGAGACCCTATGTTGGAAGAGCAATGAGGGAGTGGAGACCCTATATCTAAAATAAACTCAACTAGGGAGTGGAGATCCAATGTTGGAAAAGCAACTAGGTAGTTAAGACACTATGTCTAATATAAACTTAACTAAGGAGTGGAGACCTTATGTTGGAAAGGCGACTAGGGAGTGGAGACCATATGTCTAAAAATAAACTCAACTAGAGAGTGGAGACCCTATGTTAGAAAAGTGACTAGGGAGTGGAGACCCTACGTTGGAAAGGCGACTAGGGGGTGGAGACCCTATATCTAAAATATACTCAACTATGGAGTGGAGACCCTATATTGGAAAGGCGACTAGGGAGTGGAGACCCTACGTCTAAAAGAAACTCAACTAGGGAGTAGAGACCCTATGTTGGAAAATAAACTCAACTAGAGAGTGGAGACCCTATGTTAGAAAAGCGACTAGGGAGTGAAGACACTATGTCTAAAATAAACTCTACTAGGGTGTGGAGACCCTATATTGGAAAGGCGACTAGGGAGTGGAGACCCTATGTTCGAAAATAAACTCAACTAGGGAGTGGAGACCCTATGCTAGAAAAGCGACTAGGGAGTGAAGACCCTATGTCTATAATAAACGCAACTAGGGAGTGGAGACCCTATGTTGGAAAGGCGACTAGGGAGTGGAGACCCTATGTCTAAAAATAAAATCAACTAGGGAGTGGAGATCCTATGTTGGAAAGGTGACTAAGAATTGGAGTACCTATGTCTAAAATTAAAATCAACTACGGAGTGGAGACCCTCTATTGGAAAAGCGACTAGCGATTGGAGACCCTATGTCAAAAAATAAACTCAACTAGGGAGTGGAGAAACTATGTTGGAAAGGCGACTAGGTAATGGAGACACTATGTCTAAAAATAAAATCAACTAGGGAGTGGAGATCCAATGTCTAAAAATAAAATCAACTAGGGAGTGGAGACCCTTTATTGGAAAAGAGACTAGGGATTGGAGACCCTATGTCCAAAAATAAACTCAACTAGGGAGTGGAGAAACTATGCTGGAATGGCGACTAGGGGGTGGAGACCCTATATCTAAAATAACTCAACTATGGAATGGAGACCCTATGCTGAAAAGGCGACTGGGGGTGGAGACCCTATGTCTAAAGTAAACTCAACTAGGGAGTGAAGACCCTACGTCTAATAATAAACTCAACTAGAGAGTGGAGACCCTATGTTTGAAAAGCGACAAGGGAGTGGAGACCCTATGCCTAAAATAAACTCAACAAGGTAGTGAAGATCCAATGTTGGAAAAGCAACGAGGGAGTTGAGACCCTATGTCAAAAATAAACTCAACTAAGGAGTGGAGACCCTATGTTGGAAAGGCGACTAGGGATTTGAACCATATGTATAAAAAAAAACTCAACTAGGGAGTGGAGACCCTATGTTAGAAAAGCGACTAGAGAGTGGAGACCCTATGTTTGAAAGACGACTAGGGGGTGGATACCCTATGTCTAAAATAAACTCAACTATGAAGTGGAGACTCTATGTTGGAAAGGCGACTAGGGAGTGGAGACCCTACGTCTAAAATAAACTCAACTAGGGAGTGGAGACCCTATGTTGGAAAGGCGACTAGGGAGTGGAGAACCTATGTTCGAAAATAAATTCAACTAGGGAGTGGATACCCTATGATATAAAAGCAACTAGTGAGTGAAGACACTATGTCTGAAATAAACTCAACTAGGGAGTGGAGACCCTATGTTGGAAAGCCGACTAGGGAGTGGAGACCCTATGTCTAAAAATAATATCAACTAGGGAGTGGGGATCCTATGTTGGAAAGGCGACCAGGGAGTGGAGACCCTATGTTCGAAAATAAACTCAACTAGGGAGTGGAGACCCTATGTTAGAAAATCGACTAGGGAGTGAAGACCCTATGTCTAAAATAAACTCAACAAGGGGGTGGAGAACATATGTTGGAAAGGCGACTAGGGAGTGGAGACCCTATGTCTAAAAATAAAATCAACTAGGGAGTGGAGATCCAATGTTGGAAAGGCGACTATGAAGTGGAGACCCTATGTCTAAAATTAAAATCAACTTGGGAGTGGAGACCCTCTATTGGAAAAGGGACTAGCGATTGGAGACCCTATGTTAAAAAATAAACTCAACTAGAGAGTTGAGACCCTATACTGGAAAGGCGACTAGGGGGTGGAGACCTTATGTCTAAAATAAACTCAACTAGGGAATGGAGAACCTATGTTGGAAAGGCAACTAGGAAGTGGAGACACTATGTCTAAAATAAACGCAACTAGGTAGTGATGACCTTATGTTGGAAAGGCGACTAGGGAGAGGAGACCCTATGTCTAAAAATAAACTCAACTAGGGAGTGAAAACCCTATGTTGGAAAAACAATTATGGAGTGGAGACCCTATGTCTAAAACAAACTCAACTAGGGAGTGAAGACCCTATGTTTGAAAAGCAACTAAGGAGTGGAGACCCTATATACAAAATAAATTCAACTATGGAGTGGAGACCCTATGTTGGAAAGGCGACAAGGGAGTGAAGACCATATGTCTAAAAATAAACTCAACTAGGGAGTGGAGATCCCATTTTGGAAAGGCGACTAGGGAGTGAAGACGCTATGCCTAAAATAAATTCAACTAGGGAGTGGAGAACCTATGTTGGATAGGCGACTAGGGAGTGGAGACCCTATTTCTAAAATAAACTCAACTATGGAGTGGAGACCCTATGTTGGAAAGGCGACTAAGGAGTTGAGACCATATGTCTAAAAATAAACTCAACTAGGGAGTGGAGACCCTACGTTGGAAAAGCGACTAGGGATTGGAGACCCTATGTTAGAAAGGCGACTAGGGGGTGGAAACCCTATGTCTAAAATAAACTCAACTAGGGAGTGAAGACCCTATGTCTAAAAATAAACTCAACTATGGAGTAGAGACCCTATGTTGGAAGAGCAATGAAAGAGTGGAGACCCTATATCTAAAATAAACTCAACTAGGGAGTGGAGATCCAATGTTGGAAAAGCAACTAGGTAGTTAAGACACTATGTCTAATATAAACTTAACTAAGGAGTGGAGACCTTATGTTGGAAAGGCGACTAGGGAGTGGAGACCATATGTCTAAAAATAAACTCAACTAGAGAGTGGAGACCCTATGTTGGAAAAGTGACTAGGGAGTGGAGACCCTACGTTGGAAAGGCGACTAGGGGGTGGAGACCCTATATCTAAAATATACTCAACTATGGAGTGGAGACCCTATATTGGAAAGGCGACTAGGGAGTGGAGACCCTACGTCTAAAAGAAACTCAACTAGGGAGTAGAGACCCTATGTTGGAAAATAAACTCAACTAGAGAGTGGAGACCCTATGTTAGAAAAGCGACTAGGGAGTGAAGACACTATGTCTAAAATAAACTCTACTAGGGTGTGGAGACCCTATATTGGAAAGGCGACTAGGGAGTGGAGACCCTATGTTCGAAAATAAACTCAACTAGGGAGTGGAGACCCTATGCTAGAAAAGCGACTAGGGAGTGAAGACACTATGTCTAAAATAAACTCTACTAGGGTGTGGAGACCCTATATTGGAAAGGCGACTAGGGAGTGGAGACCCTATGTTCGAAAATAAACTCAACTAGGGAGTGGAGACCCTATGCTAGAAAAGCGACTAGGGAGTGAAGACCCTATGTCTATAATAAACGCAACTAGGGAGTGGAGACCCTATGTTGGAAAGGCGACTAGGGAGTGGAGACCCTATGTCTAAAAATAAAATCAACTAGGGAGTGGAGATCCTATGTTGGAAAGGTGACTAAGAATTGGAATACCTATGTCTAAAATTAAAATCAACTACGGAGTGGAGACCCTCTATTGGAAAAGCGACTAGCGATTGGAGACCCTATGTCAAAAAATAAACTCAACTAGGGAGTGGAGAAACTATGTTGGAAAGGCGACTAGGGAATGGAGACACTATGTCTAAAAATAAAATCAACTAGGGAGTGGAGATCCAATGTCTAAAAATAAAATCAACTAGGGAGTGGAGACCCTTTATTGGAAAAGAGACTAGGGATTGGAGACCCTATGTCCAAAAATAAACTCAACTAGGGAGTGGAGAAACTATGCTGGAATGGCGACTAGGGGGTGGAGACCCTATATCTAAAATAACTCAACTATGGAATGGAGACCCTATGCTGAAAAGGCGACTGGGGGTGGAGACCCTATGTCTAAAGTAAACTCAACTAGGGAGTGAAGACCCTACGTCTAATAATAAACTCAACTAGAGAGTGGAGACCCTATGTTTGAAAAGCGACAAGGGAGTGGAGACCCTATGCCTAAAATAAACTCAACAAGGTAGTGAAGATCCAATGTTGGAAAAGCAACGAGGGAGTTGAGACCCTATGTCAAAAATAAACTCAACTAAGGAGTGGAGACCCTATGTTGGAAAGGCGACTAGGGATTCGAACCATATGAATAAAAAAAACTCAACTAGGGAGTGGAGACCCTATGTTAGAAAAGCGACTAGGGAGTGGAGACCCTATGTTTGAAAGACGACTAGGGGGTGGATACCCTATGTCTAAAATAAACTCAACTATGAAGTGGAGACTCTATGTTGGAAAGGCGACTAGGGAGTGGAGACCCTACGTCTAAAATAAACTCAACTAGGGAGTGGAGACCCTATGTTGGAAAGGCGACTAGGGAGTGGAGAACCTATGTTCGAAAATAAATTCAACTAGGGAGTGGATACCCTATGATATAAAAGCAACTAGTGAGTGAAGACACTATGTCTGAAATAAACTCAACTAGGGAGTGGAGACCCTATGTTGGAAAGCCGACTAGGGAGTGGAGACCCTATGTCTAAAAATAATATCAACTAGGGAGTGGGGATCCTATGTTGGAAAGGCGACCAGGGAGTGGAGACCCTATGTTCGAAAATAAACTCAACTAGGGAGTGGAGACCCTATGTTAGAAAATCGACTAGGGAGTGAAGACCCTATGTCTAAAATAAACTCAACAAGGGGGTGGAGAACATATGTTGGAAAGGCGACTAGGGAGTGGAGACCCTATGTCTAAAAATAAAATCAACTAGGGAGTGGAGATCCAATGTTGGAAAGGCGACTATGAAGTGGAGACCCTATGTCTAAAATTAAAATCAACTTGGGAGTGGAGACCCTCTATTGGAAAAGGGACTAGCGATTGGAGACCCTATGTTAAAAAATAAACTCAACTAGAGAGTTGAGACCCTATACTGGAAAGGCGACTAGGGGGTGGAGACCTTATGTCTAAAATAAACTCAACTAGGGAATGGAGAACCTATGTTGGAAAGGCAACTAGGAAGTGGAGACACTATGTCTAAAATAAACGCAACTAGGTAGTGATGACCTTATGTTGGAAAGGCGACTAGGGAGAGGAGACCCTATGTCTAAAAATAAACTCAACTAGGGAGTGAAAACCCTATGTTGGAAAAACGATTATGGAGTGGAGACCCTATGTCTAAAACAAACTCAACTAGGGAGTGAAGACCCTATGTTTGAAAAGCAACTAAGGAGTGGAGACCCTATATACAAAATAAATTCAACTATGGAGTGGAGACCCTATGTTGGAAAGGCGACAAGGGAGTGAAGACCATATCTCTAAAAATAAACTCAACTAGGGAGTGGAGATCCCATTTTGGAAAGGCGACTAGGGAGTGAAGACGCTATGCCTAAAATAAATTCAACTAGGGAGTGGAGAACCTATGTTGGATAGGCGACTAGGGAGTGGAGACCGTATGTCTAAAATAAACTCAACTAGGGAGTGGGGCCCTATGTTGGAAAGGCGACTCGGGAGTTGAGACCCTATGTCCAAAAATAAACTCAACTAGGGAGGGGAGACCCTACATAAGAAAAACGACTACGGAGTGGACACCCTATGTCTAAAATATCTCAACTAGGGAGTGGTTTCGCTATGTTGGAAAGGAGACTAGGGAATGGAGACCCTATGTCTACAAATAAAATCAACTAGGGAGTGGAGATCCAATGTCTAAAAATAAAATCAACTAGTCAGTGGATACCCTCAATTGGAAAAGCGACTAGGGATTGCAGACCCTATGTCCAAAAATAAACTCAACTAGGGAGTGGAGAAACAATGTTGGAATAGAGACTAGGGGGTGGAGACCCAATATCAAAAATAACTCAACTAGGGAATAGAGACCCTATGCTGGAAAGACGACTAGGGGGTGGAGACCGTATGTCTAAAGTAAACTAAACTAGGGAGTGATGACCCTATGCCTAAAAATAAACTCAACTAGGTAGTGGAGACCCTATGTTGGAAAAGCGACGAGGGAGTGGAGACCCTATATCTAAAATAAACTCAACTAGGGAGTGAAAACCCTATGTTGGAAAGGCGACTAGGGAGTGGAGACCCTATGTCTAAAAATAAACTCAACTAGGGAGTGGAGACACTATGTTGGAAAGGCGACTAGGGAATGGAGACCCTATGTCTAAAAATAAAATCAACTAGGGAGTGGAGATCCTATGTTGGAAAAGCAACTTGGAAGTGTAGATCTAATGTCTAAAAATAAAATCAACTAGGGAGTGGAGACCCTCTATTGGAAAAGCGACTAGGGATTGGAGACCCTATGTCTAAAAATAAACTTAACTAGGGAGTGGAGAAACTATGCTGGAATGGCGACTAGGGGTGGAGACCCTATATCTAAAATAACTCAACTAGGGAATAGAGACCCTATGCTGGAAAGACGACTAAGAGGTGGAGACCCTATGTATAAATTAAACTCAACTAGGGAGTGAGGACCCTATGCCTAAAAATAAACTCAACTAGGGAGTGGAGACCCTATGTTGGAAAAGCGACGAGGGAGTCGAGAACCTATGTCTAAAATAAAGTCAACTAGCTAGTGGAGATCCTATGTTGGAAAGGCGACTAGGGAGTGGAGATTCTATGTTGGAAATGCGACTAAGAAGTGGAGAACCTATATCTAAAATTAAAATCAACTAGGGAGTAGAGACCCTCTATTTGAAAAGCAACTAGCGATTGGAGACCCTATGTGAAAAAATAAACTCAACTAGGGAGTGGAGACCCTATACTGGAAAGATGACTAGGGGGTGGAGACCTTATGTCTAAAATAAACTCAACTAGGGAGTTGAGACCCTATGTTGGAAAGGCAACTAGGAAGTGGAGACCCTATTTCAAAAATAAACGCAACTAGGTAGTGATGACCTTATGTTGGAAAGGCGACTAGGGAGAGGAGACCCTATGTCTAAAAATAAACTCAACTAGGGAGTGGAAAACCTATGTTGGAAAAACGACTAGGGAGAGAAGACCCTATGTCTAAAATAAACTCAACAAGGGAGTGAAGACCTTATGTTTGAAAAGCAACTAAGGAGTGGAGACCTTATGTATAAAATAAATTCAACTAGGGAGTGGAAACACTATGTTGGAAAGGCGACTAGGGAATGGAGACCCTATGTCTAAAAATAAAATCAACTAGGGAGTGGAGATCCTATGTTGGAAAAGCAACTTGGAAGTGTAGATCTAATGTCTAAAAATAAAATCAACTAGGGAGTGGAGACCCTCTATTGGAAAAGCGACTAGGGATTGGAGACCCTATGTCTAAAAATAAACTTAACTAGGGAGTGGAGAAACTATGCTGGAATGGCGACTAGGGGTGGAGACCCTATATCTAAAATAACTCAACTAGGGAATAGAGACCCTATGCTAGAAAGACGACTAAGAGGTGGAGACCCTATGAATAAATTAAACTCAACTAGGGAGTGAAGACCCTATGCCTAAAAATAAACTCAACTAGGGAGTGGAGACCCTATGTTGGAAAAGCGACGAGGGAGTCGAGAACCTATGTCTAAAATAAAGTCAACTAGCTAGTGGAGATCCTATGTTGGAAAGGCGACTAGGGAGTGGAGATTCTATGTTGGAAATGCGACTAAGAAGTGGAGAACCTATATCTAAAATTAAAATCAACTAGGGAGTAGAGACCCTCTATTTGAAAAGCAACTAGCGATTGGAGACCCTATGTGAAAAAATAAACTCAACTAGGGAGTGGAGACCCTATACTGGAAAGGTGACTAGGGGGTGGAGACCTTATGTCTAAAATAAACTCAACTAGGGAGTTGAGACCCTATGTTGGAAAGGCAACTAGGAAGTGGAGACCCTATGTCAAAAATAAACGCAACTAGGTAGTGACGACCTTATGTTGGAAAGGCGACTTGGGAGAGGAGACCCTATGTCTAAAAATAAACTCAACTAGGGAGTGGAAACCCTATGTTGGAAGAACGACTAGGGAGAGAAGACCCTATGTCTAAAATAAACTCAACAAGAGAGTGAAGACCTTATGTTTGAAAAGCAACTAAGGAGTGGAGACCTTATGTATAAAATAAATTCAACTAAGGAGTGGAGATCCTATGTTGGAAAGGAGACTAGGGAGTAAAGACCATATGTCTAAAAATAAACTCAACTAGGGAGTGGAGATCCCATGTTGGAAAAGCGACTAGGGAGTGGAAACGCTATGTCTAAAATAAATTCAACTCGGGTGTGGAGAACCTATGTTGGAAAGGCGACTAGGGAGTGGAGATCCTATGTCTAAAATAAACTCAACTAGGGAGTGTGGCCCTATGTTGGAAAGGCGACTCGGGAGTGGAGACCCTATGTCCAAAAATAAACTCAACTAGGGAGGGGAGACCCTACATAAGAAAAGCAACTAGGGAGTTTACACCCTATGTCTAAAATAAACTCAACTAGGGAGTGGAGACCCTATGTTGGAAAAGCGACGAGGGAGTGGAGACCCTATATCTAAAATAAACTCAACTAGGGAGTGAAAACCCTATGTTGGAAAGGCGACTAGGGAGTGGAGACCCTATGTCTAAAAATAAACTCAACTAGGGAGTGGAGACACTATGTTGGAAAGGCGACTAGGGAATGGAGACCCTATGTCTAAAAATAAAATCAACTAGGGAGTGGAGATCCTATGTTGGAAAAGCAACTTGGAAGTGTAGATCTAATGTCTAAAAATAAAATCAACTAGGGAGTGGAGACCCTCTATTGGAAAAGCGACTAGGGATTGGAGACCCTATGTCTAAAAATAAACTCAACTAGGGAGTGGAGAAACTATGCTGGAATGGCGACTAGGGGGTGGAGACCCTATATCTAAAATAACTCAACTAGGGAAGAGAGACCCTATGCTGGAAAGACGACTAGGAGGTGGAGACCCTATGTATATATTAAACTCAACTAGGGAGTGAAGACCCTATGCCTAAAAATAAACTCAACTAGGGAGTGAAGACCCTATGTTGGAAAAGCGACGAGGGAGTCGAGAACCTATGTCTAAAATAAAGTCAACTAGCTAGTGGAGATCCTATGTTGGAAAGGCGACTAGGGAGTGGAGATTCTATGTTGGAAATGCGACTATGAAGTGGAGAACCTATATCTAAAATTAAAATCAACTAGGGAGTAGAGACCCTCTATTTGAAAAGCGACTAGCGATTGGAGACCCTATGTGAAAAAATAAACTCAACTAGGGAGTGGAGACACTATACTGGAAAGGTGACTAGGGGGTGGAGACCTTATGTCTAAAATAAACTCAACTAGGGAGTGGAGACCCTATGTTGGAAAGGAAACTAGGAAGTGGAGACCCTATGTCTAAAATAAACGCAACTAGGTAGTGATGACATTATGTTGGAATGGCGACTAGGGAGAGGAGACCCTATGTCTAAAAATAAACTCAACTAGGGAGTGGAAACCCTATGTTGGAAAAACGACTAGGGAGAGAAGACCCTATGTCTAAAATAAACTCAACAAGGGAGTGAAGACCTTATGTTTGAAAAGCAACTAAGGAGTGGAGACCTTATGTATAAAATAAATTCAACTAAGGAGTGGAGATCCTATGTTGGAAATGTGACCAGGGAGTGAAGACCCTTTGTCTAAAATAAACTCAACAAGGGGGTGGAGAACCTATGTTGGAAAGGCGACTAGGGAGTGGAGACCCTATGTCTAAAAATAAAATCAACTAGGGAGTGGAGATCCAATGTTGGAAAGGCGACTAAGAAGTGGAGACCATATGTCTAAAATTAAAATCAACTTGGGAGTGGAGACCCTCTATTGGAAAAGGGACTAGCGATTGGAGACCCTATGTCAAAAAATAAACTCAACTAGGGAATTGAGACCCTATACTGGAAAGGCGACTGGGGGTGGAGACCTTATGTCTAAAATAAACTAAACTAGGGAATGGAGACCCTATGTTGGAAAGGCAACTAGGAAGTGGAGACCCTATGTCTAAAATAAACGCAACTAGGTAGTGATGATCTTATGTTGGATAGGCGACTAGGGAGAGGAGACCCTATGTCTAAAAATAAACTCAACTAGGGAGTGGAAACTCTATGTTGGAAAAATGACTATGGAGTGGAGACCCTATGTCTAAAACAAACTCAACTAGGGAGTGAAGACCCTATGTTTGAAAAGCAACTAAGGAGTGGAGACCCTATATATAAAATAAATTCTACTAAGGAGTGGAGACCCTATGTTGGAAAGGCGACTAGGGAGTGAAGACCATATGTCTAAAAATAAACTCAACTAGGGAGTGGAGATCCCATTTTGGAAAGGCGACTAGGGTGTGGAGATGCTATGCCTAAAATAAATTCAACTAGGGAGTGGAGAACCTATGTTGGATAGGCGACTAGGGAGTGGAGACCGTATGTCTAAAATAAACTCAACTAGGGAGTGGGGCCCTATGTTGGAAAGGCGACTCGGGAGTTGAGACCCTATGTCCAAAAATAAACTCAACTAGGGAGTGGAGACCCTACATAAGAAAAGCGACTAGGGAGCGGACACACTATGTCTAAAATATCTCAACTAGGGAGTGGATTCGCTATGTTGGAAAGGACACTAGGGAATGGAGACCCTATGTCTAAAAATAAAATCATCTAGGGAGTGGAGATCCTATGTTGGAAAAGCGACTAGGAAGTGGAGATCCAATGTCTAAAAATAAAATCAACTAGTGAGTGGATACCCTCAATTGGAAAAGCGACTAGGGATTGCAGACCCTATGTCCAAAAATAAACTCAACTAGGGAGTGGAGAAACTATGTTGGAATGGAGAATAGGGGGTGGAGATCCAATATCAAAAATAACTCAACTAGGGAATAGAGACCATATGCTGGAAAGACGACTAGGGGGTGGAGACCCTATGTCTAAAGTAAACTCAACTAGGGAGTGATGACCCTATGCCTAAAAATAAACTCAACTAGGGAGGGGAGACCCTATGTTGGAAAAGCGACGAGGGAGTGGAGACCCTATATCTAAAATAAACTCAACTAGGGAGTGAAAACCCTATGTTGGAAAGGCGACTAGGGAGTGGAGACCCTATGTCTAAAAATAAACTCAACTAGGGAGTGGAGACACTATGTTGGAAAGGCGACTAGGGAATGGAGACCCTATGTCTAAAAATAAAATCAACTAGGGAGTGGAGATCCTATGTTGGAAAAGCAACTTGGAAGTGTAGATCTAATGTCTAAAAATAAAATCAACTAGGGAGTGGAGACCCTCTATTGGAAAAGCGACAAGGGATTGGAGACCCTATGTCTAAAAATAAACTCAACTAGGGAGTGGAGATACTATGCTGGAATGGCGACTAGGGGGTGGAGACCCTATATCTAAAATAACTCAACTAGGGAATAGAGACACTATGCTGGAAAGACGACTAGGAGGTGAAGACCCTATGTATAAATTAAACTCAACTAGGGAGTGAAGACCCTATGCCTTAAAATAAACTCAACTAGGGAGTGGAGACCCTATGTTGGAAAAGCGACGAGGGAGTCGAGAACCTATGTCTAAAATAAAGTCAACTAGCTAGTGGAGATCCTATGTTGGAAAGGCGACTAGGGAATGGAGATTCTATGTTGTAAAGGCGACTAAGAAGTGGAGAACCTATGTCTAAAATTAAAATCAACTAGGGAGTAGAGACCCTCTATTGGAAAAACGACTAGCGATTGGAGACCCTATATGAAAAAATAAACTCAACTAGGGAGTGGAGACACTATACTGGAAAGGTGACTAGGGGGTGGAGACCTTATGTCTAAAATAAACTCAACTAGGGAGTGGAGACCCTATGTTGGAAAGGAAACTAGGATTTGGAGACCCTATGTCTAAAATAAATTCAACTAGGTAGTGACGACCTTATGTTGGAAAGGCGACCAGGGAGAGGAGACCCTATGTCTAAAAATAAACTCAACTAGGGAGTGGAAACCCTATGTTGGAAAAACGACTAGGGAGAGAAGACCCTATGTCTAAAATAAACTCAACAAGGGAGTCAAGACCTTATGTTTGAAAAGCAACTAAGGAGTGGAGACCTTACGTATAAAATAAATTCAACTAAGGAGTGGAGACCCTATGTTGGAAAGGCGACTAGGGAGTGAAGACCATATGTCTAAAAATAAACTCAACTAGGGAGTGGAGATCCCATGTTGGAAAAGCGACTAGGGAGAGGAGACGCTATATCTAAAATAAATTAAATTAGGGAGTGGAGATCCTATGTTGGAAAGGCGACTAGGGAGTTGAGACCCTATGTCTAAAATAAACTCAACTAGGGAGTTCTGCCCTATGTTGGAAAGGCGACTCAGGAGTGGAGACCCTATGTCCAAAAATAAACTCAACTAGGGAGGGGAGACCCTACATAAGAAAAGCGACTAGGGAGTGGACACCCTATGTCTAAAATAAATCAACTAGGGAGTGGAAACACTATGTTGGAAAGGTGACTAGGGAATGGAGACCCTATGTCTAAAAATAAATTCAACTAGGGAGTGGAGATCCTATGTTGGAAAAGCGACTAGGAAGTGGAGATCCAATGTCTAAAAATAAAATCAACTTGGGAGTGGAGACCCTCTATTGGAAAAGCGACTAGGGAGTGGAGAACTTATGTCCAAAAATAAACTCAACTAGGGAGGGGAGACCCTACATAAGAAAAGCGACTAGGGAGTGGACACCCTATGTCTAAAATAAATCAACTAGGGAGTGGAAACACTATGTTGGAAAGGCGACTAGGGAATGGAGACCCTATGTCTAAAAATAAATTCAACTAGGGAGTGGAGATCCTATGTTGGAAAAGCGACTAGGAAGTGGAGATCCAATGTCTAAAAATAAAATCAACTTGGGAGTGGAGACCCTCTATTGGAAAAGCGACTAGGGATTGGAGTCTCTATGTCCAAAAATAAACTCAACTAGGGAGTGGAAAAACTATGCTGGAATGGCGACTAGGGGGTGGAGACCCTATATCTAAAATAACTCAACTAGGGAATAGAGACCCTATGCTGGAAAGACGACTAAGTGGTGGAGACCCTATGTCTAAAGTAAACTCAAATAGGAAGTGAAGACCCTATGCCTAAAAATAAACTCAATTAGGGAGTGGAGACCCTATGTTGGAAAAGCGACGATGGAGTGGAGACCCTATTTCTAAAGTAAACTCAACTAGGGACTGGAGATCCAATGTTGGAAAAGCAACTAGGGAGTTGAGACCCTATGTCTAAAATAAACTCAACTAAGGAGTGGAGACCCTATGTTGGAAAGGCAGCTAGGGAGTTATGACCATATGTCTAAAAATAAACTCAACTAGAGAGTGGAGACCCTATGTCTAAAATAAACTCAACTACAGAGTGAAGAGCCTATGTTGGAAAGGCGACTAGAGAATGGACACCATATGTCTAAAAATAAACTCAACTAGGGAGTGGAGACACTATGTTGGAAGGGCGACTCGGGAATGGAGACCCTATGTCTAAAAATAAAATCAACTAAGGAGTGGAGATCCTATGTTGGAAAAGCGACTGGGAAGTGGAGATCCAATGTCTAAAAATAAAATCAACTAGGGAGTGGAAACCCTCTATCGGAAAAGTGACTAGGAATTGGAGACCCTATGTCCAAAAATAAACTCAACTAGGGAGTGGAGAAACTATGCTGGAATGGCGACTAGGGGGTGGAGACCCTATATCTAAAATAACTCAACTAGGGAATAGAGACCCTAT
This sequence comes from Nicotiana tabacum, assembly GCF_000715075.1. NCBI lineage: Eukaryota > Viridiplantae > Streptophyta > Magnoliopsida > Solanales > Solanaceae > Nicotiana > Nicotiana tabacum. The sequence goes on along the minus strand of NC_134086.1, from coordinate 62,544,603 downwards.
GCTGGAAAGACGACTAGGGGGTGGAGACCCTATGTCTAAAGTAAACTCAACTAGGGAGTGAAGACACTATGCCTAAAAATAAACTCAACTAGAGAGTGGAGACCCTATGTTGGAAAAGCGACGAGGGAGTGGAGACCCTATGTCTAAAATAAACTCAACTAGGGACTGGAGATCCAATGTTGGAAAAGCAACTAGGGAGTTGAGACCCTATGTCTAAAATAAACTCAACTAAGGAGTGGAGACCCTATGTTGGAAAGGCAGCTAGGGAGTTGTGACCATATGTCTAAAAATAAACTCAACTAGAGAGTGGAGACCCTATGTCTAAAATAAACTCAACTAGGCAGTGAAGAGCCTATGTTGGAAAGGCGAATAGAGAGTGGACACCATATGTCTAAAAATAAACTCAACTAGGGAGTGGAGACACTATGTTGGAAAGGCGACTAGGGAATGGAGACCCTATGTCTAAAAATAAAATCAACTAGGGAGAGGAGATCCTATGTTGGAAAAGCGACAAGGAAGTGGAGATCCAATGTCTAAAAATAAAATCAACTAGGGAGTGGAAACCCTCTATCGGAAAAGTGACTAGGAATGGAGACCCTATGTCCAAAAATAAACTCAACTAGGGAGTGGAGAAACTATGCTGGAATGGCGACTAGGGGGTGGAGACCCTATATCTAAAATAACTCAACTAGGGAATAGAGACCCTATGCTGGAAAGACGACTAGGGCGTGGAGACCCTATGTCTAAAGTAAACTCAACTAGGGAGTGAAGACCCTATGCCTAAAAATAAACTCAACTAGGGAGTGGAGACCCTATGTTGGAAAAGCGACGAGGTAGTGGAGAACCTATGTCTAAAATAAAGTCAACTAGGGAGTGGAGACCATATGTTGGAAAGGAGACTAGGGAGTGGAGACCCTATGTCTAAAAATAAAATCAACTAGCGAGTGGAGATTCAATGTTGGAAAGGCGACTAAGAAGTGGAGACCGTATGTCTAAAATTAAAATCAACTAGGGAGTTGAGACCTTCTATTGGAAAAGCGACTAGCGATTGGAGACCCTATGTCAAAAAAATAAACTCAACTAGGGAGTGGAGACCCTATACTTGAAAGGCGACTAGGGAGTGAAGACCCTATGTCTAAAATAAACTCAACTAGGGAGTGGAGATCCTATGTTGGAAAAGCGACTAAGGAGTGGAGAACTTATGTATAAAATAAATTCAACTAAGGAGTGGAGACCCTATGTTAGAAAGGAGACTAGGGAGTAAAGACCATATGTCTAAAAATAAACTCAACTAGGGAGTGGAGATCCCATGTTGGAAAAGCGACTAAGGAGTGGAAACGCTATGTCTAAAATAAATTCAACTAGGGTGTGGAGAACCTATGTTGGAAAGGCGACTAGGGAGTGGAGACCCTATGTCTAAAATAAACTCAACTAGGAAGTGTGGCCCTATGTTGGAAAGGCGACTCGGGAGTGGAGACCCCATGTCTAAAAATAAACTCAACTAGGGAGGGGAGACCCTACATAAGAAAAGCGACTAGGGAGTGGACACCCTATGTCTAAAATAAACTCAACTAGGGAGTGGAAACACTATGTTGGAAAGGCGACTAGGGAATGGATACCCTATCTCTAAAAATAAATTCAACTAGGGGTGGAGATCCTATGTTGGAAAAGCGACTAGGAAGTGGAGATCCAATGTCTAAAAATAAAATCAACAAGGGAGTGGAAACCCTCTATCGGAAAAGTGACTAGGAATTGGAGACCCTATGTCCAAAAATAAACTCAACTAGGGAGTGGAGAAACTATGTTGGAATGGCGACTAGGGGTGGAGACCCTATATCTAAAATAACTCAACTAGGGAATAGAGACCCTATGCTGGAAAGACGACTAGGGGGTGGAGACCCTATGTCTAAAGTAAACTCAACTAGGGAGTGAAGACACTATGCCTAAAAATAAACTCAACTAGAGAGTGGAGACCCTATGTTGGAAAAGCGACGAGGGAGTGGAGACCCTATGTCTAAAATAAACTCAACTAGGGACTGGAGATCCAATGTTGGAAAAGCAACTAGGGAGTTGAGACCCTATGTCTAAAATAAACTCAACTAAGGAGTGGAGACCCTATGTTGGAAAGGCGACTAGGGAGTTGAGACCATATGTCTAAAAAGAAACTCAACTAGGGAGTAGAGACCCTATGTTGGAAAAGCGACTAGGGAGTGGAGACCCTATGTTGGAAAGGCGACTAGGGGGCGGAGACCCTATGTCTAAAATAAACTCAACTATTGAGTGGAGACCCTATGTTGGAAAGATAACTAGGAAGTGGAGACCCTATGTCTAAAATAAACACAACTAGGTAGTGACGACCTTATGTTGGAAAGGCGACTAGGGAGAGGAGACCCTATGTCTAAAAATAAACTCAACTAGGGAGTGGAAACCCTATGTTGGAAAACGACTAGGGAGTGGAGACCCTATGTCTAAAATAAACTCAACTATGGAGTGAAGACCCTATGTTTGAAAAGCAACTAAGGAGTGGAGACCCTATGTATAAAATAAATTCAACTAAGGAGTGGAGACCCTATGTTGGAAAGGCGACTAGGGAGTGAAGACCATATGTCTAAAAATAAACTCAACTAGGGAGTGGATATCTAAAATAAACTCAACTAAGGAGTGGAGACCCTATGTTGGAAAGGCAGCTAGGGAGTTGTGACCATATGTCTAAAAATAAACTCAACTAGAGAGTGGAGACCCTATGTCTAAAATAAACTCAACTAGGGAGTGAAGAGCCTATGTTGGAAAGGCGAATAGAGAGTGGACACCATATGTCTAAAAATAAACTCAACTAGGGAGTGGAGACACTATGTTGGAAAGGCGACTAGGGAATGGAGACCCTATGTCTAAAAATAAAATCAACTAGGGAGTGGAGATCCTATGTTGGAAAAGCGACAAGGAAGTGGAGATCCAATGTCTAAAAATAAAATCAACTAGGGAGTGGAAACCCTCTATCGGAAAAGTGACTAGGAATGGAGACCCTATGTCCAAAAATAAACTCAACTAGGGAGTGGAGAAACTATGCTGGAATGGCGACTAGGGGGTGGAGACCCTATATCTAAAATAACTCAACTAGGGAATAGAGACCCTATGCTGGAAAGACGACTAGGGCGTGGAGACCCTATGTCTAAAGTAAACTCAACTAGGGAGTGAAGACCCTATGCCTAAAAATAAACTCAACTAGGGAGTGGAGACCCTATGTTGGAAAAGCGACGAGGTAGTGGAGAACCTATGTCTAAAATAAAGTCAACTAGGGAGTGGAGACCATATGTTGGAAAGGAGACTAGGGAGTGGAGACCCTATGTCTAAAAATAAAATCAACTAGCGAGTGGAGATTCAATGTTGGAAAGGCGACTAAGAAGTGGAGACCGTATGTCTAAAATTAAAATCAACTAGGGAGTTGAGACCTTCTATTGGAAAAGCGACTAGCGATTGGAGACCCTATGTCAAAAAAATAAACTCAACTAGGGAGTGGAGACCCTATACTTGAAAGGCGACTAGGGAGTGAAGACCCTATGTCTAAAATAAACTCAACAAGGGAGTGAAGTCCTTATGTTTGAAAAGCAACTAAGGAGTGGAGAACTTATGTATAAAATAAATTCAACTAAGAAGTGGAGACCCTATGTTGGAAAGGAGACTAGGGAGTAAAGACCATATGTCAAAAAATAAACTCAACTAGGGAGTGGAGATCCCATGTTGGAAAAGCAACTAGGGAGTGGAAACGCTATGTCTAAAATAAATTCAACTAGGGTGTGGAGAACCTATGTTGGAAAGGCGACTAGGGAGTGGAGACCCTATGTCTAAAATAAACTCAACTAGGAAGTGTGGCCCTATGTTGGAAAGGCGACTCGGGAGTGGAGACCCTATGTCTAAAAATAAACTCAACTAGGGAGGGGAGACCCTACATAAGAAAAGCGACTAGAGAGTGGACACCCTATGTCTAAAATAAACTCAACTAGGGAGTGGAAACACTATGTTGGAAAGGCGACTAGGGAATGGATACCCTATCTCTAAAAATAAATTCAACTAGGGAGTGGAGATCCTATGTTGGAAAAGCGACTAGGAAGTGGAGATCCAATGTCTAAAAATAAAATCAACTAGGGAGTGGAAACCCTCTATCGGAAAAGTGACTAGGAATTGGAGACCCTATGTCCAAAAATAAACTCAACTAGGGAGTGGAGAAACTATGCTGGAATGGCGACTAGGGGGTGGAGACCCTATATCTAAAATAACTCAACTAGGGAATAGAGACCCTATGCTGGAAAGACGACTAGGGGGTGGAGACCCTATGTCTAAAGTAAACTCAACTAGGGAGTGAAGACACTATGCCTAAAAATAAACTCAACTAGAGAGTGGAGACCCTATGTTGGAAAAGCGACGAGGGAGTGGAGACCCTATGTCTAAAATAAACTCAACTAGGGACTGGAGATCCAATGTTGGAAAAGCAACTAGGGAGTGGAGACCCTATGTCTAAAATAAACTCAACTAAGGAGTGGAGACCCTATGTTGGAAAGGCGACTAGGGAGTTGAGACCATATGTCTAAAAAGAAACTCAACTAGGGAGTAGAGACCCTATGTTGGAAAAGCGACTAGGGAGTGGAGACCCTATGTTGGAAAGGCGACTAGGGGGCGGAGACCCTATGTCTAAAATAAACTCAACTATTGAGTGGAGACCCTATGTTGGAAAGACAACTAGGAAGTGGAGACCCTATGTCTAAAATAAACACAACTAGGTAGTGACGACCTTATGTTGGAAAGGCGACAAGGGAGAGGAGACCCTATGTCTAAAAATAAACTCAACTAGGGAGTGGAAACCCTATGTTGGAAAAACGACTAGGGAGTGGAGACCCTATGTCTAAAATAAACTCAACTATGGAGTGAAGACCCTATGTTTGAAAAGCAACTAAGGAGTGGAGACCCTATGTATAAAATAAATTCAACTAAGGAGTGGAGACCCTATGTTGGAAAGGCGACTAGGGAGTGAAGACCATATGTCTAAAAATAAACTCAACTAGGGAGTGGATATCCCATGTTGGAAAAGCGACTAGGGAGTGGAGACGCTATGTCTAAAATAAATTCAACTAGAGAGTGGAGAACCTATGTTGGAAAGGCGACTAGGGAGTGGAGACCCTATGTCTAAAATAAACTCAACTAGGGAGTGGGGCCCTATGTTGGAAAGGCGACTCTGGAGAGGAGATCCTATGTCCAAAAATAAATTCAACTAGGGAGGGGAGACCCTACGTAAGAAAAGCGACTAGGGAGTGGACACCCTATGTCTAAAATAAATTCAACGGGAGTGGAGACACTATGTTGGAAAGGCGACTAGGGAATGGAGACCCTATGTCTAAAAATAAAATCAACTAGGGAGTGGAGATCCTATATTGGAAAAGCGACTAGGAAATGGAGATCCAATGTCTAAAAATAAAATCAACTAGGGAGTGGATACCCTCAATTGGAAAAGTGACTAGGGATTGGAGACCCTATGTCCAAAAATAAACTCAACTAGGTAGTGGAGAAACTATGCTGGAATGGCGACTAGGGAATGGAGACCCTATGTCTAAAAATAAAATCAACTAGGGAGTGGTGATCCTATTTTGGAAAAGCGACTAGGAAGTGGAGACCCTATGTCTAAAGTAAACTCAACTAGGGAGTGAAGACCCTATGCCTAAAAATAAACTCAACTAGGGAGGGGACACCCTACATAAGAAAAGCGACTAGGGAGTGGAGACCCTATGTCTAAAAAGAAACTCAACTAGGGAGTAGAGACCCTATGTTGGAAAAGCGACTAGGGAGTGGAGACCCTATGTTGGAAAGGCGACTAGGGGGCGGAGACCCTATGTCTAAAATAAACTCAACTATTGAGTGGAGACCCTATGTTGGAAAGACAACTAGGAAGTGGAGACCCTATGTCTAAAATAAACACAACTAGGTAGTGACGACCTTATGTTGGAAAGGCGACTAGGGAGAGGAGACCCTATGTCTAAAAATAAACTCAACTAGGGAGTGGAAACCCTATGTTGGAAAACGACTAGGGAGTGGAGACCCTATGTCTAAAATAAAATCAACTATGGAGTGAAGACCCTATGTTTGAAAAGCAACTAAGGAGTGGAGACCCTATGTATAAAATAAATTCAACTAAGGAGTGGAGACCCTATGTTGGAAAGGCGACTAGGGAGTGAAGACCATATGTCTAAAAATAAACTCAACTAGGGAGTGGATATCCCATGTTGGAAAAGCGACTAGGGAGTGGAGACGCTATGTCTAAAATAAATTCAACTAGGGAGTGGAGAACCTATGTTGGAAAGGCGACTAGGGAGTGGAGACCCTATGTCTAAAATAAACTCAACTAGGGAGTGGGGCCCTATGTTGGAAAGGCGACTCAGGAGAGAAGATCCTATGTCCAAAAATAAATTCAACTAGGGAGGGGAGACCCTACGTAAGAAAAGCGACTAGGGAGTGGACACCCTATGTATAAAATAAATTCAACGGGAGTGGAGACACTATGTTGGAAAGGCGACTAGGGAATGGAGACCCTATGTCTAAAAATAAAATCAACTAGGGAGTGGAGATCCTATATTGGAAAAGCGACTAGGAAGTGGAGATCCAATGTCTAAAAATAAAATCAACTAGGGAGTGGATACCCTCAATTGGAAAAGTGACTAGGGATTGGAGACCCTATGTCCAAAAATAAACTCAACTAGGTAGTGGAGAAACTATGCTGGAATGGCGACTAGGGAATGGAGACCCTATGTCTAAAAATAAAATCAACTAGGGAGTGGTGATCCTATTTTGGAAAAGCGACTAGGAAGTGGAGACCCTATGTCTAAAGTAAACTCAACTAGGGAGTGAAGACCCTATGCCTAAAAATAAACTCAACTAGGGAGGGGACACCCTACATAAGAAAAGCGACTAGGGAGTGGAGACCCTTTGTCTAAAAATAAACTCAACTAGGGAGTGGATATCCCATGTTGGAAAAGCGACTAGGGAGTGGAGACGCTATGTCTAAAATAAATTCAACTAGGGAGTGGAGAACCTATGTTGGAAAGGCGACTAGGGAGTGGAGACCCTATGTCTAAAATAAACTCAACTAGGGAGTGGGGCCCTATGTTGGAAAGGCGACTCAGGAGAGGAGATCCTATGTCCAAAAATATATTCAACTAGGGAGGGGAGACCCTACGTAAGAAAAGCGACTAGGGAGTGGACACCCTATGTATAAAATAAATTCAACGGGAGTGGAGACACTATGTTGGAAAGGCGACTAGGGAATGGAGACCCTATGTCTAAAAATAAAATCAACTAGGGAGTGGAGATCCTATATTGGAAAAGCGACTAGGAAGTGGAGATCCAATGTCTAAAAATAAAATCAACTAGGGAGTGGATACCCTCAATTGGAAAAGTGACTAGGGATTGGAGACCCTATGTCCAAAAATAAACTCAACTAGGTAGTGGAGAAACTATGCTGGAATGGCGACTAGGGAATGGAGACCCTATGTCTAAAAATAAAATCAACTAGGGAGTGGTGATCCTATTTTGGAAAAGCGACTAGGAAGTGGAGACCCTATGTCTAAAGTAAACTCAACTAGGGAGTGAAGACCCTATGCCTAAAAATAAACTCAACTAGGGAGGGGACACCCTACATAAGAAAAGCGACTAGGGAGTGGAGACCCTATGTCTAAAAAGAAACTCAACTAGGGAGTAGAGACCCTATGTTGGAAAAGCGACTAGGGAGTGGAGACCCTATGTTGGAAAGGCGACTAGGGGGCGGAGACCCTATGTCTAAAATAAACTCAACTATTGAGTGGAGACCCTATGTTGGAAAGACAACTGGAAGTGGAGACCCTATGTCTAAAATAAACACAACTAGGTAGTGACGACCTTATGTTGGAAAGGCGACTAGGGAGAGGAGACCCTATGTCTAAAAATAAACTCAACTAGGGAGTGGAAACCCTATGTTGGAAAAACGACTAGGGAGTAGAGACCCTATGTCTAAAATAAACTCAACTATGGAGTGAAGACCATATGTTTGAAAAGCAACTAGGGAGTGAAGACCCTATGCCTAAAAATAAACTCAACTAGGGAGGGGACACCCTACATAAGAAAAGCGACTAGGGAGTGGAGACCCTTTGTCTAAAAATAAACTCAACTAGGGAGTGGATATCCCATGTTGGAAAAGCGACTAGGGAGTGGAGACGCTATGTCTAAAATAAATTCAACTAGGGAGTGGAGAACCTATGTTGGAAAGGCGACTAGGGAGTGGAGACCCTATGTCTAAAATAAACTCAACTAGGGAGTGGGGCCCTATGTTGGAAAGGCGACTCAGGGAGAGGAGATCCTATGTCCAAAAATATATTCAACTAGGGAGGGGAGACCCTACGTAAGAAAAGCGACTAGGGAGTGGACACCCTATGTATAAAATAAATTCAACGGGAGTGGAGACACTATGTTGGAAAGGCGACTAGGGAATGGAGACCCTATGTCTAAAAATAAAATCAACTAGGGAGTGGAGATCCTATATTGGAAAAGCGACTAGGAAGTGGAGATCCAATGTCTAAAAATAAAATCAACTAGGGAGTGGATACCCTCAATTGGAAAAGTGACTAGGGATTGGAGACCCTATGTCCAAAAATAAACTCAACTAGGTAGTGGAGAAACTATGCTGGAATGGCGACTAGGGAATGGAGACCCTATGTCTAAAAATAAAATCAACTAGGGAGTGGTGATCCTATTTTGGAAAAGCGACTAGGAAGTGGAGACCATATGTCTAAAGTAAACTCAACTAGGGAGTGAAGACCCTATGCCTAAAAATAAACTCAACTAGGGAGGGGACACCCTACATAAGAAAAGCGACTAGGGAGTGGAGACCCTATGTCTAAAAAGAAACTCAACTAGGGAGTAGAGACCCTATGTTGGAAAAGCGACTAGGGAGTGGAGACCCTATGTTGGAAAGGCGACTAGGGGGCGGAGACCCTATGTCTAAAATAAACTCAACTATTGAGTGGAGACCCTATGTTGGAAAGACAACTGGAAGTGGAGACCCTATGTCTAAAATAAACACAACTAGGTAGTGACGACCTTATGTTGGAAAGGCGACTAGGGAGAGGAGACCCTATGTCTAAAAATAAACTCAACTAGGGAGTGGAAACCCTATGTTGGAAAAACGACTAGGGAGTAGAGACCCTATGTCTAAAATAAACTCAACTATGGAGTGAAGACCATATGTTTGAAAAGCAACTAAGGAGTGGAGACCCTATGTATAAAATAAATTCAACTAAGGAGTGGAGACCCTATGTTGGAAAGGCGACTAGGGAGTGAAGACCATATGTCTAAAAATAAACTCAACTAGGGAGTGGATATCCCATGTTGGAAAAGCGACTAGGGAGTGGAGACGCTATGTCTAAAATAAACTCAACTATGGAGTGAAGACCATATGTTTGAAAAGCAACTAAGGAGTGGAGACCCTATGTATAAAATAAATTCAACTAAGGAGTGGAGACCCTATGTTGGAAAGGCGACTAGGGAGTGAAGACCATATGTCTAAAAATAAACTCAACTAGGGAGTGGATATCCCATGTTTGAAAAGCAACTAAGGAGTGGAGACCCTATGTATAAAATAAATTCAACTAATGGGTGGAGGCCCTATGTTGGAAAGGCGACTAGGGAGTGAAAACCATATGTCTAAAAATAAACTCAACTAGGGAGTGGATATCCCATGTTGGAAAAGCGACTAGGGAGGGGAGACCCTACGTAAGAAAAGCGACTAGGGAGTGGACACCCTATGTCTAAAATAAATTCAACGGGAGTGGAGACACTATGTTGGAAAGGCGACTAGGGAATGGAGACCCTATGTCTAAAAATAAAATCAACTAGGGAGTGGAGATCCTATATTGGAAAAGCGACTAGGAAGTGGAGATCCAATGTCTAAAAATAAAATCAACTAGGGAGTGGATACCCTCAATTGGAAAAGTGACTAGGGATTGGAGACCCTATGTCCAAAAATAAACTCAACTAGGTAGTGGAGAAACTATGCTGGAATGGCGACTAGGGAATGGAGACCCTATGTCTAAAAATAAAATCAACTAGGGAGTGGTGATCCTATTTTGGAAAAGCGACTAGGAAGTGGAGACCCTATGTCTAAAGTAAACTCAACTAGGGAGTGAAGACCCTATGCCTAAAAATAAACTCAACTAGGGAGGGGACACACTACATAAGTAAAGCGACTAGGGAGTGGAGACCCTATGTCTAAAATAAACTAAACTAGGGAGTGGAGACACTATGTTGGAAAGGCGACTAGGGAGTGGAGACCCTATATCTAAAATAAACACAACTAGGTAGTGACGACCTTATGTTGGAAAGGCGACTAGGGAGAGGAGACCCTATGTCTAAAAATAAACTCAACTAGGGAGTGGAAACCCTATGTTGGGAAAACGACTAGGGAGTAGAGACCCTATGTCTAAAATAAACTCAACTATGGAGTGAAGACCATATGTTTGAAAAGCAACTAAGGAGTCGAGACCCTATGTATAAAATAAATTCAACTAAGGAGTGGAGACCCTATGTTCGAAAGGCGACTAGGGAGTGAAGACCATATGTCTAAAAATAAACTCAACTAGGGAGTGGATATCCCATGTTGGAAAAGCAACTAGGGAGTGGAGACGCTATGTCTAAAATAAATTCAACTAGGGAGTGGAGAACCTATGTTGGAAAGGCGACTAGGGAGTGGAGACCCTATGTCTAAAACAAACTCAACTAGGGAGTGGAGAACCTATGTTGGAAAGGTGACTAGGGAGTGGAGACCCTATGTCTAAAATAAACTCAACTAGGGAGTGGGGCCCTATGTTCGAAAGGCGACTCGGGAGAGGAGATCCTATGTCCAAAAATAAATTCAACTAGGGAGGGGAGACCCTACATAAGAAAAGCGACTAGGGAGTAGACACCATATGTCTAAAATAAACACAACGGGAGTGGAGACACTATGTTGGAAAGGCGACTAGGGAATGGAGACCCTATGTCTAAAAATAAAATCAACTAGGGAGTGGAGATCCTATATTGGAAAAGCGACTAGGAAGTGGAGATCCAATGTCTAAAAATAAAATCAACTAGGGAGTGGATACCCTCAATTGGAAAAGTGACTAGGGATTGGAGACCCTATGTCCAAAAATAAACTCAACTAGGTAGTGGAGAAACTATGCTGGAATGGCGACTAGGGAATGGAGACCCTATGTCTAAAAATAAAATCAACTAGGGAGTGGTGATCCTATTTTGGAAAAGCGACTAGGAAGTGGAGACCCTATGTCTAAAGTAAACTCAACTAGGGAGTGAAGACCCTATGCCTAAAAATAAACTCAACTAGGGAGGGACACCCTACATAAGAAAAGCGACTAGGGAGTGGAGACCCTATGTCTAAAATAAACTAAACTAGGGAGTGGAGACACTATGTTGGAAAGGCGACTAGGGAGTGGAGACCCTATATCTAAAATAAACACAACTAGGTAGTGACGACCTTATGTTGGAAAGGCGACTAGGGAGAGGAGACCCTATGTCTAAAAATAAACTCAACTAGGGAGTGGAAACCCTATGTTGGAAAAACGACTAGGGAGTGGAGACCCTATGTCTAAAATAAACTCAACTATGGAGTGAAGACCCTATGTTTGAAAAGCAACTAAGGAGTGGAGACCCTATGTATAAAATAAATTCAACTAAGGAGTGGAGACCCTATGTTGGAAAGGCGACTAGGGAGTGAAGACCATATGTCTAAAAATAAACTCAACTAGGGAGTGGATATCCCATGTTGGAAAAGCAACTAGGGAGTGGAGACGCTATGTCTAAAATAAATTCAACTAGGGAGTGGAGAACCTATGTTGGAAAGGCGACTAGGGAGTGGAGACCCTATGTCTAAATTAAACTCAACTAGGGAGTGGGGCCCTATGTTGGAAAGGCGACTCGGGAGAGGAGATCCTATGTCCAAAAATAAATTCAACTAGGGAGGGGAGACCCTACATAAGAAAAGCGACTAGGGAGTGGACACCCTATGTCTAAAATAAACTCAACGGGAGTGGAGACACTATGTTGGAAAGGCGACTAGGGAATGGAGACCCTATGTCTAAAAATAAAATCAACTAGGGAGTGGAGATCCTATATTGGAAAAGCGACTAGGAAGTGGAGATCCAATGTCTAAAAATAAAATCAACTAGGGAGTGGATACCCTCAATTGGAAAAGTGACTAGGGATTGGAGACCCTATGTCCAAAAATAAACTCAACTAGGTAGTGGAGAAACTATGCTGGAATGGCGACTAGGGAATGGAGACCCTATGTCTAAAAATAAAATCAACTAGGGAGTGGTGATCCTATTTTGGAAAAGCGACTAGGAAGTGGAGACCCTATGTCTAAAGTAAACTCAACTAGGGAGTGAAGACCCTATGCCTAAAAATAAACTCAACTAGGGAGGGGACACCCTACATAAGAAAAGCGACTAGGGAGTGGAGACCCTTTGTCTAAAATAAACTAAACTAGGGAGTGGAGACACTATGTTGGAAAGGCGACTAAGGAGTGGAGACCCTATATCTAAAATAAACACAACTAGGTAGTGACGACCTTATGTTGGAAAGGCGACTAGGGAGAGGAGACCCTATGTCTAAAATAAACTCAACTATTGAGTGGAGACCCTATGTTGGAAAGACAACTAGGAAGTGGAGACCCTATGTCTAAAATAAACACAACTAGGTAGTGACGACCTTATGTTGGAAATGCGACTAGGGAGAGGAGACCCTATGTCTAAAAATAAACTCAACTAGGGAGTGGAAACCCTATGTTAGAAAAACGACTAGGGAGTGGAGACCCTATGTCTGAAATAAACTCAACTATGGAGTGAAGACCATATGTTTGAAAAGCAACTAAGGAGTGGAGACCCTATGTATAAAATAAATTCAACTAAGGAGTGGAGACCCTATGTTGGAAAGGCGACTAGGGAGTGAAGACCATATGTCTAAAAATAAACTCAACTAGGGAGTGGATATCCCATGTTGGAAAACCGACTAGGGAGTGGAGACGCTATGTCTAAAATAAATTCAACTAGGGAGTGGAGAACCTATGTTGGAAAGGCGACTAGGGAGTGGAGACCCTATGTCTAAAATAAACTCAACTAGGGAGTGGGACCATATGTTGGAAAGGCGACTCGGGAGAGGAGATCCTATGTCCAAAAATAAATTCAACTAGGGAGGGGAGACCCTACATAAGAAAAGCGACTAGGGAGTGGACACCCTATGTCTAAAATAAACTCAACGGGAGTGGAGACACTATGTTGGAAAGGCGACTAGGGAATGGAGACCCTATGTCTAAAAATAAAATCAACTAGGGAGTGGAGATCCTATATTGGAAAAGCGACTAGGAAGTGGAGATCCAATGTCTAAAAATAAAATCAACTAGGGAGTGGATACCCTCAATTGGAAAAGTGACTAGGGATTGGAGACCCTATGTCCAAAAATAAACTCAACTAGGTAGTGGAGAAACTATGCTGGAATGGCGACTAGGGAATGGAGACCCTATGTCTAAAAATAAAATCAACTAGGGAGTGGTGATCCTATTTTGGAAAAGCGACTAGGAAGTGGAGACCCTATGTCTAAAGTAAACTCAACTAGGGAGTGAAGACCCTATGCCTAAAAATAAACTCAACTAGGGAGGGGACACCCTACATAAGAAAAGCGACTAGGGAGTGGAGACCCTTTGTCTAAAATAAACTAAACTAGGGAGTGGAGACACTATGTTGGAAAGGCAACTAGGGAGTGGAGACCCTATATCTAAAATAAACACAACTAGGTAGTGACGACCTTATGTTGGAAAGGCGACTAGGGAGAGGAGACCCTATGTCTAAAATAAACTCAACTATTGAGTGGAGACCCTATGTTGGAAAGACAACTAGGAAGTGGAGACCCTATGTCTAAAATAAACACAACTAGGTAGTGACGACCTTATGTTGGAAAGGCGACTAGGGAGAGGAGACCCTATGTCTAAAAATAAACTCAACTAGGGAGTGGAAACCCTATGTTAGAAAAACGACTAGGGAGTGGAGACCCTATGTCTAAAATAAACTAAACTATGGAGTGAAGACCATATGTTTGAAAAGCAACTAAGGAGTGGAGACCCTATGTATAAAATAAATTCAACTAAGGAGTGGAGACCCTATGTTGGAAAGGCAACTAGGGAGTGAAGACCATATGTCTAAAAATAAACTCAACTAGGGAGTGGATATCCCATGTTGGAAAACCGACTAGGGAGTGGAGACGCTATGTCTAAAATAAATTCAACTAGGGAGTGGAGAACCTATGTTGGAAAGGCGACTAGAGAGTGGAGACCCTATGTCTAAAATAAACTCAACTAGGGAGTGGGGCCCTATGTTGGAAAGGCGACTCGGGAGAGGAGATCCTATGTCCAAAAATAAATTCAACTAGGGAGGGGAGACCCTACATAAGAAAAGCGACTAGGGAGTGGACACCCTATGTCTAAAATAAACTCAACGGGAGTGGAGACACTATGTTGGAAAGGCGACTAGGGAATGGAGACCCTATGTCTAAAAATAAAATCAACTAGGGAGTGGAGATCCTATATTGGAAAAGCGACTAGGAAGTGGAGATCCAATGTCTAAAAATAAAATAAACTAGGGAGTGGATACCCTCAATTGGAAAAGTTACTAGGGATTGGAGACCCTATGTCCAAAAATAAACTCAACTAGGTAGTGGAGAAACTATGCTGGAATGGCGACTAGGGAATGGAGACCCTATGTCTAAAAATAAAATCAACTAGGGAGTGGTGATCCTATTTTGGAAAAGCGACTAGGAAGTGGAGACCCTATGTCTAAAGTAAACTCAACTAGGGAGTGAAGACCCTATGCCTAAAAATAAACTCAACTAGGGAGGGGACACCCTACATAAGAAAAGCGACTAGGGAGTGGAGACCCTTTGTCTAAAATAAACTAAACTAGGGAGTGGAGACACTATGTTGGAAAGGCGACTAGGGAGTGGAGACCCTATATCTAAAATAAACACAACTAGGTAGTGACGACCTTATGTTGGAAAGGCGACTAGGGAGAGGAGACCCTATGTCTAAAATAAACTCAACTATTGAGTGGAGACCCTATGTTGGAAAGACAACTAGGAAGTGGAGACCCTATGTCTAAAATAAACACAACTAGGTAGTGACGACCTTATGTTGGAAAGGCGACTAGGGAGAGGAGACCCTATGTCTAAAAATAAACTCAACTAGGGAGTGGAAACCCTATGTTAGAAAAACGACTAGGGAGTGGAGACCCTATGTCTAAAATAAACTCAACTATGGAGTGAAGACCCTATGTTTGAAAAGCAACTAAGGAGTGGAGACCCTATGTATAAAATAAATTCAACTAAGCAGTGGAGACCCTATGTTGGAAAGGCGACTAGGGAGTGAAGACCATATGTCTAAAAATAAACTCAACTAGGGAGTGGATATCCCATGTTGGAAAACCGACTAGGGAGTGGAGACGCTATGTCTAAAATAAATTCAACTAGGGAGTGGAGAACCTATGTTGGAAAGGCGACTAGGGAGTGGAGACCCTATGTCTAAAATAAACTCAACTAGGGAGTGGGGCCCTATGTTGGAAAGGCGACTCGGGAGAGGAGATCCTATGTCCAAAAATAAATTCAACTAGGGAGGGGAGACCCTACATAAGAAAAGCGACTAGGGAGTAGACACCCTATGTCTAAAATAAACTCAACGGGAGTGGAGACACTATGTTGGAAAGGCGACTAGGGAATGGAGACCCTATGTCTAAAAATAAAATCAACTAGGGAGTGGAGATCCTATATTGGAAAAGCGACTAGGAAGTGGAGATCCAATGTCTAAAAATAAAATCAACTAGGGAGTGGATACCCTCAATTGGAAAAGTGACTAGGGATTGGAGACCCTATGTCCAAAAATAAACTCAACTAGGTAGTGGAGAAACTATGCTGGAATGGCGACTAGGGAATGGAGACCCTATGTCTAAAAATAAAATCAACTAGGGAGTGGTGATCCTATTTTGGAAAAGCGACTAGGAAGTGGAGACCCTATGTCTAAAGTAAACTCAACTAGGGAGTGAAGACCCTATGCCTAAAAATAAACTCAACTAGGGAGGGGACACCCTACATAAGAAAAGCGACTAGGGAGTGGAGACCCTTTGTCTAAAATAAACTAAACTAGGGAGTGGAGACACTATGTTGGAAAGGCGACTAGGGAGTGGAGACCCTATATCTAAAATAAACACAACTAGGTAGTGACGACCTTATGTTGGAAAGGCGACTAGGGAGAGGAGACCCTATGTCTAAAATAAACTCAACTATTGAGTGGAGACCCTATGTTGGAAAGACAACTAGGAAGTGGAGACCCTATGTCTAAAATAAACACAACTAGGTAGTGACGACCTTATGTTGGAAAGGCGACTAGGGAGAGGAGACCCTATGTCTAAAAATAAACTCAACTAGGGAGTGGAAACCCTATGTTGGAAAAACGACTAGGGAGTGGAGACCCTATGTCTAAAATAAACTCAACTATGGAGTGAATACCCTATGTTTGAAAAGCAACTAAGGAGTGGAGACCCTATGTATAAAATAAATTCAACTAAGGAGTGGAGACCCTATGTTGGAAAGGCGACTAGGGAGTGAAGACCATATGTCTAAAAATAAACTCAACTAGGGAGTGGATATCCCATGTTGGAAAACCGACTAGGGAGTAGAGACGCTATGTCTAAAATAAATTCAACTAGGGAGTGGAGAACCTATGTTGGAAAGGCGACTAGGGAGTGGAGACCCTATCTCTAAAATAAACTCAACTAGGGAGTGGGACCCTATGTTGGAAAGGCGACTCGGGAGAGGAGATCCTATGTCCAAAAATAAATTCAACTAGGGAGGGGAGACCCTACATAAGAAAAGCGACTAGGGAGTGGACACCCTATGTCTAAAATAAACTCAACGAGAGTGGAGACATTATGTTGGAAAGGCGACTAGGGAATGGAGACCCTATGTCTAAAAATAAAATCAACTAGGGAGTGGAGATCCTATATTGGAAAAGCGACTAGGAAGTGGAGATCCAATGTCTAAAAATAAAATAAACTAGGGAGTGGATACCCTCAATTGGAAAAGTTACTAGGGATTGGAGACCCTATGTCCAAAAATATACTCAACTAGGTAGTGGAGAAACTATGCTGGATTGGCGACTAGGGAATGGAGACCCTATGTCTAAAAATAAAATCAACTAGGGAGTGGTGATCCTATTTTGGAAAAGCGACTAGGAAGTGGAGACCCTATGTCTAAAGTAAACTCAACTAGGGAGTGAAGACCCTATGCCTAAAAATAAACTCAACTAGGGAGGGACACCCTACATAAGAAAAGCGACTAGGGAGTGGAGACCCTATGTCTAAAATAAACTAAACTAGGGAGTGGAGACACTATGTTGGAAAGGCGACTAGGGAGTGGAGACCCTATATCTAAAATAAACACAACTAGGTAGTGACGACCTTATGTTGGAAAGGCGACTAGGGAGAGGAGACCCTATGTCTAAAAATAAACTCAACTAGGGAGTGGAAACCCTATGTTGGAAAAACGACTAGGGAGTGGAGACCCTATGTCTAAAATAAACTCAACTATGGAGTGAATACCCTATGTTTGAAAAGCAACTAAGGAGTGGAGACCCTATGTATAAAATAAATTCAACTAAGGAGTGGAGACCCTATGTTGGAAAGGCGACTAGGGAGTGAAGACCATATGTCTAAAAATAAACTCAACTAGGGAGTGGATATCCCATGTTGGAAAAGAGACTAGGGAGTGGAGACGCTATGTTTAAAATAAATTCAACTAGGGAGTGGAGAACCTATGTTGGAAAGGCGACTAGGGAGTGGAGACCCTATGTCTAAAATAAACTCAACTAGGGAGTGGGGCCCTATGTTGGAAAGGCGACTCGGGAGAGGAGATCCTATGTCCAAAAATAAATTCAACTAGGGAGGGGAGACCCTACATAAGAAAAGCGACTAGGGAGTGGACACCCTATGTCTAAAATAAACTCAACGGGAGTGGAGACACTATGTTGGAAAGGCGACTAGGGAATGGAGACCCT
Source organism: Nicotiana tabacum (assembly GCF_000715075.1). Taxonomy (NCBI): domain Eukaryota; kingdom Viridiplantae; phylum Streptophyta; class Magnoliopsida; order Solanales; family Solanaceae; genus Nicotiana; species Nicotiana tabacum. The sequence goes on along the minus strand of NC_134086.1, from coordinate 62,526,446 downwards.
ATGTCTAAAAATAAAATCAACTAGGGAGTGGAGATCCTATATTGGAAAAGCGACTAGGAAGTGGAGATCCAATGTCTAAAAATAAAATCAACTAGGGAGTGGATACCCTCAATTGGAAAAGTGACTAGGGATTGGAGACCCTATGTCCAAAAATAAACTCAACTAGGTAGTGGAGAAACTATGCTGGAATGGCGACTAGGGAATGGAGACCCTATGTCTAAAAATAAAATCAACTAGGGAGTGGTGATCCTATTTTGGAAAAGCGACTAGGAAGTGGAGACCCTATGTCTAAAGTAAACTCAACTAGGGAGTGAAGACCCTATGCCTAAAAATAAACTCAACTAGGGAGGGGACACCCTACATAAGAAAAGCGACTAGGGAGTGGAGACCCTATGTCTAAAATAAACTAAACTAGGGAGTGGAGACACTATGTTGGAAAGGCGACTAGGGAGTGGAGACCCTATGTCTAAAATAAACTCAACTATGGAGTGAAGACCCTATGTTTGAAAAGCAACTAAGGAGTGGAGACCCTATGTATAAAATAAATTCAACTAAGGAGTGGATACCATATGTTGGAAAGGCGACTAGGTAGTGAAGACCATATGTCTAAAAATAAACTCAACTAGGGAGTGGAGATCCCATGTTGGAAAAGTGACTAGGGAGTGGAGATCCTGTATCTGAAATAACTCAACTAGGGAATAGAGACCCTATGCTGGAAAGACGACTAGGGGGTGGAGACCCTATGTCTAAAGTAAACTAAACTAGGGAGTGAAGACCCTATGCCTAAACATAAACTCAATTAGGGAGTGGAGACCCTATGTTGGAAAGGCGACTAAGGAGTGGAGACCCTATGTCTGAAAATAAAATAAACTATAGAGTGGAGATCCTATATTGGAAAGGCGACTAAGATGTGGAGACCCTATTTCTAAAATTAAAATCAACTAGGGAGTGGAGACTCCCTATTGGAAAAGCGACTAGCGATTGGAGACCCTATGTCAAAAAATAAATTCAACTAGGGAGTGGAGACCCTATACTGGAAAGGCGACTAGGGGGTGGAAACCTTATGTCTAAAATAAACTCAACTAGGGAGTGGAGACCCTATGTTGGAAAGGCAACTAGGAAGTGGAGACCCTATGTCTAAAATAAACGCAACTAGATAGTGACGACCTTATGTTGGAAAGGCGACTAGGGAGAGGAGACCCTATGTCAAAATATATACTCAACTAGGGAGTGGAAACCCTACGTTGGAAAAATGACTAGGTAGCGAAGACCCTATGTCTAAAATAAACTCAGCTAGAGAGTGAAGACCCTATGTTTGAAAAGCAACTAAGGAGTGGAGACCCTATGTATAAAATAAATTCAACTAAGGAGTGGAGACCCTATGTTGGAAAGGCGACTAGGGAGTGAAGACCATATGTCTAAAAATAAACTCAACTAGGGAGTGGATATCCCATGTTGGAAAACCGACTAGGGAGTGGAGACGCTATGTCTAAAATAAATTCAACTAGGGAGTGGAGAACCTATGTTGGAAAGGCGACTAGGGAGTGGAGACCCTATGTCTAAAATAAACTCAACAAGGGAGTGAGGCTCAATGTTGGAAAGGTGACTCGGGAGTGGAGACACTATGTACAAAAATAAACTCAACTAAGAAGGGGAGACCCAACATAAGAAAAGCGACTAGGGAGTGGAGACCCTATGTCTAAAATAAACTCAACTAGGGAGTGGAGACACTATGTTGGAAAGGCGACTAGGGAATGGAGACAATATGTCTAAAAATAAAATCAACTAGGGAGAGTAGATCCTATGTTGGAAAAGCGACTAGGAAGTGGAGATCCAATGTCCAAAGATAAAATTAACTAGGGAGTGGAGACCCTTTATTGGAAAAGCGACTAGGGCTTGGAGACCCCATGTCCAAAAATAAACTCAACTAGGGAGTGGAGAAACTATGCTGGAATGGCGACTAGGAAGTGGAGACCCTATGTTGGAAAGGCGACTAGGGGGTGGAGACCCTATGTCTAAAATAAACTCAACTAGGGAGTGGTGATCCTATTTTGGAAAAGCGACTAGGAAGTGGAGACCCTATGTCTAAAAATAAAATCAACTAGGGTGTGGAGATCCTATGTTGAAAGGGTGACTAAGAAGTGGAGACCCTATGTCTAAAAATAAAATCAACTAGGGAGTGGAGACCCTCTATTGGAAAAGCGACTAGCGATTGGAGACCCTATGTCAAAAAATAAACTCAACTAGGGAGTGGAGACCCTATGCTGGAAAGGCGACTAGGGGGTGGAGACCCTATGTCTAAAATAAACTCAACTATGGAGTGGAGACCCTATCTTGGAAAGGCACTAAGGAGTGGAGACCCTATGTCTAAAATAAACTCAACTAGGTAGTGACGACCTTATGTTGGAAAGGCGATCTAAAAATAAACTCAACAAGGGAGTGGAAACCCTATGTTGGAAAAACAACTAGGGAGTGAAGACCCTATGTCTAAAATAAACTCAACTAGGGAGTCGAGACCATATGTTTTAAAAGCAACTAAGGAGTGGAGACCCTATATATAAAATAAATTCAACTAAGTAGTGGAGACCCTATGTTGGATAGGCCACTAAGGAGTGAAGACCATATGTCTAAAAATAAACTCAACTAGGGAGTTGAGATCCTATGTAAGAAAAGCGACTAAGGAGTGGAGACGTTATGTCTAAAATAAATTCAACTAGTGAGTGGAGAACCTATGTTAGAAAGGCGACTAGGGAGTAGAGACCCTATGTCTAAAATAAACTCAACTAGGGAGTGGGGCCCTTGGTTCGAAAGGCGACTCGGGAGTGAAGACCCTACGTCCAAAAATAAACTCAACTAGGGAGGGGAGAACCTACATAAGAAAAGCGACTAGGGAGTGGAGACCCTATGTCGAAAATAAACTCAACTAGGGAGTGGAGATCCCATGTTGGAAAAGCGGCTAGGGATTGTAGACGCTATGTCTAAAATAAATTCAACTCGGGAGTGGAGAAGCTATGCTGGAATGGCGACTAGGGAGTGGAGACCCTATGTCTAAAATAACTCAACTAGGGAGTGGAGACCCTATGCTGGAAAGGCGACTAGGGGGTGGAGACCCTATGTCTTAAATAAACTTAACTAGGGAGTAAAGACCCTATGTCTAAAAATAAACTCAACTATGGAGTAGAGACCCTATGTTTGAAAAGCAAGTAGGGAGTGGAGACCCTATATCTAAAATAAACTCAATTAAGGAGTGGAGACCCAATGTTGGAAAAACAACTAGGCAGTTGAGACCCTATGTCTAATATAAACTCAACTAAGGAGTGGATACCCTATGTTGGAAAGGCGACTAAGGAGTGGAGACCATATTTATAAAAATAAACTCAACTAGAGAGTGGAGACCGTATGTTGGAAAAGAGACTAGGGAGTGGAGACCCTATGTTGGAAAGGCGACTAGGGGGTGGAGACCCTATGTCTAAAAGAAACTCAACTATGGAGTGGAGACCCTATGTTGGAAAGGCAACTATGGGGTGGAGACCCTATGTCTAAAATAAACTAAACTATGGTGTGGAGACCCTATGTTGGAAAGGCGACTATGGAGTGGAGACCCTATGTCGAAAATAAACTCAACTAGGGAGTAGAGATCCCATGTTGGAAAAGCGACTAGGGATTGTAGACGCTATGTCTAAAATAAATTCAACTAGGGTGTGGAGAAGCTATGCTGGAATGGCGACTAGGGAGTGGAGACCCTATGCCTAAAATAACTCAACTAGGGAGTGGAGGCCCTATGTTGGAAAGGCGACTAGGGAGTGGAGACCCTACGTATAAAATAAATTCAACTAGGGAGTGGGGCCCTATGTTGGAAAATAAACTCAACTAGGCAGTGGAGACCCTATGTTTGAAAAGCAACTAAGGAGTGGAGACCTTATGTCTAATATAAACTCAACTAGGGAGTGGAGATCCTATGTTGGAAAGGCGATTAGGAAGTGGAGATCCAATGTCTAAAAATAAAATCAACTAGGTAGTGGAGACCCTCTGTTGGAAAAGCGACTAGGGATTGAAGACCCTATGTCTAAAAATAAACTAAACTAGGGAGTGGAGAAACAATGCTGGAAAGACGACTAGAGGGTGGAGACCCTACGTCTAAAATAACTCAACTAGTGAGTGGAGACCCTATGCTGGAAAGGGGACTAGGGGGTGGAGACCCTATGTCTAAAATAAACTCAACTAGGAAGTGAAGCCCATATGTCTAAGAATAAACTCAACTATGGAGTAGAGACCCTATGTTGGAAAAGCAACGAGGGAATGGAGACCCTATATCTAAAATAAACTCAACTAAGGAGTGGAGATCCTATTTTGGAAAAGCGGCTAGGAAGTGGAGATCCAATGTCTAAAAATAAAATCAACTAGGGAGTGGAGACCCTCTATTGGAAAAGCGACTAGGGATTGAAGACCCTATGTCTAAAAATAAACTAAACTAGGGAGTGGAGAAACAATGCTGGAAAGACGACTAGAGGGTGGAGACCCTACGTCTAAAATAACTCAACTAGTGAGTGGAGACCCTATGCTGGAAAGGGGACTAGGGGGTGGAGACCCTATGTCTAAAATAAACTCAACTAGGAAGTGAAGCCCATATGTCTAAGAATAAACTCAACTATGTGGATTAGTGACCCTATGTTGGAAAAGCAACGAGGGAATGGAGACCCTATATCTTAAATAAACTCAACTAGGGAGTGGAGACCCAATGATGGAAAACCAACTAGGTAGTTGAGACCCTATGTCTAATATAAACTCAACTAAGGAGTGGAGACCCTATGTTGGAAAGGCGAATAGGGAGTGGAGACCATATGTCTAAAAATAAACTCAACTAGAGAGTGGAGACCCTATGTTGGAAAAGTGACTAGGAAGTAGAGACCCTATGTTGGAAAGGCGACTAGGGGGTGGAGACCCTATGTCTAAAATAAACTCAACAATGGAGTGGAGACCCTATGTTGGAAAGGCGACTATGGAGTGGAGACCCTACGTATAAAATAAACTCAACTAGGGAGAGGAGACCCTATGTTGGAAAATAAACTCAACTAGAGAGTGGAGACCCTATGTTAGAAAAGCGACTAGTGAGTGAAGACACTATGTCTAAAATAAACTCAAATAGGGAGTGGAGACCCTATGTTAGAAAGGCGACTAGGGAGTGAAGAACCTATGTCTAAAAATAAACTCAACTAGGGAATGGAGATCCCATGTTGGAAAAGCAACTAGGGAGTGGAGACGCTATGTTGGAAAGTAGACTAGAGAGTGGAGAACCTATGTCTAAAATAAACTCAACTAGGGAGTGGGGCCCTATGTTGGAAAGGTGACTCAGGAGTGGAGACCCTACGTCCAAAAATAAACTTCAACTAGGGAGGGGAGACCCTACATAAGAAAAGCGACTAGGGAGTGGAGACCTTATGTCTAAAATAAACTCAACTAGAGAGTGGAGACACTATGTTGGAAAGGCGACTATGGAATGGAGACCCAATGTCCAAAAATAAAATCAACTAGGGAGTGGAGATCCTATGTTGGAAAAGCGACTAAGAAGAGGAGACCCTATGTCTAAAAATAAAATCAACTAGGGAGTGGAGTCCCTCTATTGGAAAAGCGACTAGCGATTGGAGACCCTATGTCAAAAAATAAACTCAACTAGGGAGTGGAGACCCTATGCTGGAAAGGCGACTAGGGGGTGGAGACCCTATGTCTAAAATAAACTCAACTATGGAGTGGAGACCCTATCTTGGAAAGGCACTAAGGAGTGGAGACCCTATGTCTAAAATAAACTCAACTAGGTAGTGACGACCTTATGTTGGAAAGGCGACTAGGGAGAGGAGACCTATGTCTAAAAATAAACTCAACTAGGGAGTAGAAACCCTATGTTGGAAAATCGACTAGGGAGTGGAGACCCTATGTCTTAAAAAAACTCAACTAGGGAGTGGAGACCCTATATTTGAAAAGCAACTAAGGAGTGGAGACCCTATGTATAAAATAAATTCAACTAAGGACTGGAGACCCTACGTTGGAAAGGCGACTAAGGAGTGAAGACCATATGTCTAAAAATAAACTCAACTAGGTAGTGGAGATCTCATGTTGGAAAAGCGACTTGGGAGTAGAGACGCTATGTCTAAAATAAATTCAACTATGGAGTGGAGAACCTATGTTGGAAAGGCGACTAGGGAGAGGAGACCCTATGTCTAAAATAAACCCAACTAGGAAGTGGGTCCCTATGTTGGAAAGGAGACTCGGGAGTGGATACCCTATGTCCAAAAATAAACTCAACTAGGGAGGGGAGACCCTACATAAGAAAAGCGACTTGGGAGTGGAGACCCTATGTCTAAAATAGACTCAACTAGGGAGTGGAGACACTATGTTGGAAAGGCGACTAGGGAATGGAGACCCTATGTCTAAAAATAAAATCAACTAGAGAGTGGAGATCCTATGATGGAAAAGCGACTAGGAAGTGGAGATCCAATGTCTAAAAATAAAATCAACTAGGGAGTGGAGACCCTCTATTGGCAAAGCGACTAGGGATTGGAGATCCTATGTCCAAAAATAAACTCAACTAGGGAGTGGAGAAACTATGCTGGAATGGCGACTAGGGGGTGGAGACCCTATATCTAAAATAACTCAACTAGGGAATGGAGACCCTATGCTGGAAAGGCGACTAGGGGGTGGAGACCCTATGTCTAAAGTAAACTCAACTAGGCAGTGAAGACCCTATGTCTAAAAATAAACTCAACTAGGGAGTGGAGATCCTATGTTTAAAAAGCGACGAGGGAGTGGAGACCCTATGTCTAAAATAAACTCAACTTAGGAGTGGAGACCCTATGTTGGAAAGGCGACTAGGGTGTGGAGACCCTATGTCTAAAAAAATCAACTAGGGAGTGGAGAAACTATGCTGGAAAGGCGACTACGGGGTGGAGACCTTATGTCTAAAATAACTCAACTAGGGAGTAGTGACCCTATGCTGGAAAAGGGACTAGGGGGTGGAGACCCTATGTCTAAAATAAACTCAACTAGGGATTGAAGACCCTATGTCTAAAAATAAACTCAACTATGGAGTAGAGACCCTATGTTGGAAAAGCAACGAGGGAGTGGAGATCCTATTTGGAAAATAAACTCAACTTGGGAGTGGAGACCCTATGTTGGAAAGGCGACTAGGGAGTGGATACCCTATGTCTAAAAAAATCAAGTAGGGAGTGGAGAAACTATGCTGGAAAGGCGACTACGGGGTGGAGACCCTATGTCTTAAATAACTCAACTAGGGAGTGGAGACCCTATGCTGGAAAAGGGACTAGGGGGTGGAGACCTTATGTCTAAAATAAACTCAACTAGGGATTGAAGACCCTATGTCTAAAAATAAACTCAACTATAGAGTAGAGAACCTATGTTGGAAAAGCAACGAGGGAGTGGAGATCCTATATCTAAAATAAACTCAACTAGGGAGTGGAGACCCAATGTTGGATAAGCAACTAGGGAGTTGAGACCCTATGTCTAATATAAACTCAACTAAGGAGTGGAGACCCTATGTTGGAAAGGCGACTTGGGCGTGGAGACCATATGTTTAAAAATAAACTCAACTAGAGAGTGGAGACCCTATTTTGGAAAAGCGACTAGGGAGTGGAGACCCTAGGTTGCAAAGGTGACTAGGGGGTGGAGACCCTATGTCTAAAATAAACCCAACTATGGAGTGGAGACCCTATGTTGGAAAGGCGACTAGGGAGTGGAGACCCTACGTATAAAATAAACTCAACTAGGGAGTGGAGACCCTATTTGGAAAATAAACTCAACTAGGGAGTGGAGACCCTATGTTGGAAAGGCGACTAGGGAGTGGAGACCCTATGTCTAAAAAAAATCAACTAGGGAGTGGAGATCCTATGTTGGGAAGGCGACTAAGAAGTGGAGACCATATCTCTAAAAATAAAATCAACTAGGGAGTGGAGACCCTCTGTTGGAAAAGCGACAAGGGATTGGAGACCCTATGTCCAAAAATAAATTCAAGTAGGGAGTGGAGACCCTATGCTGGAAAGGCGACTATGGGGTGGAGACCCTATGTTTAAAATAAACTCAACTAGGCAGTGGAGACCCTATATTGGAAAAAGCGACTAGGGAGTGGAGAGCCTATGTCTAAAAATAAAATCAATTATGGAGTGGATATCCTATGTTGGAAAAGCGACTTGGAAGTGGAGATCCAATGTCTAAAAATAAAATCAACTAGGGAGTGGAGACCCAATGTCCAAAAATAAACTCAACTAGGGAGTGGAGACCCTACATAAGAAAAGCGACTAGGGAGTGGAGACCCTATGTCTAAAATAAACTCAATTAGGGAGTGGAGAAACTATGTTGGAAAGGCGACTAGGGAATGAAGACCCTATGTCTAAAAATAAACTCAACTAGGGAGTGGAGACACTATGTTTGAAAGGCGACTAGGGAATGAAGACCCTATGTCTAAAAATAAAATCAACTAGGGAGTGGAGACCCTATGTCAAAAAATAAACTCAACTAGGGAGTGGAGACCCTACATAAGAAAAGCGACTAGGAAGTGGAGACCCTTTGTCTAAAATAAACTCAACTAGGGAGTGGAGACACTATGTTGGAAAGGCGACTAGGGAATGGAGACCCCATGTCTAAAAATAAATTCAACTAGGGAGTGGAGATCCTATGTTGAAAAAGCGACTAGGAAGTGGAGATCTAATGTCTAAAAATAAAATCAACTAGGGAGTGGAGACCCTCTATTGGAAAAGCGACTAGGTATTGGTGACCCTATGTCCATAAATAAACTCAACTAGGGAGTGGAGAATCTATGCTGGAATGGAGACTAGGGGGTAGAGACCCTATATCTAAAATAACTCAACTAGGGAATGGAGACCCTATGCTGGAAAGGCGACTATGGGGTGGAGACCCTATGTTTAAAATAAACTCAACTAGGCAGTGGAGACCCTATATTGGAAAAAGCGACTAGGGAGTGGAGAGCCTATGTCTAAAAATAAAATCAATTATGGAGTGGATATCCTATGTTGGAAAAGCGACTTGGAAGTGGAGATCCAATGTCTAAAAATAAAATCAACTAGGGAGTGGAGACCCAATGTCCAAAAATAAACTCAACTAGGGAGTGGAGACCCTACATAAGAAAAGCGACTAGGGAGTGGAGACCCTATGTCTAAAATAAACTCAATTAGGGAGTGGAGAAACTATGTTGGAAAGGCGACTAGGGAATGAAGACCCTATGTCTAAAAATAAACTCAACTAGGGAGTGGAGACACTATGTTTGAAAGGCGACTAGGGAATGAAGACCCTATGTCTAAAAATAAAATCAACTAGGGAGTGGAGACCCTATGTCAAAAAATAAACTCAACTAGGGAGTGGAGACCCTACATAAGAAAAGCGACTAGGAAGTGGAGACCCTTTGTCTAAAATAAACTCAACTAGGGAGTGGAGACACTATGTTGGAAAGGCGACTAGGGAATGGAGACCCCATGTCTAAAAATAAATTCAACTAGGGAGTGGAGATCCTATGTTGAAAAAGCGACTAGGAAGTGGAGATCTAATGTCTAAAAATAAAATCAACTAGGGAGTGGAGACCCTCTATTGGAAAAGCGACTAGGTATTGGTGACCCTATGTCCATAAATAAACTCAACTAGGGAGTGGAGAATCTATGCTGGAATGGAGACTAGGGGGTAGAGACCCTATATCTAAAATAACTCAACTAGGGAATGGAGACCCTATGCTGGAAAGGCGACTATCGAGTGGAGACTCTATGTCTAAAGTAAACTCAACTAGGGATTGAAGACCCTATGTCTAAAAATAAACTCAACTAGGGAGTGGAGACCCTATGTTGGAAAAGCGATGAGGGAGTGGAGACCCTATGTCTAAAATAAACTCAACTAGGGAGTGGAGATCCAATGTTGGAAAGCAACTAGGGAGTTGATACCCTATGTCTAAAATAAACTCAACTATGGAGTGGAGACCCTATGTTGGAAAGGTGACTAGGGAGTTGAGACCATATGTCTAAAAATGAACTCAATTAGGGAGTGGAGACCCTATATTGGAAAAGCGACTAGGGAGTGAGAGACCCTATGTTGGAAAGGCGACTAGGGGGTGGAGACCCTATGTCTAAAATAAACTCAACTATGGAGTAGAGACCCTATGTTGTAAAAGCGACTAGGGAGTGGAGACCCTACGTCTAAAATAAACTCAACTAGGGAGTGGGGACCCTATGTTGGAAAGGCGACTAGGGGGTGGAGACCCTATGTTCGAAAATATACTCAACTAGGGAGTGAAGACACTATGGTGGAAAGGCGACTAGGGGGTGGAGACCCTATGTCTAAAATAAACTCAACTAGGGAGTGGAGATCCCATGTTGGAAAAGCGACTCGGTAGTTGAGACGCTATGTATAAAATAAATTCGACTAGGGAGTGGAGAACCTATGTTGGAAAGGCGACTAGGGAGTGGATACCCTTTGTCCAAAAATAAACTCAACTAGGGAGTGGAGACCCTATGTTGGAAAAGCGACTAGGGAGTGGAGAACCTATGTCTTAAATAACTTCAACTAGGAGTGGAGCCCCTATGTTTGAAAGGCGACTAGGGAGTGGAGACTCTATTTCTAAAAATAAAATTAACTAGGGAGTGGAGACCCTCTATTGGAAAAGCGACTAGGGATTGGAGACCCTATGGCAAAAAATAAACTCAACTAGGAAGTGGAGACCCTATGCTGGAAAGGCGACTAGGGGTTGGAGACCCTATGTCTAAAATAAACTCAACTAGGGAGTGGAGACTCTATGTTGGAAAGGCAACTAGGGAATGGAGACCCTATGTCTAAAAATAAATTCAACTAGGGAGTGGAGATCCTATGTTGGAAAAGCGACTAGGAAGTAGAGATCCAATGTCTAAAAATAAAATCAACTAGGGAGTGGAGACCCTCTATTGGAAAAGCGACTAGGTATTGGTGAACCTATGTCCAAAAATAAACTAAACTAGGGAGTGGAGAAACTATGCTGGAATGGCGACTAGGGGGTGGAGACCCTATATCAAAAATAACTCAACTAGGGAATGGAGACCCTATGTTGGAAAGGCGACTAGGGAGTGGAGACTCTATGTCTAAAGTAAACTCAACTAGGGATTGAAGACCCTATGTCTAAAAATAAACTCAACTAGGGAGTGGAGACCCTATGTTGGATAAGCGATGAGGGAGTGGAGACCCTATGTCTAAAATAAACTCAACTAGGGAGTGGAGATCCAATGTTGGAAAAGCAACTAGGGAGTTGAGACCCTGTGTCTAAAATAAACTCAACTAAGGAGTGGAGACCCTATATTGGAAAGGTGACAAGGGAGTTGAGACCATATGTCTAAAAATAAACTCAACTAGGGAGTGGAGACCCTATGTTGGAAAAGCGACTAGGGAGTGGAGACCCTATGTTGGAAAGGCGACTAGGGGGTGGAGACCATATGTCTAAAATAAACTAAACTATGGAGTAGAGACCCTATGTTGGAAAAGCGACTAGGGAGTGGAGACCCTACGTCTAAAATAAACTCAACTAGGGAGTGGAGACCCTATGTTGGAAAGGCGACTAGGGGTGGAGACCCTATGTTCGAAAATAAACTCAACTAGGGAGTGGAGACCCTATGCTTGAAAGGCGACTAAGGGGTGGAGACCCTATGTCTAAAATAAACTCAACTAGGGAGTGGAGACCCGATGTTGGAAAGGCAACTAGGGAGTGGAGACCCTATGTCTAAAATAAACTCAACTAGGTAGTGACGACCTTATGTTGGAAAGGCGACTACGGAGAGGAGACCCTATGTCTAAAAATAAACTCAACTAGGGAATGGATACCCTATGTTGGAAAAGCGACTAGGGAGTGGAGAACCGATGTCTTAAATAACTTCAACTAGGGAGTGGAGCCTCTATGTTGGAAAGACGACTAGGGAGTGGAGACCTTCTGTCTAAAATAAACTCAACTAGGGAGTGGGGCCCTATGTTGGAAAAGCGATTAGGAAGTGGAGATCCAATGTCTAAAAATAAAATCAACTAGGGAGTGGAGACCCTATGTCCAAAAATAAACTCAACTATGGAGTGGAGACCCTACATAAGATAAGCGACTAGGAATTGGAGACCATATGTCTAAAATAAACTCAACTAGGGAGTGGAGACACTATGTTGGAAAGGCGACTAGGGAATGAAGACCCTATGTCTAAAAATAAAACCAACTAGGGAGTAGAGATCCCATGTTGGAAAAGCGACTAGGGATTGTAGACGCTATGTCTAAAATAAATTCAACTAGGGTGTGGAGAAACTATATTGGAATGGCGACTAGGGGGTGGAGACCCTATGTCTAAAATAACTCAACTAGGGAGTGGAGACCCTATGCTATAAAGGCGACTATGGGGTGGAGACCCTATGTCTAAAATAAACTCAACTAGGGAGTAAAGACCCTATGTCTAAAATAAACTCAACTAGAGAGTGGAGACACTATGTTGGAAAGGCGACTAGGGAATTGAGACCCTATGTCTAAAAATAAATTCAACTAGGGAGTGAAGATCCTATGTTGGATAAGTGACAAGGAAGTGGAGATCCAATGTCTAAAAATAAAATTAACTAGGGAGTAGAGACCCTCTATTAGAAAAGCTACCAGGTATTGGTGACCCTATGTCCAAAAATAAACTCAACTAGGGAGTGGAGAAACTATGCTGGAATGGCGACTAGGGGGTGGAGACCCTATATCTAAAATTACTCAACTAGGGAATGGAAACCCTATGCTGGAAAGGCGACTAGGGGGTGGATACTCTATGTCTAAAGTAAACTCAACTAGGGAGTGAAGATCTTATGTCTAAAAATAAACTCAACTACGGATTGGAGATCCAATGTTGGAAAAGCGACGAGGGAGTGGAGACCCTATGTCTAAAATAAACTCAACTAGGGAGTGTAGATCCAATGTTGGAAAAGCAACTAGGGAGTTAGACCCTATCTCTAAATTAAACTCAACTAAGGAGTGGAGACCCTATGTTGGAAAGGCGACTAGGTAGTTGAGACCATATGTCTAAAAATAAACTCAACTAGGGAGTGGAGACCCTATATTGGAAAAACGACTAGGAAGTGGAGACCCTATGTTGGAAAGGCGACTAGGGGGTGGAGACCCTATGTCTAAAATAAACTCAACTATGGAGTGGAGACCCTATGTTGGAAAGGCGACTAGGAAGTGGAGACCCTACGTCTAAAATAAACTCAACTAGGGAGTGGAGACCCTATGTTGGAAAGGCAACTAAGGAGTGAAGACTCTATGTTGGAAAGGCAACTAAGGAGTAGAGACCCTATGTCCAAAAATAATCTCAGCTAGGGAGTGGAGACCCTACATTAGAAAAACGACTAGGGAGTGGAGAGCCTATGTCTAAAATAAAGTCAACTAGGGAGTGGAGACCCTATGTTAGATAGGAGACTAGGGAGTGGATATCCTATGTCTAAAAATAAAATCAACTAGGGAGTGGAGATCCTTTGTTGGAAAGGCGACTAGGAAGTGGAGATCCAATGTCTAAAAATAAAATCAACTAGGGAGTGGAGACCCTCTGTTGGAAAAGCGACTAGGGATTGGAGACACTATGTCCAAAAATAAACTCAACTAGGGAGTGGAGAAACTATGTTGGAATGGCGACTAGGGGGTGGAGACCCTATGTAAAATAACTCAACTAGGAAGTGGAGACCCTGTGCTGGAAATGCGACTAGGGGTGGAGACCCTATTTTTAAAATAAACTGAACTAGGGAGTAAAGACCCTATGTCTAAAAATAAACTCAACTATGGAGTAGAGACCCTATGTTGGAAAAGCAATGAGAGAGTGGAGACCGTATATTTAAAATAAACTAAACTAGGCAGTGGAGACCCAATGTTGGAAAAACAACTAGGGGGTTGAGACCCTATGTCTAATATAAACTCAACTAGGGAGTGGAGATCCTATGTTGGAAAGGCGACTAGGAAGTGAAGATCCGATGTCTAAAAATAAAATCAACTATGGAGTGGAGACTCTCTGTAGGAAAACGGCTAGGGATTGCAGACCCTATGTCCAAAAATAAACTCAATTAGGGAGTGGAGAAACTATGCTGGAAAGGCGACTACGGGGTGGAGACCCTATGTCTAAAATAACTCAATTAGGGAGTGGAGACCCTATGCTGGAAAGGGGACTAGGGGGTGCAGACCCTATATCTAAAATAAACTCAACTAGGGAGTGAAGACCCTATGTCTAAAAATAAACTCAACTATGGAGTAGAGACCCTATGTTGGAAAAGCAACGAGTGAGTGGAGATCCTATATCTAAAATAAACTCAACTAGGGAGTGGAGACCCAATGTTGGATAAGCAACTAGGGAGTTGAGACCCTATGTCTAATATAAACTCAACTAAGGAGTGGAGACCTTATGTTGGAAAGGCGACTAGGGAGTGGAGACCATATGTCTAAAAATAAACTCAACTAGAGAGTGGAGACCCTATTTTGGAAAAGCGACTAGGGAGTGGAGACTTTATGTTGGAAAGGCGACTAGGGGGTGGAGACCCTATGTCTAAAATAAACTCAACTATGGAGTGGAGACCCTATGTTGGAAAGGCGACTAGGGAGTGGAGATCCTACGTATAAAATAAACTCAACTAGGAAGTAGAGACCCTATTTTGGAAAATAAACTCAACTAGAGAGTGGAGACCCTATGTTAGAAAAGCGACTAGGGAGTGAAGACCCTATGTCTAAAATAAACTCAACTAGGGAATGAGATCCTATGTTGGAAAGGCGACTAGAGAGTGGAGACCCTATGTCTAAAAATAAAATCAACTAGGGAGTGGAGATCCTTTGTTCGAAAGGCGACTAAGGAGTGGAGACCCTATGTCTAAAAATAAAATCAACTAGGGAGTGGAGACTCTCTGTTGGAAAAGCGACAAGGGATTGGAGACCCTATGTCCAAAAATAAACTCAAGTAGGGAGTGGAGACCCTATGCTGGAAAGGCGACTAGGGGGTGGAGACCCTATGTCTAAAATAAACTCAACTAGGCAGTGGAGACCCTATGTTGGAAAGGCAAGTAGGAAGTGGAGACCCTATGTCTAAAATAAACTCAACTAGGGAGTGGAGACCGTATGTTGGAAAAGCGACTAAGGAGTGGAGAGCCTATGTCTAAAAATAAAATCAACTATGGAGTGGAGATCTTATGTTGGAAAAGCTACTAGGAAGTGGAGATCCAATGTCTAAAAATAAAATCAACTAGGGAGTGGAGACCCAATGTCCAAAAATAAACTCAACTAGGGAGTGGAGACCCTACATAAGAAAAGCGACTAGGGAGTGGAGACCCTATGTCTAAAATAAACTTAACTAGGGAATGGAGACACTATGTTGGAAAAGCGACTAGGGAATGGAGAGCCTATGTCTAAAAATAAAATCAACTATAGAGTGGAGATCCTATATTGGAAAAGCGACTAGGAAGTGGATATCCAATGTCTAAAAATAAAATCAACTAGGGAGTGGAGACCCTATGTCCAAAAATAAACACAACTAGGGAGTGGAGACCCTATGTCTAAAATAAACTCAACTAGGGAGTGGAGACACTATGTTGGAAAGGAGACTAGGGATTGGAGACCCTATGTCTAAAAATAAATTCAACTTGGGAGTGGAGATCCTATGTTGGAAAAGCGACTAGGTATTGGTGACCCTATGTCCAAAAATAAACTCAACTAGGGAGTGGAGAAACTATGCTGGAATGGCGACTAGGGGGTGGAGAACCTATATCTAAAATAATTCAACTAGGGAATGGAGACCCTATGCTGGAAAGGCGACTAGGGGGTGGAGACCCTATGTCTAAAGTAAACTCAACTAGGCAGTGAAGACCCTATGTCTAAAAATAAACTCAACTAGGGAGTGGAGATTGAAGACCCTATGTCTAAAATAAACTAAACTAGGGAGTGGAGATCCAATGTTAGAAAAGCAACTAGGGAGTTGAGACCCTATGTCTAAAATAAACTCAACTAAGGAGTGGAGACCCTATGTTGGAAAGGCGAATAGGGAATTGAGACCATATGTCTAAAAATAAACTTAACTAGGGAGTGGAGACCCTATGTTGGAAAAGCGATTAGGGAGTGGAGACCCTATGTTGGAAAGGCGACTAGGGGGTGGAGACCCTATGTCTAAAATAAACTCAACTATGGAGTGGATACCCTATGTTGGAAAAGCGACTAGGGAGTGGAGACCCTACGTCTAAAATAAACTCTACTAGGGAGTGAAGATCCTATGTTGGAAAGGCGACTAGAGAGTGGAGACCCTATGTTGGAAAAGCGACTAGTGAGTGGAGACCCTATGTCTAAAATAAACTCAACTAGTGAGTGGAGACCCTATGTTGGAAAAGCAACTAGGGAGTGGAGACCCTATGTCTAAAATAAACTCAACTAATGAGTGGAGACCCTATGTTGGAAAGGCGACTAGGGAGTGGAGACCATATGTCTAAAACTAAACTCAACTAGGTAGTGAAGACCCTATATTGGAAAAGCGACTAGGGAGTGGAGAGCCTATGTTTAAAAATAATATCAACTAGGGAGTGGAGATCCTATGTTGGAAAGGCGACTAAGAAGTGGAGACCCTATGTATAAAAATAAACTCAGTCTGACAGTCTGAGCGCACTATTCAGATTCTTAAGGATATGCTCTGTGCGTGTGTCATGGAGTTTGGAGGTTCTTGGGATTAGTTCTTATCACTGGCGGTGTTTGCCTATTACAACAGCTATCAGTCTACCATTCCGATGGCACCGTGTGAGGCCTTGTATGGTAGGCGGTGTAGATCCCCGGTGGGTTGGTTTGAGCCGGGTGAGGCTAGATTAATGGGAACAGACTTGGTTCAAGATACTTTAGAGAAGGTTATGGTGATTCTGGATACACTCCGTACATCCTAGTCCAGACAGAATAGTTATAAAGACCGGAAGGTACATGATGTTTCCTATATGGTTGAAGAGAGGGTTCTGCTTCGGGTTTCGCCTATGAAGGGGGTTATGAGACTTGAGAAGAAAGGGAAGTTGAGTCCGAGGTTTATTGGTCTTTTTGAGATATTGAGACGTGTTGGGGAGGTTGCTTATGAGCTTGCCTTACCTCCCAACATGATAGGGTTCATCCAGTATTTCATGTTTCGATGCTCCGGAAGTATCACAGTGATCCATCGCACATGTTGGACTTCAGTTCAGTCTAGTTGGACAAGGATATATATTTTATTGAGGAGCCAGTGGAAATATTGGACAGGCAGGTTCGGAAGCTAAGGTCAAAGAACATTGCATCAGTAATGGTTCAGTGGCGAGGTCATCCGGTCGAGGAGGAGACCTAGGAGACCGAGCAGGATATGCGCAGTTGTTACCCTCATGTTTCACCACTTCAGGTATGTCTCTATGCTCGTTATAGGACGAATGAATGTTTTAAGAGGGGGAGAATGTAACGACCCGGCCGGTCGTTTTAAGAATTAATGTTGTGATCCCCTATTAACTGCTTTCCCCGTGTTGGTTTCTACTATTTTGATTTGCCCGGATGATTTGTTTTGAGTTTCGGAGTTTTTTGGGACACTTAGCCCATAAAAGAGAGTTTAAGCTTTAGAATTTGGACCGTAGTTAGAGAAGTGTGATGACGGCCTCAAAATGGAATTCTGCCGATTCCGTTAGTTCCGTTGGGTGATTTTGGTCTTAGTGGCATGTCCGAATTGTGTTTTGGAGGTCTGCAACATATTTAGGCTTGAAATGCCGAAAGTTGAATTTTTGATGTTTTCGGTTCGATAGTGAGATTTTGATAATGGGGTCGGAATGGAATTCTGGAAGCTGGAGTAGCTACATAGTGTTGATTGTGATGTTCTTGCAAAATATTAGTTCATTCAGACGAGATTTGATAGACTTTTGATCGAAAGTGGAATTTAGGAGTTTTTGAAGTTCTTAGGCTTGAAACCGATGTTAATTTGACGCTTTGATGTTGTTTTGAGCGTTCCGAAGGTTGGTAGAAGTTTGAATTAAGTTTTTGGATATGTTGGCATGTTTGGTTGAGGTCCCGAGGGTCTCGAGTGAGTTTCGGGTGGTTGAATGGATCAAATTCGTGTTTGAGGAATTGCAGAAAATGCAGCAGGTCTCTAGTTCTGGTTTCCTTCTTCGCCTTTGCGAGTAGGGTCTCGCGTTCGCGAAGAGGAGCTGGGGCAACTTGAAGCTTAAATATTCGCTTTCATGATCGCGATGATGGTCCCGTGTTTGCGAAGCTGAGATGTCATATGCCTATGTGTTCGCGAAGAGGCTCCTACATTCGCGTAAGAGGGAGAAAGTTGCTACCGCGTTAACGACAGGTCATCATGTTCGCAATGAAGGAATTCTGGGCAAAGCAAATTTGTTCTTTGCAAACGCGATGTGTCTTCCGTGTTCGCAAAGAAGGAATTACCTGGGCAGATTATAATGTTACAAAATCGAGGGTTTAGCCATTTTTATCAAAACTAGAGTTTGAGAGCTTGAATTTGAACGAGATTTTGAGGGATTTCCAGATATATCAATTGGGTAATGATTCCTAACTCCTTTTTGGTTATAACCCATTAATCTAAACATGAATTCATCATCTAATGTCCTATTTGGGGTGAGAAATTGGGGAAAATTTTGGAAAAGTTCTTAGGCCTAATTTTTGGGTTTTGATTAAGATTTTGGCATCGAATTTGGTTAATTTTGGTACGCTTAGACTCGTGAGTGAATGGGGGTTCATAATCCGTAACTTTTACACGATTCCGAGATGTGGGCCTGGGGGACTTTTTGGGCAATTTTCTTAATTTCGCGTGTTAGCTTCGAATTAATTATTGGAATTAGTTACTTGAAGTTATATTTACATTATGCAATTGATTTGAATAGATTTGAGCCATTTGAAGTCGAGTACTCATGGCAAGAATATAATTTCGAGTTGATTGAGCTGGTTCGAGGTAAGTGGCTTTCCTAACCTTGTGTGGAGGAACTCCCCCTTAGGATTTGGTATTGTTGATATATGAAAGGCCTTGTACGCGAAGTGACGAGTGCATACATGTGCTAATTGTTAAAAATTGTGTTTTCATTAAGTAACTATAATTGCATTTTTCTTTTTTGTTGTACATTACTTGCAATTTTAAGCCTACTGTTAGCTTAGGGAATCATGTCTAAGTGACTTAACTGTTTAACTTACTCAAACTGCCTTATTTGAATTTTGTGCAGCATGCTAGGTTAGAAATACATGTTTTCCTTGGTATTAAATCGGATAGAATTCAATATTCTTTGTGATATTGTTGTGTGTTTATATTGGGACAACGGGCGATATCCCTGTAGATCCCTCTTGCCTATTTATTTGGGACTACGGATTGGTATTACGGTAGATCCCCTTGCACATTTACATTAGAACTATGAGAGTGCACCTGGTAGATTCCCCATGTATTGGATATTTACATTTGGGACTACGGATTGGTATTCCGGTAAATCCCCTGCGCACTACGAGTTGGACTACGGTAAGACACCCGGGAGATCTACTGGATATTTATATTTGGGGACTACAGGACGGTATCCTAGGAGATCCCCGATTACTATCTCTGTATGGAGCTATATTCTTTCTGTGATCTTTCTCTCTGTTGTATTTGATGTTATTCTTATTATCCTATGTTACTTCATATTGTTAGAACTTAATTATACTATCGTATCTTATACTATTTTACCTAACTTATATATTTATATAATCACTAGGGCCATGACCTTTCTCGTCACTACCCGACCGAGGTTAGGCTTGGCACTTACTGAGTAGCGTTGTGGTGTATTCATGACCTTCCTATGCATGTTTTTCATGTGCAGATCCAGGTTCTTCGGCTTAACCCTACCATTCTTGAGGCGAGGTGATTCTTCAAAAACTTTGAGGTATATCTACCGCGTCCGCAGATCAAAGAGTCCCACTCCATTCTCTCTTGTAGTTACAGCCCTACTGTATTTACTTTGATCTAAATATTCTAGAGTTAGAGCACTATGCAGTACCCTTAGCTTGTGATTTCATGTGATTCCGGGTTTTGGGAGACATTTCAGTTGAGAGTGTGTATTAGTAAATGTTGAGCGGCATCTTAACCGTTTTCATTATGTTTATCCGTAATTTCTACTAGTTTTTATCTGTTGTTTCATTTTTTTACCACAAATTGTTAGTCTTACCTAGTCGTAGGGATTAGGTGCCGTCATGATAGTTCACGGAGGGCGAACTGGGGTCATGACACTAGCGGGTTGAGTTAGGTGCCATTACGACTAGTTGGATTTTGGGTCGTGAAAGATCCGACTAGTCGTTTTGAGCTTTAGTATTCCATTCGGTGGTTTAAAACTTTAACAAGCTTCATATTATATATTATAACTTTCATGTGTGGTTGGTTTCGATTTTCGAGCAATTCGAGATTGATTTGGAAGAATGATTCTTGTTTTGGAATCTTTAAGTTAGAAGAATTGACCAATGTTTGACTTTTGGGCAAACGGACTGGGAATCAGGGTTTAATTATTCCAATAGGGTTGTATGATGATTTTGAACATGTCCACAAAGTTTGGTTAAATTCAGATGAGTTTTGGATAAGTTTGGATTGTATTGTGATTGTTCTCGGTTTCGACATTGATTTGAGCATAAAGGTTACCATATGCAGAAAACGGCCTTCGATTTGTGTTTCGGTAAACTATTATATCTGTATCGTTATTTTGGAACTATAGCAACTGAATCATCAAGTTTCGACATTGTATGAGGAATTTATGGTTATTTACTAAGAATTGGGTTGTCCGATTTTCCAGATTAGTTACGAAATTGCCACTGAATTCGTAGTAAAAAATCTGCACTATTTTCCAATATTGAAACCAACATATCTCCTTCATTTTAAAGTCAAATGGAGTGATTCAAAAGACTAATTTGACTGGAAGTTTATAAGGAATACATTGGAGGCATCAAAAGAGAGTTTCAAGATCCTTTGGTACATGAAATGAAGTAGAATAGTTCGGCATTTTTGGCTATTAATGTTGTTGGAGTTTTTCTCATCTTGAAAGTTTGGGATTGGAGGAATTTAAGGATGTTCTTCAAGTTTCTTCCATGGGGTAAGGCCTGAACAATAACATAAGTATTTCACTTTGATTCATTCCCTTGGTTTAAGTTTTAACCCATGATTTTTGAAAACCCATTTAATTCCTTAAATCAAGACCTAGGTTATGTCCTAAATTTTAAAAATTGAAAATGAGTTAGAGGCATTTATTTCCTGATTTGTTTTGGGTTCATATTTTCCTATATTAGGAGAACAATATACTTGAATTTGGCGAGTTTTGGGGAGTATTTCGCGAGATATAGGACGCAGCTAGTGTGGGTTGGACTCTTGGGTTATGAACACCCAATAGCAATGTTTTTGGGAAATTGGTTGAGCTATCGGACTCCTTTGAGCCGATTTTTATTTGCTTGAGTTTGTATTAGTTCGAGCTTCGCTCGGGTAAGCTTGGATTTGGAATGCAAGGTGGGCCCGACATTGACTTTTTTGATAATATATAGATGATAGCTTTGTTTTTTGTAATTGGTTTCTCTTGTATTGTTTGATGTTATTAAATCATGTTTGGTTAGATATGAGCCATGTGGAGGCGAATTTTAGGGGATAAGCTACTTCGGAGAGTTGAAACTAGTTACGGTAAGTGTCTTACCTAACTTTGATAAATTTCTCTCATGATTTAGTTGAACTTGTTGCCTCTTTTATTATTACATTCTATCTCTGCATTGTTAATTATCTTTTTTTGAAGTTATCGCACGTGTTATCTCTTTCATTGTTGATTATCATTACTTGAAGTTATTGTTCATGTTATCCCTTTCCTTGTTGATTTCCATTATTTGAAGTCATTGTTACACATTATCTCTTCCATTGTTATACGTTGTCTCTCATTGTTGAGTTATTGATGTTGAAGTTATGAAAGTCATTATCAAGTTGAGGCATCAATGTTATTGTTGATATTCTTGTACCCGTTGCGTGGATCCATGAGCTATTATTGTGAAAATATTGATATTGTGATTGTTGGCGAGTTGTAATATATGGGCACTTGTGGTGCGAGTTATTATTAATATGTGATATTGACGCAAATGCGGCAGTGTAAGGCTTGGGGTTAATGTGCATGCGGCGGTATAAGTGGTACTTATGTGTGTGTTTCTTATAGGGGAACTACGTGAAGTAACGCAACATCATAATGTGGGCTAGAATGCATGCAGATATTTCGGTGGTATAAGGTGTAAGGCTCACGCAACGGCATAAGGAAGGATTACATGATGTTATTTCCATAATTTGTCTTACATGATGTTCTTTTCATTGTTAGCTTATGTATATCTTGATAGGTTTCTATGTCTAGTAGGTGTCTTGACTTGGTCTCATCACTAGTAGACAGAGGTTAGGCTTGATACTTAGTAGGTACTGTTGTGCTGTACTCATGCTACACTTATGCACCTTTTTGTGTAGATCCAGGTATTCTGATTATTTTTTTGAGAGTTGCGTCTGCATAGCGGGAAAGTTCAAGGTATACCTGCTTGACATTCACATGCCTCAGAGTGGCCATCTTACTTCATTATGCTATTGTTAAATTTTAATTCAAAACAATATTGTGTTTAGAAATTCTAGTGTATTTTTGTGGTGCTTATAACTCCGTTCTACCGATTTTGGAAAATGTATAACTATTGACCTCTTGCGGCTATGTATATCATTTAATGGTTTATGATAAATGATTAAATAGTTAAATTTTGTTATTGAATCAGCATGTGTTAGGCTTACCTAGTTTTAGAGACTAGGTGTCATCACGACATCCTAAGGTGGGAAATTGGGGTCGTGACATAAGGCTCCTTTTTATAGTGGCCTTCAATGCTTTAGGGTTTTAATGAATTTGAATTAGGCAGTGGAAGGTGATGAAGAGCAGAGAATGATAGCAAGGCAGGTAAAATCAGTGAAAATAGAGGGGAAATCGTGAAAGCGATTTACTTGCATACGATAATTGAGTGAATGGACTATTGATGAGCGATAATCCATCTGTCAAAGCTTTAATGTCCCGAGCTCACTGTGTTTGACCTGTAGAAATCAAATAATAGTGATGAAGCCTAGGAAACCTTCGTGCATTCTTCCAATTTGAAAGAACATCAGAGAAACTCAGACGATTTCAGGTTTCATTTTTAGGTCTAGGGTTTTCAAATTAGGGCTTTTGAATTTTGTCGTTGGATAGGACACGATGGATGTCATGAGATTTGATTTTGTGACCTAGAATAAATTTGTGCAAGGTCTCATTATTGATGTTGAGTAGATGAGAGAAAGGAGAGTGAAAAACAAAAAGGTGTGGCGGGTCAAGTGGAGAATGATTAGGGTTAGTGACATTGGTAGGTTTAAAGTGGGTGGGTGAAGGGGAGCCGTTGGATCTATCACGACCTAAAATTCATTAAAGATCGTAATGGCACTGGATACCACTGTCAGGAAAGCCAACAATAAATATGTAGTTTAGTTCTAATTTTAGTAATTTGAAATCGTATTTTTCCTCAATGAAATAGTAAATGATGAATGTTACAAAGTAAATAATAATATTTCTAGCAATTTCAATACTGAATAACCAATAATCATCCCAGAATCCGGTGTCGCTAGTGCATGAGCATCAACTATGAAAAATAAAATAAAATATGTCATCCGTCTGAAATACAAAATTTGGACGGGAAAGAAAAATATAAATACTATAAAGGAGACTCTGCTGGTTGTGGATCGTAACATAAGATGCAGCACGCCTAAATCCCCGCATCAACCATGTCGTTGCACACCCGAGGACACTATATGTGTATGTGCCTATACAACAAAATGCACAACAAGTGTAGTATGAGTACGAAAAAAAATGCGTACCCAATAGGTATCCAGTCTAAACTAGAAGTATTATTAATGAGATGTCGACTTCGATACTTACTAGTGTTCCAATAATATCAGGTACAGTAAAGAGGTAAATATATGTGAGGCAGAGTAAATAAATGAATTTAATAAACATAAATATATGTGATACAAATTCCCCTCTTTACAAAGAACTCAAGATTCCTATTAGAAATTCTCTCCTTAACCGGATCACACAAAAGGGTGTAGTGGACCTCATCAAATAGATTATCATAAATTCCAATCCGAAAAACTCACCGATATACTGGTTCTTGCCAAATAATACGCACAATTACATGAGGATATGATATAGGAATTGCCGAGGTGTACGGCCCGATCCAATATAAAAGTAAAATGTGCACTACCGAGGATTGAACGACACAAAACATAGATGCATTTATTAACCTGCTGAGGCGAACAGCCTGCTCCCATGAGAGTGTTTACCACCCGAGAGGGGATATAAGGTAGTTTTTCCAATTTAAGTGATATTATTCAAAATAAGATTATTTTATTTATTTTAGAGTCGCCACTTGGAATAGTTTGTTTGGTGTCCCAAGTCACCGGTTTATTCTAAAATCCCAAATCGAGGAAAATTTCAACTTTATTCTAAAAATTGTGAACAAGAAATTCTTAGTACGAAATTCTGTTAACCTAGAAGAAGGTGTTAGGAATTCCCGGGTTCCGTGGTTCTAGCACGGTCGATTAAACTATTAAAATTGGCCTATTATCTGATTATTACATGTTTTAATCTATTGTGCATTTTTTCTTTAGAACCGCTTTTAGTTAACTTAAAACCACTTTTAGGAAGATTCAACGTTATTTAAAACACGCCTTGAACCATGCTACATGAAATGCACCCGCGTTTCGCGACACGTTCTATTTTCATATTGTTGAGAAATTGAAATTTGGGTCACATGAAATGTACATCTGGAATTGGTAATTAAAAATCACAACTACATCACGGGAACCGTACCCATAACTATGATGAATTATTTAAAGAATGCGCCTAAAGCAATTACAAAGGTTCAAATTAATAACAACATTTGTAAGGGCCATGGAGAGTTTAATTGATGGCACACCTCGATTTTATGAGTATTAAACTCTTGAATTAAATTTGTGAAGGCCATATATTATGGGTTTTAAGCATGGCACACCTCAAATTGTTTAAAGAAAAGGGGTATATATTTTAAAGGTAATCTAAAGGTACTCTTATTTTTAATCTAATTTAAAACTAGTTATCACCACCACGTCATGGGAACCATACCCGTAGTTGTAATAATTTAATTGCACGCCTAAAGCAAACTATAG
Source organism: Nicotiana tabacum (assembly GCF_000715075.1). Classification (NCBI taxonomy): domain Eukaryota; kingdom Viridiplantae; phylum Streptophyta; class Magnoliopsida; order Solanales; family Solanaceae; genus Nicotiana; species Nicotiana tabacum. The sequence goes on along the minus strand of NC_134086.1, from coordinate 62,501,220 downwards.
GTATTTAAAGAATTAATTACTTCTATGTTTGTATTACTAATAAGAGGGTCATGGGTAATTTTTAATGAAAGATGGCACGCCTCCAACCATTTTAAAAGGATTACACTTAATTAAACCTAAATATATTTACATCCAAACTTGGGCTCAAGCCATTGATTAATGTGTAAAGCAATGCAACAGGCCTAAGCTAATCGAGGCAGGAACTGGGCCAACGACATGCCCAGTGTATTATTGCACGCTTCTCCTCTTCTTTTTAAAAAAGAGATGGGCATCATCACTCATTGGGCTCAGAATTGAGCCCAGGTGCACGTTATACAATTAAACCCAAACGTATGCCAAAAGAGATTCCCTACTACAGGCATAATGAGTTGGCTACTGCATAATTGACAAAGCAAGAGGAAATTCAAATGTCCTCACTATATTGGAACCTCTGACATGCTGACAAACATATACACATAGTGACAAAAATAGTAAATAAAAGAAATCAGTCTTTACAAACATATGTGACTGGCATGCACACATTCATTCTTATAATTAAGGATTAAACATTAGTCTTTCAATTTTACCTGACTGGCAATGAATGAATCAACATCATAAATACACATAAAATAGTACTCGCGCACACACATCATACAAGAAATAGACATAAATCTCGATCAGTTGCACATAAATTTCATGAGACACTACAGATAAAACCTTAGCTATCTATGCAAAAATCTTTGCATTTTTTTCCCAAATAATCACAGAGTAAGCAAATAAGCAGCTGGATTGTCTCACAAGCATATATATCTTCTCATACAATGACATCTAGAGGAAATGGCTTTTGGGAAAAAATGTGTATTGTTCCATAACTACTTTCCCCCCCTCTATCACCTTCCAGCCTAAGGACTCCAACTCGTCTCAGTATTCCAGATCCCATTTATGACACAGGAAGAATTTGGGCAATGAATAACAGGGAAGAGAAAAGTCCCCTTTGCGGGTGTAATAGACAATTGTACAATCAAAATTCTAACTTTACTAGTAAACACATAATGAAATGAACTTCTATAAACGAATACTAATCATATAAGACCAAATTGAAACTACATTATGAGTTGGGACAGAAATAAAGAGATGCAACAGAACCATTACACGAGAGCTTTTGATGATGTTATATATGAATGGGTTCTAATGGGAGAGGTAACTGATAAGGGAACTAAAAGGAAAGGAGAAGAAGTGATTAACTAACCTAAAACCAATGCACATCAATAAACACACACATACAAACATATATTCTGCTATATCTTAGTGTCGTTTTAAGCACAAATCTTTAGTCTAAACGAGAAGAGGCTACAGAAAGTAATGTACGAATCAATGAGCACTTTAAACAACTTTATATTTTAATATTTACATACAACAACATCATGCTCAAATATATTTGACTTATGCTACTGAAACCAAAGACAAACAATGAGAGGGATTCAAAGCTAGCATCAATGATTGTGCCAACTGGTCTTACAAAACTAGGCAGAAACTAACGAAAGCAATTTTTCATTTCATGATCCGATGTAAAGCAACAAAGAAGATGAACATACATATTAGCAAAACAACTAAAACTATCAAAGGAAACTTTGGAATGGGAGAAGAAATTCAGCGAGAGTAACAATAGCTCAGCAGATCAGCCAACCAAATCCAAATTGCAACCAAAAATCGGACAGAACCCAGCGACAAAACCCCAACTTAAACATCAATCCAAAACCATACTTGAAGAATAGAGATCGAAGATAAAATGCGGAGATTTGTAATTTTTGAATTCTTTTGAAATGAAGTGAAACTTGAATCAACAATCAAACTCAGACCATACTTTACATATATTTTTTTCGTTTTTGAAAAGATATCGAATTAGAAAAAAAAAGGCCTCAGAAGAAGAAAAACTTCAAAACCCTAGAAATTTTACTAATAAATTTTTTGAAGATTTTTTTGCTGATTTTTCCTTAACCCTTAGACAAGAAACCTCACCTTTTATATAACCCTCAAAAAATCTCGAAGCTTCTACCCAAATAACCGAAAATCCTTACATGTTAACGGTTTTTGGGACAAATGGAAGGCATGTATCGATTTACATCCATCCACAGCTCCCATTCATACAGAAATCGTGCAATTTTGGAGAGAATATTCTTTCTTATATGACAGAAAACCATTAGAATAAAGTGACGTGGAGAGTAAGGGACCCATTTAAGTGAACTCGCCTGAGTTTCAGGCGAGTTGAGGTTAGGCTCAGTGAGGGAGATGATGAATAGTAATGGGTGTGCGCCGTTTCTGTGTTATTTAGGTCTAGGGTTTGGATTAGGGAAATGGTATAAGGAGGCTTATATTTGGAGGGAGACCGATGGGTCAAAATAGGCGGGTTTGGTCCGGTTCTTCTTGGGATGGGGCAAGGGGAGTTTTGGACGGGTTTTGGGCATCAAAATGGTCCAAACTCAAATTAAAAACTCTTTCCTCTTTTATTCCCTTTTTTCTTTTTATCTTTTTCTGTTTTTTTTAATTGAACATCCTGAAATTAAAAATCCTAAACTATCTTAAATGTGAAATTAAACTAATTAACTAATTATAAAAATTATAAATATCATTTAATTCTAAATTAAAAGAAAAAAATCAAATTTGTAATTTTCAAATTTGTTATAAAACAAATAATTACTGATTAATTCTAAAAATATAAAAACAAATCATAAATGCAATGCATGATATTTTTGGTAATTTTCATGATTTAAATAAAAATTAAACTTGCACAGAAAAATGAAAATAATTAAGAAAATTCTACAAAAATTCATAAAATGGCAAATAATTAACAGAAAATCTATTTTCTTGGGATTTTATAGGAGTATTTCGTGTAGGGAAAAAATCACATGCTCACAGCTGCCCCTCTTTGCTCGAAAACACGAAGGATTTTCGGGCAAAGACAAAATGAGCAAACTATGAGGAATTTTTGCCCGTTTGATACTCCATGAGAAGCATCTTTTGAAAAAACCTGACCGAACCTTACTTTAGAGGTTGCCTACATATCCTCGTCTATAAAGGAATCAGGTCAGTGTAGTTCTGGATGTTTTGATAGTTGGGACTACCGAAAACTGTGATTTCACTATTGTTGCTGTTGTTTTCTGCTTGCTGAGCTCCTTTTTACACCAAGATGAAAGATAAAAAGCTAAGCTAGCTAAGTCTATCAACTAAGAGTTACAAGTTTCCTATCTATAAACCTTCTACGTTTGATCTTGAGTCTTGGATGGTTCTTCCTGTAGACTCTGACCTGAATCTTGATGCTCGTTAGCTGCAACTGCTGGTTCATTCTTCTTTTCGGATCAAGGTGGGACATGATAAACTTGTGAATTCAATCATATCTTGGGTGGTCCGCATCTTTTCCCCGCTACTGCACTTAGAGTTCAATTTATTTTCTTGTTCTTCCTTTCTTTTATTTGGGTTGAGACTTCTTCTTTTGATCATCTCGAACCTTGTGCCTCACGGTGAAAGCATGTTTACGCACCAAAGCGAACAAACGAACGAAATGTTTTGCCCCAGTTTTCATTAGGAAAATTTCGTGAGATATTGTAACAAAATCTAAACTATTTCATTATTGAAAGCGATGAAATAAGGATTGTGTATCCTTGAGAAAAAATATTAGGGAGTGGAGGCCTATATCCAAACTAAAATCAACTAGGGTTTGGAGACCCAATGTTGGGAAAACGACTAGAGAGTGGAGACCCTATGTCTAAAAATAAACTCAACTAGGGAGTAAATATCCTATGTTGGAAAGGCGACTAGGTAGTGGAGACCCTATGTCTAAAATAAAACCAACTACGGAGTGGTGACCCTATGTTGGAAAGGCGACTAGGGAGTAGAGACTCTATGTCTAAAAATAAAATCAACTAGGGAGTGAAGACTCTATGTTGGAAAAGCAACTAGGGATTGGAGACCCTATGTCAAAAAATAAACTCAACTAAGGAGTGGAGACCCTATGTTGGAAAGGCGACTAAGGGATGGAGACCCTATGTTGGAAATGCGACTGAGGAGGGGAGACCCTATGTCAAAAAATAAACTCAACTAGGTAAGGGAGACCCTATGTTGGAAAAGCGACTAGGGAATGAAGACCCTATGTCTAAAATAAATTCAACTAGGGAGTGGAGACCCTATGTTGGAAAAGCGACTAGGGAGTGGAGACCCTATGTCTAAAATAACTAGGGAGTGGAGACCCTATGTCTAAAATAAACTCAACAAGGGAGTGGAGACCCTATGTTGGAAAAGCGACTAAGGAGTGGATACCTTATGTCTAATCTAAACTCAACTAGGGATTGGAGACACTATGTAGGAAAGGAGACTAGGGAGTGGAGACCCTATGTCCAAAAATAAACTCAACTAGGTAGTAGAGACCCTATGTTGGAAAAACGACTAGGAAGCGGAGACCCTATGTCTAAAATAAACTCAACTAGGGAGTAGAGACCCTATGTTGGAAAGGCGACTAGGGAATGGAGACCCTATGTCTAAAAATAAAATAAACTAGGGAGTGGAGACCCAATATTGGAAAGGCGACTCGGGATTGGAGACCTTATATTAAAAAATAAACTCAACCAGGGTGTGGAGACCCTTAGTTGGAAAGGCGACTAAAGGGTGGAAACCCTATGTCTAAAATAAACTCAACTACGGAGTGGAGACCATATGTTGGAAAGGCGACTAGGGAGTGGAGACCCTACATCTAAAATAAACTCAATTAGGGAGTGGAGTCCCTATGTTGGAAAAGCGACTAGGGAGTGGAGACCCTATGCTGGAAGGGCGACTAGGGAGTAGAGACCCTCTGTCCAAAAATAAACTCTACTAGGGAGTGGAGACCCTATGTCTAAAATAAACACAACTAGGGAGTGGAGACCCTATGTCTAAAATAAACGCAACTAGGGAGTGGAGACCTTATGTTGGAAAGACGATTAGGGAGTAGAGACCCTATGTCTAAAAATAAAATCAACCGGGAGTGGAGATCTTATGTTGGAAAGGCAACTAGGAAGTGGAGACCCTATGTCTAAGAATAAAATCAACTAGGGAGTGGAGACCCTCTGTTGGAAAAGCGACTAGGTATTGGAGACCTTATGTCCAAAAATAAACTCAACTAGGGAGTGGAGACCCTATGCTGGAAAGGCGACTAGGGGGTAGAAACCCTTTGTCTAAAATAAACTCAACTAGGTAGTGGAGACCCTATGTCTAAAATAAACTCAACTAGGGAGTGAATACCCTATGTTGGAAAGGCGACTAGGGAGTAGAGACCTTATGTCTAAAAATAAACTCAACTAGGGAGTGGAGACCCTATGTTGGAAAAGAGACTATGAAGTGGAGACCCTATGTCTAAAATATACTCAACTAGGATGTGCAGACCCTATGTTGGAAAAGCGACTAGGGAGTGGAGACCCATTGTCTAAAATAAACTTAACTAAGGAGTGGAGACCCTATGTTGGAAAGGCAACTAGGGAGTGGAGACCATATGTCTAAAAAAACTCAACTAGGGAGTGGATACCCTATGTTGGAAAAGCGACTAGGGAGTGGAGACCCTATGTCTAAAATAAACTCAACTAGGGAGTGAAGACTATATATTGGAAAGGCGACTAGGGAGTGGAGACCCTATGTCCAAAAATAAACTTGACTAGGGAGTGGAGACCCTATATTTGAAAATCGACTAGGGAGTAGAGACCCTATGTCTAAAATAAACTCAACTAGGGAGTGGAGTCCCAATGTTGGAAAGGCGACTTGGGAGTGGAGACCTTATGTCTAAAAATAAACTCAACTGGGGAGTGGAGACCCTATGATTGAAAAGCGACTAGAGAGTGGAGACCCTATGTCTAAAATAAACTCAACTAGGGAGTGGAGATCCTATGTCAAAAAACAAACACAACTAGGTACTCGGGTAAAGTTGAGCACAATATTTCACCCCCAGACGGACAGACAATCCAAGCGCACTATTCAGATTCTTGAGGATATGCTTCGTGAGTGTATGATAGAGTTTGTAGATTCTTGGGATCATTTCTTGTCGCTGGCGATGTTTTCCTATAACAACAGCTATCAGTCTACCATTCCGATGGCACCGTGTGAGGCCTTGAATGGTAGGCGGTGTAGATCTCCGGTGGGTTAGTTTGAGCCGGGTGAGGCTAGATTATTGGGAATAGACTTGGTTTAAGATACTTTGGAGAAGGTTAAGGTGATTCAGGATACACTCCGTACATCCTAGTCGAGACAGAATAGTTACATAGACCGAAAGGTACGTGATGTTTCCTATATTATTGAAGAGCAGGTTCTGCTTCGGGTTTTGCCTATGAAGAGGGTTATGAGATTTGAGAAGAAAGGGAAGTTGAGTCCGAGTTTTATTGGTCTTTTTGAGATATTGACAAGTGTTAGGGAGGTTGCTTATGGGCTTGTCTTACCTCCCAGCTTGACAGGAGTTCATCTGGTATTTCATGTTTCGATGCTCCGGAAGTATCACGGTGATCCGTCACACGTGTTGGATTCAGTTCAGTCTAGTTGGACAAGGATATATCTTTTATTGAGGAGCCACTGGCAAAATTGGACAGGCAGGTTCGGAAGCTATGGTCAACGAACATTGCATTAGTGATTGTTCAGTGGCAGGGTCAGTCTATCGAGGACGAACGAATGTTTTAAGAGGGGGAAAATGTAATGACCCGGCCGATCGTTTTAAGAATTAATTTCGTGATCCCCTATTAACTGCTTTCTCTGTGTTTGTTTCTGCTATTTCGATTTGTCGGGATGATCTGTTTTGAGTTTTGGAGTGTTTTGGGACACTTAGTCCATAAAAGAGAGTTTAAGCTTTTAAAATTTGGACCGTAGTTAGAGCAGTCTGAAGACGGCCTCAAAATGAAATTCCTCCGGTTCAGTTAGTTACGTGGGTGATTTCGGGCTTAGGGGCATGTCCGGATTGTGTTTTTGAGGTATGTGGCTTATTTAGGCTTGAAATAGCGGGTTGAGTTAGGTGTCATTACGACTAGTTGGATTTTGGGTCGTGAAAGACCCGACTAGTCGTTTTGAGCTTTAGTGTTCCATTCGGTTGTTTAAAACTTTAATAAGCTTCATATTACATATTATGACTTGCATGTATGGTTTGTTTCGGTTTTCGAGCGGTTCGAGATTGATTTGGAAGAATGATTCTCGTTTTGGAATCTTTAAGTTGGAAGAGTTGACCAAGGTTTGACTTTTGGGCAAACGGACTAGGAATCAGGGTTTAATTATTCCAATAGGGTTGTATGATGATTTTGAACATGTCCACAAAATTTGGTTAAATTTCGATGAGTTTTGGATAAGTTTGGATTGTATGGTGATTGTTTTCGGTTTCGACATTGATTTGAGTATAAAGGTTACCATATTGAGAAAATGGCCTTCGATTTGTGTTTCGGTAAACTATTATATCTGTATCGTTATTTTGGAACTATAGCAACTGAATCATCAAGTTTCGACATTGTATGAGGAATTTATGGTTATTTACTAAGAATTGGGTTACTAGATTTCTTTCAGACTAATTACGAAATGGCCACTGAATTCGTATTTAAAAATCTGCACTATTTCCAAATATTGAAACCAACATATCTCCTTCATTTTAAGGTCAAATGGAGTGATTCAAAAGCCTAACTTGACTTGAATTTTACAAGGAATGCATTGGAGGCATCAAAAGAGAGTTTCAGGATATTTTGGTACATGAAATGAAGTAGAACAGTTCGGCATTTTTGGCTATTAATGTTGTTGGAGTTTTTCTCATCTTGAAAGTTTGGGATTGGGAGAATTTAAGGATGTTTTTCAAGTTTTTTCCATGAGGTAAGGCCTAAACCATAACATAAGTATTTCACTTTGATTCATTCCCTTAGTTTAAGCTTTAACCGCTGATTTTTTAAAACCCATTTAATTCCTTAAATCAAGACCTAGGGTATGTCCTAAATTTTAAAAATTGAAAATGAGTTAGAGGCATTTATTTCCTGATTCATTTTGGGTTCTTATTTTCCTATATTAGGAGAACAATATACTCGAATTTGGCGAGTTTTGGGGAGTATTTCGCGAGATATAGGACCCAACTACTGTGGGTTGGACTCTTGGGTTATGAACATCCAATAGCAATGTTTTTGGGAATTGGTTGAGCTATCGGACTCCAATTGAGCCGATTTTTATTTGCTTGAGTTTGTATTAGTTCGAGCTTCGCTCGGGTAAGCTTGGATTTGGAATCCAATCCGACATTGACTTTTTTGCTAATATATAGATCATAGCTTTGTTTATTGTAATTGGTTTCTCTTGCATTATTTGATGTTATTAAGTCATTTTTGGTTAGATTTAAGCCGTGTGGAGGCGAATTTTAGGGGATAAGCTATTTCGGAGAGTTGAGACTAGTTAAGGTAAGAGTCTTACCTAACTTTATGTGGGGGAACTACCCATTAGGATTTATATTAATTAATTCATTTGTGCTCTATGAAAGTTGTGTACGCAAAGATACAAGTGGGTATACTGGTTGTACGTGATATTTGACCGGTTTAAGCTACTTAGACCCTTTCCATACTTTAATTGATTTGTAGTATCATGTTCTAACTTCTCACAGTCAATCTATCCGTATTTGTGTTAGTCTATTAATACATGCCTCAATTGACTTGTTTAACACTTGTTCTACATCCTATTTGATAAATGTTTCTCATTCTTTAGTTGAACTTGTTGCCTCTTTTATTATTACACGTTATCTCTGCATTGTTAATTATCATTTTTTGAAATTATTGCACGTGTTATCCCTTTCATTGTTGATTATCATTACTTGGAGTTATTGTTCATGTTATCACTTTCCTTATTGATTTCCATTATATGAAGTCATTGTTACACATTATCTCTTCCATTGTTATACATTGTCTCTCATTGTTGAGTTATTGATGTTGAAGTTATGAAAGTCTTTAAAAAGTTGAGGCATCATTGTTATTGTTGATATTCTTGTACCCGTTGCGTGGAGCCATGAGCTATTATTGTGAAAATATTGATATTGTGATTGTTGGCAAGTTGTAATATATGGGCACTTATGGTGCGAGTTGTTATTAATATATGATATTGACGCGAATGCGACGGTGTAAGGCTTGGGGTTAATGTGCATGCGGCGGTATAAGGTAGGACTTATGTGTGTGTTGTTTATACGTGAACTACGTGAAGTCACGCAGCGTCATACGGTGGGCTAGAATGCATGTAGATATTTCGGAAAAACTGTTTTCAAAATCTATTTCAAAGTAAGGCTCACGTAGCGGCATAAGGAAGGATTACATGATGTTCTTTCCATTGTTAGCTTATGTACATCGACAGGTTTCTATGTGTTGTAGGTGACTTGACTTGGTCTCGTCACTAGTATATGGAGGTTAGGCTTGATACTTACTAGGTATTGTTGTGGTGTACTCATGCTATGCTTCTGCACCTTTTTGTGCAGATCCAGGTATTTGGATTGTGTTGTTGAGAGTTGCGTCTGTGCGGCGGGAAAGTTCAAGATATACCTGCTTGACATTCACATGCTTCAGAGTGACCATCTTACTTCATTATGCTATTGTTACATTGTAATTCAAAAAAATATTGTGTTTAGAAATTCTAGTGTGTTTTAGTGGTGCTTATGACTCCGTACTACCGGTTTTGGAAAATGTATAACTATTGACCTCTTGCGGCTATGTATATCATTTAATGGTTTATGATAAATGATTAAATAGTTAAATTTTGTTATTGAATCAGCATGCATTAGGCTTACCTAGTTTTAGAGACCAGGTGTCATCACGACATCCTAAGGTGGGAAATTGGGGTCGTGACATAAGGCTTTTTTTTATAGTGGTCTTCAATGCTTTAGGGTTTTAACGAATTTGAATTAGGCAGTGGAAGGTAACGAAGAGCAGAGAATGATAGCAAGGCGGGTAAAATCAGTAAAAATAGAGGGGAAATCGTGAAAGCAATTTACCTGCATATGATAATGGAGTGAATCGACCGTTGATGAGCGAAAATCCATCTGTCAAAACTTTAATGTCCCGAGCTCATTGCGTTTGACCTCTAGAAATCAACTAACAATGATGAAGCCTGGGAAACCTTCGTGCATGCTTCCAATTTGAAAGAACATAAGAGAAACACAGACGATTTGAGGTTTCATTTTTAGGTCTAAGGTTTTAGAATTAGGGATTTTGAATTTTGTCGTTGGAAAATGGAAACAAAACAGTAGGATTCACGATATAGGACACGATGGATATCCTGAGATTTGATTTTGTGACCTGGAACAAATTTGTGCAAGGCCTCATTATTGATGTTGAGCAAATGAGAGAAAGGAGAGTGAAAAGAAATAGGTGCGGTGGGTTTGGTGGAGAATGACTAAGGTTAGTGACATTGGTAGGTTTAAAGTGGGTGGGTGAAGGGTAACCGTTGGATCTATCATGACCTAAAATTCATTAAAGATTGTGATGGCGCCAGACACCGCTGTCAAGCAAGTCAACAATAAATATATAGTTTAGTTCTCATTTTAGTAATTTGAAATCATGATTTTCCTCAATGAAATAGTAAATGATGAATATTACAAATTAAATAATAATATTTTTAGCAAATTTCAATACTGAATAACCCATAATCATCCTGGAACCCGGTGTCGAAAGTGCATGGCATCAACTATGAAAATAAAATAAAATACAACATTTGGGCGGGAAAGAAAAATATAAATACTATAAAGGAGACTCTGCTGGTTGTGGATCGTAACATAAGATGCAGCACGCCTAAATCCCCGCATCAACCATGCTTTTGCACCCCCGAGGCCACTATATGTGTATGTGCCTATACAACAAAATGCACAACAAGTGAAGTATAAGTACGAAAAAATGCGTACCCAGTAAGCATCCAGTCTAACCTAGAAGTATTAGTAACGAGATGTCGACTTCGACACTTACTAGTATTCCAATAATATCAGGTACCGTAAAGAGGTAAATATATGTGAGGCAAAGCAAATAAATAAATTTAATAAACATAAAGATATGTGATACAAATTCCCCTCTTTAAAAAGAACTCAAGCTTCCCATTAGAAATTCCTTCCTTAACCGGAGCACACAAAAGGGTGTAGTGGACCTCATCAAATAGATTATCATAAATTCTAATTTGAAAAACTCACCGATATACTGTCTTCTTTTCGAATAATACGCACAATTACATGAGGATATGATATAGTAATTGTCGAGGTGTACGGCCTGATCCAACATAAAAGTAAACTATGTACTGCCGAGGATCGAACGACACGAAACATAGATGCATCTATTAACCTGCCAAGGCGAATGGCCCGCTCCCATGAGAGTGTTGTCACACCTCCATTTTGTATCACCCGAGAGGGGATATAAGGGAGTTTTCCAATTTAAGTGGTATTATTCGAAATGGGATTATTTTATTTAATTCAGAGTCGTCACTTGGAATAGTTTGTTTGGTGTCCCAAGTCACCGGTTTAATCTAAAATTCCAAATCGAGGAAATTTTGACTTTATTCTAACAGCTGTGAACTAGAAATTCTTAGTAATGAATTCTGTTAACCTGGGAGAAGGTGTTAGGCATTCTCGGGTTCCGTGGTTCTTGCACGATCGCTTAAACTATTAAAATTGGCCTATTATCCGATTTATTACATGTTTTAACCTATTCTGCATTTTTAGCTTAGAACCGCTTTTAATTAACTTAAAACCACTTTTAATAAGATTCAATGTTATTTAAAACACGCCTTGAACCATGCTACATGAAATGCACCCGCGGTTCGCGACTATGATGAATGATTTAAAGAATGCGCCTAAAGCAACTATGAAGGTTCAAATCAATAACAACATTTGTGAGGGATATATAGAGTTTAATTGATGGCACACCTCGATTTTAAGAGTATTAAACTCTCGAATTAAATTTGTGAGGGCCATATATTACGGGTTTTAAGCATGGCACACCTCAAATTGTTTTAAGAAAAGTGGTATATATTTTAAAGGCAATCTAAAGGTACTCTTATTTTTAGTCTAATTTAAAACTAGTTATTGCCACCACGTCATGGGAAACATACCCGTAATTATAATAATTTAATTACGTGCATAAAGCAAACTATAGGTATTTAAAGAATTAATTACTTCTAAGTTTGTATTACTAATAAGAGGGCCATGGGTAATTTTTAATGAAAGATGGCACGCCTCCAACCATTTTAGAAGGATTACACTTAATTAAACCTAAATATATTTACATCTAAACTTGGTCTCAAGCCATTGATTAATGTATAAAGCAATGCAACAGGCCTAAGCTAATCGAGGCAGATAAGAGGGATTCAAAGCTAGCATCAACTATTGAGCCAACTGGTCTTACAAAACTAGGCAGAAACTAACGAAAATAATTTTTCATTTCATGATCCGATATAAAGAAACAAAGAAGATGAACATACCTAGTAGCAATCAACTGTAAATATCAAATGAAACTCCGGAATGGGAAAAGAAATTCAGCGAGAGTAACAATTGCTCAACAGATCAGCCAACCAAATCCAAATTGCAACCAAAAATCGGACAGAAAAACCATAGTGCCAAAGCTCCAAATCCCAGCGACAAAACCCCAACATAAACTTCAATCCAAAACCATACTTGAAGAATAGAGATCGAAGAGAAAATGCAGAGATTTGTAATTTTTGAATTCTTTTGACATGAAGTGAAACTTGAATCAACAATCAAACTCAAACCATACTTTATATATATTTTTTCGTTTTTGAAAAGATGTCGAATCAGAAAAGAAAATGCCTCAGAAGAAGAAAAAATTCAAAATTCTCGAAGCTTCTGCCCAAATATCCAGATATCCTCATGTTTTAACTATTTTTGGGACAAATGGAAGGCACGTATCGATTTATATCCATCCACGGCTCCCATTCATCCAGCAAATCGTTCCATCGTACAGAAATCGTGCAATTTTGGAGAGAATATTCTTTTTTCTCTGATAGAAAACCGTTGGAATAAACTGACGTGGAGATGAGGGGACCCATTTGAGTGAACTCGCCTGAGTTTCAGGCGAGTTAAGGTTGGGCTCAGTGAGGGAGACGATGAACAGTAACGGGTGTGCGCCATTTCTGTGTTATTTGGGTCTAGGGTTTAGATTAGGAAAATTGTACAAGGAGGATTATTTATGGAGGGAGACGGGTAGGTCAAAATAGGCGGGTTTGGTCCGGTTCTTCTTTGGCTAGGGCAAGGGGAGTTTTGGAAGTGTTTTGGGTATTAAAATGGCCTAAACTAAAATTAAAAACCCTTTCCTCTTTTATTCCCTTTATCTTTTTCTTTTCTTTTTTTTAATTGAAAATCCTGAAATTAAAAATCCTAAACTATCTAAAATGTGAAATTAAACTAATTAACTAATTATAAAAATTATAAACATCACTTAATTCTAAATTAAAAGAGAAAAATTAATAAACTAAAAATTAAAAGACAAAATGTAAAAATGAGCTATTTTTGTAATTTTTAAATATTTTATAAAACAAATAATTACTAATTAATTCTAAAAATATAGAAACAAATCCTAAATACAATGCATGATATTTTTGGTAATTTTCATTATTTAAATAAAAATTAAACATGCATAGAAAAATGCAAATAATTAATATAATTCTACAAAAAAAATCCTAAAATAGCAAATAATTAACAGAAAACCTATTTTCTTGGGATTTTATAGGAGTACTTCTTGTAGAGAAAAAATCACATGCTCATAGCTGCCCCTCTTTGCTCGGAAATACAAAGGGTTTTGGGGCAAAGACAAAATGAGCAAACTATGCGGGATTTTTGTCCGTTTGAAACTCCATGGGAAGCATCTTTTGAAAAATCCTGACCGAACCTTGCTTCAGAGGTTGCGTACATATCCTTGGCTATAAAGGAATAAGGTCAGTGTAGTTCTGGAAGTTTGGGTAGCTGGGTCTACTGGAAAGTGTGATTTCACTACTGTTGCTACTGTTTCTGCTTGCTGAGCTCCTTTTTACACCAAGATGAGAGATAAAAAGCTAAGCTAGCTAAGCCCATCAACTACGAGTTAAATGTTTCATATCTTTAAACCTTCTAAGCTTAATCTTGAGTCATGGATGGTTCTTCCTGCAGACTCTAACCTAAATCTTGACGCTCGTTAGCTGCAACCGCTGGTTCATTCTTCTTTTCGGATCAAAGCGGAACATGCAAAACTTGTGACTTCAATCATATATTGGGTGGTCCGCATCTTTTCCCCGTTGCTGCTCTTAGAGTTCAATTTTTTTCTTTTTCTTCCTTTCTTTTATTTAGGTTGAGATTTTTTCTTTTAATCATCTCGAACCTTGTGCCTCACGGTGAAAACCTGTTCAGACACCAAATCGAACAAACAAATGAAATTTTCTACCCCAGTTTTCACTAGAAAAATTTCGTGAGTTATTGTAACCAAATCTAAACTATTTCATTATTGAAAGCGATGAAATAAGGGTTGTGTTTCCTTGGGAAAAAAAAGATTAGGGAGTGGAGGCAATGCTTATATCTAAACAAAACTCAACTAGGGAGTGGCGACCCTATGTTGGGAAAGCGACTAGAGAGTAGAGACCCTATGTCTAAAACTTAAAATCAACTAGGGAGTAGAGACCCTATGTTGGAAAAGCGACTAGGGAGTGGAGACCCTATGTCTTAAAATAAAATCAACTAGGGAGTGGAGACCCTATGTTGGAAAAGAGACTAAGGAGTGGAGACCCTATGTCTGAAATATCATTAACTAGGGAGTGGAGACCCTATGTTGGAAAGGCTATTAGGGAGTGGGGACTCTATATCAATAATAAACTCAACTAGGGAGTGGAGACCCTATGTTGGAAATGCGAAGAGTGAAGACCCTATGTTGGAAAAGCGACTAGGGAGTGGAGACTCTATGTCTAAATAAACTCAACTATGGAGTGGAGACCCTGTGTCTAAAATAACTTCAGCTAGGGTGTGAAGATCCTATGTTGGAAAGGCGACTGAGGAGTGGAGACCCTATGTCTAAAAATAAACTCAACTAGGGAGTGGAGACCCTATGATGGAAATGTGACTAAGGAGTGGAGACCCTATTTCTAAAATAAACTCAACTAGGGAGTGGATACCCTATTTCTAAAATAAACTCAACTAGGGAGTGGGGTCCCTATGTTGGAAAAGAGTAAAAAAAGAGATTGGGGGTCTTAAGCTACCATTTTTTTGAATTTTTCTTCTTATCTCCTTTTTTTTCATTTTGGTTTTTCCTTTTTTTTTATTTCATGGAATGAGTAAATGCTGGAAAGTATTTGGAGGGGACATCCCTTCACGGATCGTTGCTGCAAAGCTATTTTTAGCCCTTGCGCAGTTTCTTTTGGTTGCACATGTTTCTTGCAAGGTTGATTTGAATTGCACTTGTTTCATATTTTCAAACAAAGAACAATTGTTAGTTTGAAACGGTGGTTGGTTTTGTGGCCTTGATTGTTTTCATATTTCTCTTATGAAACAAGGGACCTTGACTTTTCAAAATTTCACATGATGGTTCAACTGTGTGGGGCTTTGGCCTTTTTATCTTATTCTGCCTTTATGGGCACTTGGCTTTGGATTTCTTTCATTTTCTATAATTTTGACTTCGGAGCATCAACCATCATGGCCAGTCGCGATCGACTTGATGCACCCGCTGAGGCTGGGTGCCTTTCTTTGCATTCGGATTTTGTCAA
Organism: Nicotiana tabacum; assembly: GCF_000715075.1. Taxonomy (NCBI): domain Eukaryota; kingdom Viridiplantae; phylum Streptophyta; class Magnoliopsida; order Solanales; family Solanaceae; genus Nicotiana; species Nicotiana tabacum. Next base: position 62,485,521 of record NC_134086.1, on the reverse strand, counting down.
ACAGAACCCTGTAAACAAATCTTGCTATCTTTTCTTTGTATTAGTTTCGGAGAAGAATTAAACCGAAAGTGATTCAAAGAAAAGTTAACAAAGGATAGGAAAGTTAATATAAAGAGAAGTGCCCCATTCGGGGAGGAAAGAAGGACTTATCTGGAGTTCATGCAGACTTCAATAGACATGACATGCTTCTTGTTCTGGATACCCAATTTGTGCATCCATCCAATCTCGCAAAAACCCTTCATAATCCATATCTCAAAACCGAGGAACCTTGCAAGGACTCTTGTCCATGTCGATGATCTTAAGGAATTCCCTCTTTTCGATGAATGGCGCCCTTTGCGGGTTTTCACCAATTGACATCTCTCACTTATCTTATCACTATCACCTTATAGTGCTCTTTACGAGTTTTCACTAATAACACTCTCTCATTTTCAATTTCTCTGCTCACCATCGCCTTACGGTGCCCGTGTGGGTTTTCACCAATAAGACTCTTTTATTTTATTTCTCTCATCTGGTTGTATCGGATCCAAACAACCACATTCTCCGATTCTTGAACATTCTCACCTCTTGATCAGAAGGACTTGAACAGGATTTAGGTTAAAATGAGTTTGGACTAAATTACAACTTCGGAACATTTCTGGCGAACCCTCGCCGAACCATTATAACATCTTCCCCAGCTTCGCTTTTGGGGGAAATTTGATTTTTGTTCTGGTTTGACTGAACCCCAAAGAGAGGCTACCTACGTATCCTTTCAAAATCAAGTCGAATGTAGTTCAGGAAAACTTTTGTTTTTCTTTTTTCTTTTTTTACAAACATTTTCAGATTCCAAAGAGGGTAATCAAAGAAAGGTAGCCGGCTCAAAGGGTTAGCAAAAGGGTTGAAGTGTTTGGGGTAGCGAGAAAAAAAGACTTCATCATCCCAATCGGATAATATTGGTACCACAAAAGAATTAAACGTAGTACCTTTTGACCGTGTCTGCATTTAAATCTATTTCAGAGTCATTTCCTTCAATGTCTCCCAGGTATAATGCCCCTTTTGGCAACAATTTTCTGATAATGTATGGGCCCTTCTAGTTAGGAGCGAACATTCCTTTGCTTCCTTGTGATGAGGGAGAATACGTCTCAAAATGAGTTGCCCCACTTCAAAGTTCCTAGGCCGCACTTTCTTGTTGTAGGCATGAGCCATTCTTTGTTGATACAACTACCCATGGCAAACTGCAGCCATCCGCTTTTCGTCAATCAAGGTTAACTGTTCTAGATGGATTTTAACCCACTCACTATCCTCAATCTCAGCTTCAACAATGATCCAAAGAGAAGGTATTTCAACTTCTGCGGGTATCACGGCTTCAGTGCCGTAAACCAATAGATATGGGGTTGCTCCGACTGATGTGCACACAATTGTGCGGTATCCCAACAATGCAAATGGAAATTTTTCATGCCATTGCCTGGAACTTTGGATCATCTTTCTCAGAATCTTCTTGATGTTCATGTTTGCTACTTCGACAACGCCATTAGCTTTAGGCCGATAAGAGGTAGAATTTCGATGCGTGATCTTAAACTGCTCATATATCTCGCTCATCAAGTGACTATTCAAGTTTGTAGCATTATCCGTAATGATAGTTGCAGGAATACCAAAACGGCATATGATATTGGAGTGCACGAAGTCTACCACTGCTTTCTTAGTAACAACATTGAGAGTGACTGCCTCAATCCATTTTGTGAAGTAATCAGTGGCAATCAATATGAATCTATTCCCATTTGAAACTTTTGGCTCTATTGGCCCGATGATATCCATACCCCAGGCAACGAATATCCACGGTACACTGATGACATTTTCCGACAAAACTGAAGCAATCTTTTTCCATATACATCGAGTAATAGCCTGCTCGAAGGATTTTCTTTGCCAAGACGTACCCATTCATGTGGGGTCCACACACTCCTGCGTGCACTTCATACATGATTCTTCTGGCCTCTTCGACTTCAACACATCTTAATAAGTTGAGATCTAGAGTCCTTTTGTACAAGACCTCACCGCTCAAGAAGAAACTGCTTGCAAGCCGTCTAATGGTTCTCTTTTGTTCTCCACTGGCTTGCTTGGGATATTCTTTAGTTTTTAGAAATATCCTGATATCATGATACCATGGTTGAACATTTGGTTTCACCTCAACAGTATTGCAGTAACCATACCTTTCTCGGAGTTGGATTTCTAACGGGTCAATGTGGGCATTGCCTGGGTATGGCAACATCGAGTCTAGAGTAACGAGTGCATCGGCTAACTCATTGTGAAAATGAGGAGTGTACCTGAACTCGACTGACTTGAAATGCTTACTAAGATCTTCCACATGTTGCCTGTATGGAATAATCTTAACATCCTGAGTTTCCCATTCACCCTGAGCTTATCGGATAATGAAGTCCGAGTCTCCAATGATCAACAGTTCTTCAACATCTAGGCCGATTGCCATATTCATACCTATAATGCAGGCTTCATACTCGACAGTATTGTTTGTGCAGAAAAACTAAAGCCGGGCTGTGGCTGGATAGTGTTGACCAGCGGGTGAGATCAAAATTGCCCCAATCCCGACACCTTTTGCGTTTACAGCTCCATCGAAGAACATTTTCCAAGAATTGTCATCTTCTGATGTTACCTCAACTGAATTCACCTCGTCATCCAGGAAGTAAGTATTCAAAGGCTGATATTCATCATCAACAGGGTTTTTAGCTAGGTGATCTGCTAAAGCCTAGGCTTTCATTGCCGTGCGAGTGACATAGACTATGTCAATTTCAGTGAGCAGGATCTGCCATTTTGCTAACCTCCCTTTGGGCATCTGCTTCTAGAATATGTACTTCAGAGGGTCCAACCTAGTGATGAGATAAGTGGTATAGTCCAACAAGTAATGCCTAAGCTTCTGATCGATCCAAGTTAGAGCGCAGCAAGTCCTTTCCAAAAAAGTGTATTTGGCTTCATAACTGGTGAACTTCTTTCTCGGATAATAGATTGTCTGCTCTCTATTTCCGGTCACATCACGTTGCCCGAGGACACATAGGAATTCTCCAAAACTCTCAGATATAAAAACAAAGGCCTCCCCGGATCGGGTGAGACCAAGACTGGTGGGTTTGACAGATATTCTTTGATTTTATCGAAGGCTTCCTAACACTCATATGACCATTTAATTGCCGTATCTTTCTTCAATAGCTTGAATATGGGTTCACATGTGGATGTCAACTGAGCAATGAACCGGCTGATGTAATTCAATTTTCCCAGCATGCTCATAACCTCTTTCTTGGTTCTTGGAAAAGGCAAATCCCGATTAGACATTATCTTTGTTGGGTCTAGCTCGATGCCCCTCCGACTAACTATAAATACCAAGAGTTTTCTAGACGGAACCCCAAATGCACATTTAGACGAATTTAGCTTCAGATCATACTTGCGCAGATGCTTAAAGAACTTTCTTAGGTCCTGAACATGGTCATTTTGTGTCCTAGATTTGATGATCACATCGTCCACGTACACCTCAATTTCTTGGTGCATCATGTCATGAAAGATGGTAGTCATAGCTCTCATATAAGTTGCCCCGGCGTTTTTCAAACCAAAAGGCATGACCTTGTAATAATAGGTGCCCCCGGGTGTGGTGAAAGTTGTCTTTTCCGCGTCCTCTTCATTCATCAACACCTAATGATATCCTTCATAACAATCCGCGAAAGATTGTATCTCATGTTTGGCATAGTTGTCAACAAGGTTGTGGATATTCGGCAAAGGGAAGTTGTCTTTGGGACTTGCTTTGTTCAGATCTCGATAGTCAACACACACCCAAGTTTTCCCATATTTCAATTGGCACGGGAACCACATTGTGTGCGATGAAAACCGGGAAACCGATTCCCCCCCCCCCCCCCCCCGACATAATGCTTCGGAGAGTGACCCCGGATGTACGAGATCTTAGGTCAGTCGCTTCCCTCGTAACTTGTCGATGCCCTGCCAAGAATAAACATCAGCCAAGGCCCCAACGAATGTAGGAATTCCCCGAGGAATGCACCCGGGGTCGATCAAATCTATTTAAGCGGCTCGACGCTAGCCCTCATGCGACATAAAACTAACGGGGTATAATATCTCATTCTTTTTTGTCATACTAAGTATTTTGTACTAAGTTTGGGCGTCCCCTTTTCTATAAAAGGGGGGTCGCCAACACCTTGCAAGGCCGAGCTCCATTGATCCTACTCAAGTGCAATAATATCTTCTCTCTCTCTTCTCTAATTTTCTTATTCCCCTTGGTTCAAAGTCATTTATCTTCGGTCATTCTCCTTACCACTTGGTACTGGCCCGAGGCCTCCCCTATATTCATTCCTTCTTAACTTGTTCTTCATTCTATAGCTTAATATTGGCCGAAAGAACCCTATATAATTATACTTTTAACTGTTGTCCCATCCCTGGTTGTCCCCGGTAATTCGAGATTGATACCAATGCCGACCCCAAGATCCCATCGACCATCTCTACACTCGGATAACAGGCCCCTTTGGTTTGATTACTGCCCCGTCTTAGCTCGTATTTTATCATTATACTTCACGTTCTTAGCATTAACTGCTTTAACAACTAGCTCGGGAATAGATCACTTATTTTTAGAATCTCATTCAGAAATTTAATTATTGTTACCATTTTCACGGTAAATAGTTTGGCGCCCATCGTGGGGCTAAAAATAATAGGGATTATTTTCTTGCTGGTTTTGTCATATAAATGCACATAATCTTTCACACTTTTTCTTGTCAAAGATCCTTTGATTTCAGGCCAAAATGTCCGGCTCGGTAAATGGAGTTGAGAACAAAGACCGATCCTAGCGGACACAGATTCACAGGACACACAACAAGTCGACGAAACTTCTCACACCGTCAGGAGCGTACGGCACAACGACCAACAGAAAGCACAAAAAACCCCCAGCCCGGGAAGAACAAGAAGTTAGTCTTCGTGTTATTTTTGAGATGTTACAGGCACAACAACTGGCCATCACTCAGCTACAAAGCCACCCAAGAACCCCCAGCACAGCGGCACTAGAGACACCTCCTCTCACCGAGCAATTACTCAAAAGGTCAAGCAACAACGGATCTGTGGTTGATCCCGCCATCGTAAAAATGCTCGAGAACCTCACCAAAAAGATTGAATCAGGTGAGAAAATGATTGTATCCAACGATAAAAAAGTCGAGACCTACAACTCTAGGGTCGATCAGATCCCAGGTGCATCCCCAGTCCCCAAAGGTTTGGATTCGAAGAAGTTCATTCAAAGGTCGTTGTATGCGGCGAAATTAGAAGACTTGATTTCTCACTGTCGGGACATTTCGGAAGCATGCCTCGGGACCCCGAGGGTGGGAGGCTGCGACCAAGTTCCAGACCTCGGGGCTCATCGGAGCCCGACTCAGAGGAAACGAAGACCGAAGCCAGGACGGAATGGGAAGCCCCCAAGGCACATGGCTACGTCTGACAGGCCCGGCCTATCCAGAGCTTATGCTGAGGCATCACGTCAAACCATCCCATCTCCGTACTTTGTGTTTAATCTCCATATATTTGTACCATACCATGTTCCCTTGCCTATATAAGGGGAACCCATACCACTTTGTAAAAGGATGATGTTGCTCCATTTCTCCACAAGTGCAATAATATCTTCTCTCTCTCTTTTCTAATTTGATTATTCCCCTTGGTTCAAAGTCATTTATCTTCGGTTATTCTCCTTACCACTTGGTACTGGACCAAGGTCGCCCCTGTATTCATTGCTTCTTAACTTGTTCTTCATTCTATATCTTAATATTGGCCGAAAGAGCCCTATTTAATTATACCCTTAGCTGTTATATCATTTCCGACTACCCTCGGTAGCTCGAGCTTGGCTCGAACCTTGTCCCCGAGGTCTTCATCGACCATCTCTGCACCCGGGCAACAAGCACCTTTGGTTTGATTACTGCCCCATCCTAGCTCGCATTTTATCATTATACTTCACATTCCTAGCATTAACTGCTTTAACAACTAGCTCGGGAATAGATCACGTATTTTTAGAATACCATTTATAAATTTAATTGTAAATTTAAATTTGAGGGTCAATTGAAGGAGAGAGCTTGAGGGTCAATTGAAGCACCAGTCACAATGCGACTCGGAAACTGCACCCAACAAACAGTTGAAGCGGTGAATGGCCAAGGGCGAGAGATCAAAAAAATACTACCTACGTGCACGGGACAAAAAATTCAAAGAACAAGAAGGCTCGAGTCGGATCCCGACTCGAAGACCAAGCCTAAACAACCAGGCCAAGCACGGAGGCTCCGGAACCTGCTCACGTCATAAATCATACTTAAGAGCCCCCGATTTTCTCAATCAGTTTCGAACCTACGAGGATCCCACCGAATAGCAAAACCAGCCTACGCGGTCGAAAGCAATAACAAAGCAAAAAGGTATAGAAAAAACAAAACTTCAAATACCTTCTTATATATTGCATGCGCAAAAAAGGTGCACTCCCCATTTACAGGCATATTTTGCATATATTAGAAAAAAATCAATAATAAAAAATCTACACTCCGCGCTAAAAGGGATACAACTTGTCAAAAATTGCTCTCCGCAACTTCAGCAAGAGGTGACCAAGCGCCACGATTATTCCCCTGGCTCGAGCCAATTCCTCCGAGAAAACGGAACCCCTTGCACCAACCTGCTCGAGTACCTCTCCGCGGGACCTGCAACAAACATATTCCTCGATATCTCGGTCAAGGGCTCACTATAGCTCGGCTTTGGCATCAGTAGCACCCTTCATACAAATTACCATCTCCCGACCCACCTCGGTTCAGTTTAATGTCACTTTGACCCAAGCATTAATTATCTCGGCTCTAAAACTTCGGAAGATCAAATTCAAAGTTTCCCAATCATATCAGGCTAAACTTTGGTGCTGTCACAAGTCAAAAGAACATCTCGATTCCTTAGAATGGCATCTTTAAAAGGAAGAGAGGTGAGGGAAGGAGACAAGAAGTGGCTGGGTGAAAAATCTGGTTGTCATGAATCCCGCCAGTATCAAACCCACCAAGCTAGTTCTTGAGACGTTGCCTCGGCCCGGGAGGCAACAGCCAGTGGAAACCGACGTCACAGCCCCCAGGAATCCAAAGTGGTGTAATGCACCACTCTGAGGGAGGAGGGTGAGCAGCTGTGTATAATCTGAGCCCCCTCTTGAGCAGCGGTGAATAGTCAATAAAATACCCCCAGGGTCAGAAGGAATCGACCCTTTGCCTCATCTCCCCAAGCTGGCAATGACTGCAGCAGCAACAACAACAGCAACAGCAATAGCAGCAACATCACGGCGGCACAATTCTGTCCAATCAAAAAGAGATCAAGAAAGGAGTCAAGGCATATATAGCATAAAATCTTGAAGTCTGGGGCCTCGAACACGAAAAAATGGTGGAACTTCAAATAAGGAGAGATAGGTATCGAAGACAGTCTGAGTAGAAAAGCTAGCCACAAGAAGCCTCATTTATAGGGAGAGCAAAGCAACCGACAGCAACATTACCGCCCTTGAAAAACGTAACGATAGGTGCAGTCAATGTGTTCTTAGAAGCTGAACCGATAGCAACGATATGACTCCAAGGGTCGTAATATTGCGGGTGATCCCGAAGAAGCGAAAAGGTGAAGTACCTCGATACCTGTCAAAGGAGGGCTGCACCATCGGCATAATACCGATATAGGGGATCGGGAAATCATATGTCTATACCATTTATTATCACTTCCCTCTAAGATACGCGAAGACTATATGTGTGCGTGAAAACCGGGGAACTGATCCCCCCCTGACGTAATGCTTCGGAGAGTGACCCCGGAAGCACGGGATCTTGGGTCGGTTGCTTCCCTCAAAACCTATCAATGCCCTACCAAGAATAAACATCGGCCAAGGCCCCGACGAACGCAAGAATTCCCCGAGGAATGCACCTGGGGTCAATCAAAACTATTCAAGTAGCTCGACGCCAGCCCTCATGCGATGTAAAACTAACGGGCTATCACATCTCATTATTTTTTGTCATACTAAGTATTTTGTACTATGTTTGGGCATCCCATTTTCTATAAAAGGGGGGTCGTCAACACCTTGCAAGGCAGAGCTCCATTGATCCTACTCAAGTGTAATAATATCTTCTCTCTCTCTTCTCTATCTTCGGTCATTCTCCTTACCACTTGGTACTGGCTCGAGGCCGCCCCTGCATTCATTTCTTATTAACTTGTTTTTCTTTCTATAGCTTAATATAGGCCAAAAGAACCCTATCTTCCCATCCCCGGTTGTCTCCAGTAGTTCAAGATCGATACCAACGCCGACCCCAAGGTCCCATCGACCATTTTTGCTCTCAGATAATAGGCCCATTTGGTTTGATTAATGCCTCGTCTTAGCTCATATTTTATCATTATAATTCACGTTCTTAGCATTAATTGCTTTTACAACTAGCTCGGGAATAGATCACGTATTTTTAGAATCCCATTCACAAATTTAATTGTTGTTACCATTTTCACGATAAACACACATTAGCTAACCATGTGGTGTATCGGACCACTCGGATCACTGATATCAGTTTTAAACTTCCTTTGTTTTTGCTGGACAGGGAGGTAATCGGGGTAAGTTGGCAACTTATGGACCACCAATTCAACACTTAGTCCTGGCATATCATCATAAAACCAAGCAAACACATCTTTGAATTTGAACAAAAGCTGGATCAATGCATCCTTGGTTCTTTCATCCGTGTGAATGCTTATCATGGTTTCTTGGACCTCTTCCGAACTAACCAAATTAACCGGCTTGGTTTCATTTAAGTTTGGCTTAGGTTTATTCTCGAATTGTTCCAATTCTTGGTTTATTTCCCTAAAAGACTCTTGTTCATCATATTCCAGTTCTTGATTCATTATTTCACAACTAGACAACCTGTTTGGATCTGGGCATGATGTCCGCAAGCATGTTATGTTATTTAAAGCCGTATTATTAGAACTGAAAGAAGAAATGAGAAAAAGTAACAAAAATCAAAAAGAATAAAGAGAGATGAACGATGAAATATTGATTTCATTTCATTGAATTTTGAAGATAATACGGTTTACATTGGAATTTAAAAATAGTAAACTAAAAGAAACATCCGAGTTACACCCTAAAACAACTGGCGATGTAGAAAAGGTGGCAAGACTGGACTACCAGGATTCCCGCCTGACTGAGAACGAAGTAGCCTTCCAGTTTTCCAACTTGGCATTGGGCCCCATATACAGCACCTCAGTAGTACTCGAGCCTTCTCCCGGATGGACCATGTGGGTTTCATACAACATCTGCCTCATGGCTCTACATATGTCCTCAATTTCCTCGGCCGTGAAGGCCTCATATTTTTCTTCTTTGTTGTACTTTGGCCTGACAAATGTTCTGCAGAGATGCAGAACCGGTTGAGGTAAAACCCAACCATTGCTCTTCCGTTCATTTGCCTAGGTCACATCAGCTTATGTGGCATGGAAACCCACATCGAAGAACTTCTTTCTGGTAGGTAAAGTGATAGGTTATGTGATACCTTGTAATGATGCCCCGAGTCCTTCCTAGGCTTATAACCAGGATTGATTATTTCAGTAGCGACCATGATGGATGCATTTGACAGAAAAGGCTGAGGACAAGGGCTTCCCCCTCACATTGATCTACAACCACCATCTCGAAATCTTGATAAACTATATGCTCACTACCTTCCATGGCTTCGATACATGGGACTGATGGGTCCCAGTAAATTGACTGCTCGTCTTCTCCATAAATCACAATTTCCTGGTCTTCATATTCATATTTCACCATCTGGTGGAGAGTTGAAGGTACGGCCCCTTCTGCATGAATCCAAGGTCTTCCCAAGAGGAAATTATAAGAAGTGTCAATGTCTAGGACCTGAAATGTCACCTCGAAATCCACAAGACCAATAGACAAGATCAAATCGATCTCACATATGGTGTCTCTCTTGATGCCGTCAAAGACACGCACACAGACATTATTAGGCGTAATTCTCTCAGTCTCAATCTCCATTCTTTGCAATGTTGAGAGAGGGCACATGTCGACACCCAATCCACCATCCACCATGACTCTTTTTACATAGTACCCCTCACATTTAACTGTCAAATAGAGGGCTTTGTTGTGGGCGGCCCATTCCGGGGGAAAATCATTCTTGCTAAAGGAAATTTGATTGACCGCGAAGAATCTTTCTGCCATCCTTTCCAGTTGTTCGACAGTGGTTTCAATCGGAACATAAGCGTCATTGATGGTTTTTATCAACACCTTTTGATGCTCAGTTCAGCTTATTAGCAGAGACAACAACGAGACCTGAGCGAGAGACTTTCGGAGTTGGTCAATTATCTCGTAGTCCGTAGTTTTCATTTTTCGGAAGAACTCCTCTACTTCTTCCGCACTAACTGGATTTTTGATCTGGAAGCATTTCATCTTGGCATTGTTCACTTCTTCTAGATTAAGGTATTTCTCAACTGGGTTAGTTTCATTTGCTTCTCCTAGGACCTTTTTTCCCTTGTAGGTTACTATCGCCTTGTTGTAATTCCATGGGACGGTAGTAGGGTCTGTCATGGGCTTCTGCGGTGCGCGGTCAATAACCACGGGCTCATCAGCCTTGGTGAAATTACTGTCCCCCGTACCACATAGGTCCCGTTAGGCACGTACATCTTGGGTCCCTTGTTTAACTCTAACCTTTTTGGGGGGCTTAATGTCATTTGTTCTTTCCTGTGACCCTGGGAAACGTAAAGAATGGCATCATTTTTAGGCACTGCCCTAGTTTTAGTTTCCAATATCTTTTCTATATTTTGAGGGGTGGGTTTACTCTTCTTCTACCCCTTGTCTTGCATTGCAGCAGCCTTTGGCTTTTTCTCGACATCAGCGATTGCAATTATGGCTTTCAAAGCAGGATCAAACTCCTTATCCTCGCAAATCATTCCAATAATCGGCCCGTTTTTGTGAGCCAGTAATGGGTTGTTGGTCACATTTTCAGAGTCCAACAATTTTCAATGTCATGTCCTTCTGCTACCGAATGGTAAGCACATCGAGTACCAGCTCGGTAGGAGGGTGACTCTAGGTTTTGCCTGGTTTGGGTACGGGTTGCAACAAACCCATTTGGACCAGTTTAGGGGAAAAGCTAGAGTATGACTCACAAATAGGCATGAAGTTTGTTCTCTTGGGTGGCTCCCGAGCATGGGCATTGTAGGGGAAATTATTTTGTGGAGGTCAGGGATTATACTGAGCTTGGTGAGGAGGGTGATTTCTAGGAAATGGAGCTTGATTTTGGTTGAACTGTTGTTGTGGCCAAGCGTATGGCTGAGCTTTCATTACTGCGTACGTCTGAGGAGCCATAGCATAGGCCACATCCTGATGAGGATAATAATGTTATGGGGTGCTTTGAGGGAAGTAACCTCTAGATGAATGGGGGAATCTCAGACTTGAAGTTGCCCTTGCCACCTCTTCTTTCTTCTTTCTGTTTGTTACACCTCCAGACCCGCTTTAAATTGCTTAGGATGTAGCTCTTATGGCAGATTGACTTAATATGTGCCCTATTTTCAGACCATTCTTGACCATCTCACCAATCTTGATAGCCTCGGTAAACGGTTTCCCCATTGCAGATATCATATTCTGAAAGTAGTGAGCCTATTGGGCTTGTAGAAAAACACTAACCATTTTTGTTTCATCCATCGGGGGCTTGACTCTGACCTCTTGTTCTCTCCATTTAACAGCATACTCTCGAAAACTTTCTAAGGACTTCTTCTTGAGATTCGAATGAGAATTCTTGTCGGGGGCTATGTCCAGGTTATATTGAAACTGCCTGACAAAATCCCAAGCCAGATCATCCCAAATGTGCCAACGAGACATGTCCTGATCCATGTACCACTCAAATGCAATGCCAACTAGACTCTCTCCGAAATATGCCATTAAGAGCTCTTCTTTTCCACCTGCCCCTCATAATTGATTGCAATAGCTCTTGAGGTGGGCTATGGGATCCCCGTGCGCCTCACACATTTCGTACTTTTGGGTCTTGAAACCTAGGGGTAGATGCACATATGGGAACATACATAGATCAGCATAGGATACGCTCTTTTGTCTGCTCAAACCTTGTATGTTCTTAAGGCTTTGTTCCATGCTCCTCATTTTCTGGGTAATTTCCTCTTGGTCAGGGTTCTTTGTAGCTTTCTCCTGGCCTGCGGTAAACTCGTACCGGGGTTGGTGAGGGTAAGAATTGGTGGTGAACTGGGTAGGTTCTAGTAAAAAAGATGGTACTTGGAAGGTGAAGGATGATGGATCAAAGCTAGGCCTGGGCACCGTTGGCTGCACCGCAACCGAGGTTGGTGGTGCGGTAAATATGTTGGAGGCCACTCCCGAAACTACCTGGGGGCGAACCTCAGAAGGTGTTCCAGTGAAGTGAGTTGAAATGGTGCAGGTATCCAAGTGGGGTATTCAGGTAATTTATCGGGACATTGGAATTTCCACCTGCTCTAGAAAGTAACTCGGCGAAATCGGGTATGGCACTTAGCGGATCTCTACCATTGGACCATGCGTCCTACATTTCTAGCACACGGAGGCGTAGTGCCATGTTCTCTTCAGCTGCTACTGGCTCTGAGGTTGGGATAAACGATAGCGGGCTATCCTCTGAGATGGGAATTATTGGTGGATGACCTTCTGACGACATTTCTACACTACCCTTAGATCTTGTAAAGTATGAGTGTGAAGCTAGGTTACCACAAACCAACTACCTTAAAAACAGAACCTATACTCAATAGTAGACAACAAACCGGTTGGTTAGAAGCAATTAACATATAGGTTCGCACATTGGGGGTGTGATGCACCTATACAGTTAAATGTGTTTCTACATGTTTTGCAATGATTGCATGGCTCATCCCAACTTTTGTTCATCTCCCCAATCTTCTCTCTTGCTCTCTTTTGAACTCCCATTTTCTCTTTTGTTCTCATTCTCTTTTCCTTGATTTCTCTCTTTTCTTTTTGGTTTTCTCTTTTCCACACTCCCCTTTTATTTGAGTTATTTACGAAAATCATGACCGGATCCGATGAGGATTGCCTACGTATCACGATGTCGCGTGAATCAGATCATCACGTAGTTCAAGAAATAAATGCGAAAAGTAAAGAAACAATTTTTGGGGTTTTTCAAATTTTCATTAATAAAAACTTCTACTTTTCTGAGTTACAAAAGACTCCATCATACTTTTTCTAGGAATTTAAAACTACAAACAGACTCGAAACATACTAGAAACTGAAATACAAACTCAAAATGAAAATCAAAAATACATAAGTGCTTCTACTCCAGGGGCCCGTGGGACATCAGTCGATCTTGCCACGGGCCTATGTGCAAGATCCCCTTGAAGACGCTCTAGGTCACTCTTTATTTGGCAAACGAAGGTCATTACTGCAGAAAAGAAGGTTGTTTTAGCCATGTCTTCACATTCATGGCACTTCATGACGATGTAGTCAGCAATTGCTCTAACCCTCTCCCTGATGATACCCTTTTCTTGGAGTAAACGCCCAATTTGCTAAGACCGAGCTTCTAGCACTTGGGCATCTTAATGGTTTTGACCCTACAACTGTTGCATATCTTCCTCTAGTTGGGCCATTAATGCATAGCAATGTTCCCTTTCCACTTTAAAGTTCTTGGCTTGTTTGGCCATCTCATTTTCGAGGGTAGTTAGCCTTTTCTTCAAATTTGTGACTGTTCCCTCATATTTTATTTTCAACTGTCGTACAAACTCCGCCCGTCCCTCTACTTTCTTTGTCAACTGTGCCCGGGCTCTTGCTAGATTAACCTCGGATTTTTCCAATTCATCCTGATACTCAGATATTTTCCTTATAAGACCATTTATGAGCCTTTCATCTGTTCAGTTTCTTTCCTGATTCTCAGCAGCTATCTTCATTTTTTGGATCTCGGCTCGAAGGGCTTTGTTTTCTTGAGCCAGATTCTTCTATTCCCCTTCATCAGCAGCGGTTTGTACACTATTTTCAAATTTGAGATCCCTGAATTGTCTCTCCAATTTGCTAATCTTGGCCCTGTAGCTTGCCTTTTTTGCCAACCAATCCTATTGCTCCCGCGAATCATCAGTGAATTGTTGGACATGGGGTCTTTTAGCAGGCCCTTTGGGCTCCCGAGGGAATTGAAAACTTTTACCAAAGCAAGTCATGTAATTAGGATCTAACTCGCCTTTAGATAGATCCCGCACCAGAGTTTTTGGCTCTAGAAATCTACACTCATTCCAAATTTGACGAACGTTTCCTTCCGAGAATACAGCTTTTGGACCTAATTCGATGACTTTTTGGCTCAGATCTTTGTCATGTGGGATAGTTTGGAATCTGCCTAGTTGGCGCAGCACCCTGTGTGGAGCGTATGGCTGAATGCTCCGAAGACCCATTAAGAGAAGATAGCATACCTCGGCTGACATGTAAATGACATCAGTGACAGGGAGCCAACCGAAAGTCCACTCAATTTTGTGTGAAGTTAAGGAACTCAAATGCACAAACTAGGCCTCTATACTTTCGGGAAATTCACAACCCACCACCCGGTTTTTATGCTCTTCAATGCAATTCAGACCAGTCATGATGTTGTTCGTGTACCCCAAGCAGTGACAAAGATGTTCCTGTATCCAAAGTTGTAGGAACATGTTACAGCCTTCGAAGAATTTTCCCCCTTCTCAGCAGATGGTTAAAGCTCGATAAATCTTCACTAAGATCATTGGAACAAGGGTGCCATTAGCTTTTTTAGTCATGACGTCGGTCATTCCTACAAGTCCCAATTCTATGTTTCCATATTTTCTTGGCAATTTAAAAACCCCAAGAATGCCACTATAAAAGCTAGTCCCCGTCGTGCTTCCCATTTATCTTTGTTTCCTGAATGGGTTAGGCTAGTATCTGGTGCCTCAAAACCATGGGGATCGCCATAACGCTGGTATAAGAAGTAGAATGTGCAAAACCCTTCGGATAGATTTCCAACTTGAACCTCCCTACTGATGTTCAGTAGGTCTAAAAACTTATGAGGAGTCACTGTTCTTGGCGCCACTGGGCCGACTTCTAATATTCCCACTAAGACCGGCATTGCCCGCTATTTCCTCCAACGTGGGGGTTAGCTCAAAATCAGAAAAACGGAACACATTATGAGTCGGGTCCCAAAAGGGTATCAAAGCCTCAATTACATCCACCTTGGTTTGATTTTTAGAAGACCAACAAGACCGCCCAAAACTTTTACCACTGTATTTCTACTGACTTTCCCTAAGTCGTTCCACCACATATGGAGTTGTAATGGTATTTCCTCAAGAACTGTGAAGGGTTCATTTTCAATTGTGCTCATCCTACACATTTATTAGAGTTACTAGTTAAAAGATCATGATTTATTTTGACTTGACAAAAAATTATCAGCTTTCAAAAATTTTCATTTCAAAACAAGGAATGCCTTTGCAAATACGGCTTCAGCACCTCAGGGAAGAAGATTTTAGGGCTGTGTTTGCTAATTGGCAAAAATTTGAAAAAGAAACCAAAGGTGGCTATTCTTACAAAAGCAGCCTTCCGACGTCCTTTTGGGGACGTTTTGGTCATTTAGACAAGAACGACATTACCTAACTTATTTATGACAAAACAATAAAATTTTTGTTCTTTTTGGGTTATTTTTGCAAAAATTTAGTTGGACCCGGTGAGGATTGCCTACGTATCCCACATCCGGTGAGAATCAAACTTGCGTAGTTCGGGCAGTTTTGACATTAAAACAATACCAAATATTATCCAGAAGCAAAAAATTCCTTTTTTTTCTCAAAATTTTGGCAGAGTTTCGGTACTTGTGAGCACGTGATTTTTCCCCTATATAAACTACTCCTATAAAATCCAAGAAGATAGATTTTTTCTAAATTATTTGCCATTTTTAGGAATTTTTGTAGATTTTTATTAATTGTTTGCATTTCTGTGCATGTTTAATTTTTATTTAAATCATGAAAAATACCAAAATATCATGCATTGTATTTAGGATTTGTTTTTACATTTTTTAGAATTAACCAGTAATTATTTGTTTTATAGAAATTCAAAAATCACAAAAAATAGCTCATTTTTACATTTTTTGTCTTTTAATTTTTAGCTTATTGGTTTTTCTCTTTTAATTTAGAATAAAGTATTTGTTCATAATTTTTATAATTAGCTAATTAGTTTATATTAACACTTTTGGATAATTTAGAATTTTTAATTTGTAGGATTTTAATTAAAATAAAAGGAAAAAAATAGGAAAGTAAAAGAAGAAATTGGAAAAGGATTTGTCTTGTTGAAATTGGGCCATTTCAAAGCCAAAATAATCCCAAATAATCGGGTTGGCCCGCTTACCCGACCCGGATCCCCTCTCATTAAAACCTACATAACCTAGACCTAGCGATGAAGCTCCTGGATTTCACACAGAAGAAAAACTGCGCATTTTTCCTATCATCTTCAACCCCAAATGAGAAAAGCTTCATCAGATCCCTAATCAACATAAAAAAGATCCCCCCCCCCCCCCCCTTAGAAAGATCATCAACGGGGCCCCATTAGGCGTCAAAAAATAGATGCGGACACACCCAAAAGAGGAAGAAAAGAGAAACCGCAAATTCTCCTTTCTCTCTTTATTTTTGGCTCTCTCATCCTTTTTCCAGAAAAGCTGAAGAACGACCCTCCTCCAATTTTAACCAACTCACTCATATAAATACACACAAATTCTCAAATCTGAAAAAAGAACAGAAAAACAGACGAAAAATGTACTCCATTTCCAAAACGCTTCTGTATTCGAAGTGTGAACCAGTTGTGTGTGTTTCGATTTTTCTGGGTTCTACATATCGTTGTGGTTGAAAAATTGTTGCTGATCGTTCTTCGGATCTGCTGGTCTGTTGTCCAGAGTTTGCTAATAGTTCGCAGTTTTGATTCGTTTTCTGTCGCAATTTCTTCATTTAGAGTTTGTCATCAAAAGTTGTATTTGCCGGTTTTCTTAATATTAAAGAGTTGTGTTCTTGCCAGGTTCATTTCTATCCTTTTCTTCCTCCCTTTTACTTCTAATTTATGTGACTAAAATATGATAAGTGCCTTTAAAAGACTATGTTGAGCTTTACTGGTTAGAATCATTCTTTTATTTTGTTTTGGTATTTAGAGTGCTTTGACATAATTGTGTTGAATCTAAGGTTTGGGTTACATGATATTTTTATTTGTTGACACTGTGATCATGAATGCATAATTATAGAAGAGGTTCTCATGTGTTGGATTAAAGTGAGGTTGGCTTGAGGTTAGGATTGATTGGGTTACTTCTCTCATGTTAAAGTTGAAAATAAGTGTTAAATGTTTTGATGAAATTTGGCAATGAATGAAGGTTTTGTGAAATAAGTTTATGGCAGTTAGTTAATGAATTTGAGATTTAGAGGTAAAAACAAAAATGGATAGAGTTAAAAATATTTAAATAGCTTTCCTGCTGCCTCGATTCGTACTATATTATTAGTATTCTTAACTCTCGTACATCAATTTTCTTTGGATTATCCTTATCTTAGTTACTTGGTTGTTTATCTTAAGTATATTTGGGTGGACGTGACTCTAATGATTGAATTGGGTCGTAGGGAGTGATAGAAAGGCCGAAGCTCATTACCGATTAATTCGTTCTCATGTCTTTAGGAATTGGACTGGTTCGAATGCGTGAAATGAAAAGTTAAAAGGATACGAGCATGAAAACTCTTTTTTAGCAAAAGTGTTCCACAATCACGGGCCTTTCACGCATAACTTCAAAGTAGTTTAGTAGAATAATTCATGAACATCGTAGTTTCATTTAGGCGCGTTTATAATAAAATCATCATAGCTACGGGTACGGTTCCCGTGACGTAGTTGTGATACCTAAATCCCAAATTCGGGGGTGCATTTCATGTAATCCGATCATAAAAACTTTGAACATTAATAAAATTAAAACATGTCGCGAATTGCGGGTGCATTTTCATGTAGCGTGGTTTGCGGCGTGTTCCAAAACAAACAAGTGCACGACAATCGTAACTTGTTCAAAAAATAAATCCATAAATCCTAAAAGTAGTTAAAATAATTAAATAAAAGCGGATATAAGGTAAAAATGCACAATAGGTTAAAACATGTATATAAAATCAGATAACAGACCAATTTTAATAGTTTAAGCGACCGTGCTAGAACCACGGAACCTGGAAATGTCTAACACCTTCTCCCGGGTTAATAGAATTCCATATCTAGAATTTCTGGCTCGCAGACTTTAAAAATAAAAGTTGAATTTCCTTGATTTGGGATTTTAAAATAAACCGGTGACTTGCGACACCAAATAAACTATCCCAAGTGGCGACTCTGATAAATAAATAATCTCATTTCGAATAATGTCACCTTAATTGGAAAAACTTCCTTTTTACTACTTTCGGGTGTGTAAAAAGGAGGTGTGACAGCTCTAGCGACTCTGCTGGAGATCAAAACCCAGAACTTTGGTTCAGGGTTCAAGAATTCGAGCTTAGAATAATTGTTATACTTGGCTTTTATTTATTATCTGATTTTTATTGCATGTTTGGGCCTAATGTTATTTGAACTATACATAAAATGTTACGAAATCCTTCTCCTCTCATCTTCGGGGATGTGCACGCTGGCATGACTCCTTCTCTGTTAGTGTCAAACCTTCAATTAAAAAGAGGCTCGGACAAGTTACAAAGCCGGATGGCCTTTTGGTTCCCGGTACGTAGCTCTCCCTCGGCTCAAGTTGTCCACTCGGGTACACCAAGTCTAGAACAATATACCCAGGTTTTAAACCTAGAATAACTTAGCCTCATGTTGGATCCCTAGTAGGAACGCTTGTTTGCATCATGTGCATTTGACTTTGGGGACTCAACACAGGGACTGGGTCCGTCTATGACAGGTGCACCGAAATAAAAAGACCATCTTGATGCATCTTATGTGTTACTTGTATAATTATCTGATTTGGCTTGCATGTTGACCGGCTTCTAGAAGAAGAAAAAAAAGACAACATAAAAAAATCAATCAAAAAGGGTGAGAGGTACATATCTAGAAAATTCTAAAACTCTTCCGAAATTTTGAAAAAGGAAAGGTTATTTCAAAATGAGCTAAAATTTTCAAGTGCCATGCTTCCCTTGTTCCGTCAAAACATACCGAAATACGCGAGTTTGATTCTCACCGGATGTAAGATACGTAGGCAAACCTCATCGGTTCCGGCCCCAATTTTCAAAAATCCAAAAACAATTGTCGTTCACTTTCTTTTTTAGAAAAGACTTTCTTTGAGACCTCAATTTTCAAAAAATCCAAAAATATTTTCTTTTAGTTCCTTCTTTAGAAATCTTTCCTTAGAAAATTTTAAAAAAAGAAGTTTTTAAAACTCAAAAAAGGTAGTTTCCTTCTTTCCGGATTATTTCATACGGGTTTTCGTTGTTTTGAAGTATTTTTCCAAAAGATAAAAAAAAAGAATCCAAAAAAAAATTCTTTTCCTTCTTTAAAAGTACTTCTTTCGTAAAAATTAAAAAAAAATTGAAAATTGAATTTCAAAAATATTTTGCTTTTCTTTAGAAGTACTTTTGTAAATAAATAAAAAACTCAAAAATTCAAAACATTTTCTTGAAAGTCCCTCTTTCGAAAATTAAGAGGCAGCATCCAAAATAAAAAAAATATTTTCTTTCTTCTTTAGAAAAAGAGAAAACAATTGAAAATTCAAACAAATATTTTCTTTTTCCTTTTAAAAATCCTAAAGATTCAATCAAAAGAAAAGAAATTTTTAGAAGTCTTTCTTTCAAAAATAAAACAAAAATCAAAATTCAAAAAATCAAAAAATATATTTCCTTTCTTCTTTTAAAGCATTTCTTACAAAAATTCCAACCAAAAAATAGTTAGTTTATTTACTCCATTTTCGATCTTCCCGAACTATGCAAGACTGATTCATGCAGGGTCATGATATGTAGGCAATCCCCATCAGATTCAATCATAGCTATAAATAAATTGAGTGAAAATAAACTGAAAAAGGAGAGAGAGAAAAATTGGCTGAAAAAAAAGAGAAAGAAAAATTGTGTGAAAAAAAGGAAAAGAGAGTGCCAAAATAAAAGAGTGGTAGAAACAAAATAAAAAAATCAAGAGGGATTAAAAAGAAATAAAAGAAAAAAGATATTGAGTGAAAAAGAGAGTTAGTTAAGGTCGGGATGAAACATGCAACCGTTCAAACACACGGTAGAAGCGTTTAACTGTTAGGTACATTGCATCCCAACGTGCGATTTCTTATATGTTATATGTTTCAAAACTAACAAGGTTGTTGGATGTGCAAACTAGCCAGGTTTTGGTGGTTGGTTTTGTTGGTAGTCTAGCTTCCCCTCCTTCACAAAATTCAAAGGCACAAATGGCCTCCGTAAGCAATCTACCAATCATCGGTCCTGAAGATAGCCTAGTATCGGCTATTCTGCAGCTAGAATCAGCAGCTGCTGAAGAGAATAAGATGTTGCGTCTCCGCACATTGGAAATGTGGGACGCATGGTCTAATGGTAGGGAACCGTCAAGTACAATCCCTGGGTTCCCTGAGTTGATCCCCAGGTAAAGTGAGGTTATCAACACCCCTATGCCAAACCCGTGCATTCCATGCGGGCACCTTCCATTGCCCTCCAATGATCCTGGCATGCCTTCTGTGGTTTACCCCCAGGCACCGGCTTCGAAGGCACTGCCTCCAATGTTCCTCTTTCAGGGTCCACAGCTTCTGTCAAAAATACCATATGTGACCCCGTACTCTTTCACTCAACCTCCGCAATATGATCTCTTGGGGGAGCAAGAAAATGTTGTTAGAAATCCCGAGCAAGAGGAAATGGCTCGGAAGATGAAGAGACTGGAACAAAGCCTGAAAAACATGCAAGGTATGAGTGGCCAAAAGAGTGTCTCATACTCTGACATCTGTATGTTTCCCCATGTCCACTTACCAGTTGGATTCAAGATACTAAAATTTGAAAAGTACGATGGGCATGGAGACCTGATTGCTCATCTGAAACGATATTGTAACCATCTGAGGGGTACTAGTGAAAAAGAGGAGCTGCTAATGGCCTATTTTGGGGAAAGCCTCACCGGAATCGCTTTTGAGTGGTATACGGATCAAGAAATAACTCGTTGGCCCGTGTGGGATGATATGGCCCGAGATTTTGTTCGCCATTTCTAGTATAATGTGGACATCGCTCCCGACAGAAACACTTTGTCCAATTTGAAAAATAAAATCACGGAAAGCTTCCGCGAATATACTGTCAAATGGCATGCACAAGCTGCCAGGGTAAAGCCTCTAATGGATGAAATTGAAATGGTCACGGTCTTTCTGTAGGCCCAAGAGGCTGACTACTTCCAGAACATGATGTCTGTTGTGGGTAAGCCGTTCACTGAGGCTATCAAAATTCGGGAAATGATTGAAAATGATCTAAAACCAGGCCGAATCTTGAGTCATGCTGCTTTTAAAGCCATATCACCAGATGTTCAAAATGGTTCGGAGGGTTTGATGAACGTAAATGGGGTTGAAGAGGGAGCCATGATGGTTTCAAGCTCGAGGGGGGCTCGTAGGTCATTCAGCCAATCATATGTGCCTCATATGGTCCCACCATACTATTATCCCCTTCAAGATGATGCTTATACCATGGCACTGCCTCCTTATGCGGTGATAAGCGCACAATCTTACACGCAGCCACAACATTATACACAAAACCGATCTCCACATCCCATAAATGCCCATCCTTACCAACCTCCATATAATCCCCAACCAGATGTTCCCCAGTACAATGCTCGCCCAAGTGAGCCTTTCAGAAATAATCAGTTCACCTCTATTGGTGAATCATATTCAAGCTTGTTCCAAAAGCTAATCAGGCTAGATCTATTGCAGTCAGTGGCCCCGAACCGGCCGAACCTCGAGTCCCCCTCACACCGAGCTGACGCTATATGTGAATACCACTATGGAGTAGTGGGACATAGTACAGAGGACTGTTATACCCTCAAAAGGGCAGTTGAGGATTTGATTGAAGTTGAAAGAATCATTTCCGGGATGAAGAAGCACCTGATGTGATGAACAATCTGTTGCCTGCCCACAACATTGGGCCAATAGTCGGAATGATTTTTGAAGGTGAGGAATATGATCCGGCACTGAAGGTCATTGCAGCCATGGCCGAAACAGAAGAAAAGCCAAAAAACGGTCACGAAGCCTGAAAGTTCCCCATCAGACGGGAGTCTCGGTAGCCATTCTTGATATCCTTTCTGCATCCGTATTATCTCAGGGTATGATTCGGATGTTTTATTTTATTGTCTTACTTTCCGATGTAAACTCTTCTATCTTCAAAAAAATTGAAAAAAAAAAATCAAAAATCAAATGAAATTAATATTTCATTGTCATGGAATGTTTCTTTTCTTATTCTCTTTTTAGTTATGTTAAACGCGGATTTCAATAATATGACATGCTTGCGGACTTCATGCCCAGATCCTGAAATACTGTCAGACCTCGAAATAATGAATCAAGAATTAGATCGCAATGAAGATAAGCTTAAGGAAATAAAACATAGAGTTGGAACAACTAAAGGAAATTGGCTCCAGATTGGAAATATCCATACATGGTAACAAAAGTACTGCCAAAGAGAGCGTTGTACCTGGGGAACATCGAAGGAAATGTCCTTGAAACAACTGTCAATGCAAAGGCAGTCAAAAGGTACTATGTTGGATCATTTATATAGTATTAATGTTCTCTGGTTGGGATGAAGAAGGCTTTTATTCTCGCTACCCAAACATTACCAACCATTTGCAAACCCTTTGAGCCAGTTACTTTTCTTTGAATACCCTCTTTGGAACCTGAAAGTGTTACTAAAAAAATCGAAAAAAATGAAATGAAAAAGGAGAAGAAAAAGAAAGATACAAAACAAAGGGAAAAAAGACAAAGAAAATGAAATATAAAAAAAGAATGAAAAAAAGAGAGGAAAAGGAAAGGAAAAAGAAAGAGAAAACAAAACAAAACAAAAGAAAATCAAAAACAAAGTTTCCTGAACTACGTTCGACTTGATTCCGAAAGGATACGTAGGCAGCCTCTCTCTTGGGTTCAGTCACACCAAAAAAAAATTCCAAATTTCTCCAAAAGTGAAACTGGGGCAGCTGTTATAATAGTTCGGCGATGATCCCACCTGAATGGTTCAAAAGTTGTAATTTAGTCCAAATCATCTTTTTCCCAGATCCAGTTCAAGTCCTTCCGATCAATCAGTGAGATTGTTTAAGGATCAGAGAATGCAGATACTAGGATCTGATTTAGTCAAAATGAGATAAATAAAATGAGAGAGTCTTATTGGTGAAAACCTACACGGGCACCGTAAGGCAACATTAAGTAGGGAAACTAGAGATGAGAGAGTCTTGATAGTGAAAACTCGCAAAGAGCACTATAAGGCGATGGTGAGAAGAGAAATGAGAGAGGTCAGCTCGTGAAAACCCGTAAAGGGCACCCCTGATCGAAAAGACGATTCTCGTAACCATCAGCAACAATAGAGTCCTGGCGAGTTTCCTCAGTTTCAAGGCAAAGTTGTGATGAATTTCTGAGAATCAGACGATTTACACAGATCAGGCATCCAGTCCAAAAGGCATGTCATGTTCGTTGAAGTCCGCATGTACTCTAGATAAGTCATTCTTTCCTTTCCCCGAAAGGGACACTTTTTCTTTTAAACTCATTCCCCATTCCATTGTTTGATTCCCTTTCGGTCTAACTCTATTCTGAAACTAAGACAAAGAAAAGATAGTAAGACTGATTTACAGGGTTCTCATTTGATACAAGCTAATATGCAAAAGGCACCCAGCCTTATCGGGGCATCAAGTCAACCTCGATCGGCCATGGCGGCTGATGTTTTGAAATTGAAAAACTCCTGAAAAGAAAGAAAATCAAAGTCAAATGCCCACAAGGCAAAATGAAGTTAAAAAGGTTGAGTCCCACGTGACTAACTGTCTTGGCAAGGGTTTGAAAAGTAAAAGTGCCTCGAATGCTCTGAAATTGAAGTTGGAAGAAAGAAGCCAAAAATGAAAGGCCTACGAAGGAGAAATAAAGTTTGAAAAGGTTAAGTCTCACGTGACTAGTTGTTGTGACAAAGTTTGCGGAGTCAAAAGTTTCCCAATGCTCCGAAGTAAAAATAAATTAAAAAAAGAGTCAAAAGGGAAAGGCCTATGAAGGCAAAATAAAATCGAAAAAGGTTGAGTTCCACCGACAAACCGTCATGTCAAAGTCTGGAAAAATTAGAGGTTCTCTAAGGCCTGAAATGAAATCGGTCCTCAGGGAACGAGTAGTTGCAGTTGAGATCTTCATCAAAGAAGTTGGGTCGAGAGTAAGTGATTGAAACAGTCAAGGCCACAAAACCAACTACAATTTCAAACTGACAGATTGTTCTTTGTTTGAAAACATGACACAGGTGCAAATCCAAAGCAACCTTACAAGAAGCAGGTGCAACCAAAAAGAAACTGCGCAAGGGCTAGAAACAACTTTGCAACAATAATTAATCCAAAAGGGAAGTCTCCTCCAAATTCTTTCCTGCATTTTTACTCATTTTTCTTAAATAAAAGTAAAAAATAAGGAGGAAGAAGAAAAAGAAAGAAGAAAGAGAAAAGAAGAAGAAAAATTCAAAATCATGGTAGCCTAGGGTCCCCAATCTCTAGTTGTGTTTTCCCAACATAGAGTCCCATTCCCTAGTCACTCGCAGCATAACCTGGTAGTCTTTTCCATTAGAGGGTTCTACTCCCTAGTTGATCCCCGACATAACCCGAGGACCTTTTTCTTTTTCAGCAAAACCCGATGACTTTCCCGGCATAACCCGTGGACTTCCCCGGCATAACCTGAGGACCTTTTTTCCTTTTTCCAGCATTACCAGATGACTTTCCCGGCATAACCCGTGGACCTCCCCGGCATAACCCGAGGAACTTTTTCTTTTTTCAGCATAACCTGATGACTTTCTCGGCATAACCCGTGGACCTCCCCGGCATAACCCGAGGACCTTATTCTTTTTTCGGCATAACCCATGGACCCTCGCCGGCATAACCCGAGGACCTTTTCCGGCATAACCCGATAATTTTCCCGGCATAACCCGAGGACGTTTTTTCTTTTTTGGCATAACTCGATGACTTTCTCGGCATAACTTGTGGATCTCCCTTGCATAACCCGATAACCCGAGGACCTTTTTCCTTTTCCGGCATAACCCGTGGACCTCCCCAGCATAACCCGATGATATTTTTCTTTTCCCGCATAACCCGATGACTTTTACGACATAACCCGTGGACCTCCCCGGCATAACCCGAGGACCTTTTTCTTTTTTGGCATAACCCGATGACCTTCCCTGGCATAACCCCAGCACCTTTTTCCTTTTTATCATAACCCGATGAGCTTCCCCGGCATAACCCGAGGACCTTTCCGGTATAACCCGATCATTTTCCAGCATAACCTAGTAATCTTCCCAACATTAGGGATCCAATCCCTAAGTTGAGATTTTTAGACATAGGGCCTCCATTCCCTAGTCGCCTTTTGCCAACATAGGGCTCCAATCCCTAGTTGAGATTTTTAGACATAGGGCCTCCATTCCCTAATCGCCTTTTGCCAACATAGGGCTCCAATCCCTAATTGAGATTTTAGACATAGGGCCTCTATTCCCTAGTCGCCTTTTGCCAACATAGGGCTCCAATCCCTAGTTGAGATTTTAGACATAGGGCCTCCATCCCCTAGTCACCTTTTGCCAACATAGGGCTCCAATCCTTAGTTGAGAGTTAAGACATAGGGCCTCCATCCCCTAATCGCCTTTTGCCAACATAGGGATCCAATCCCTAGTTGAGAGTTTTAGATATAGGGCTCCATTCCCTAATCTATTCTTCCTAAAGATACACAATCCTTATTTTATCGCTTTAAAAAAAATTATATCTTAGTTACAAATAACTCAAAAATGTTCCTAGTGAAAATTGGGGCAGAAAAATTTCGTTCGTTTGTTTGTTTTGGTGTCTGAGCAAGATTGACCTCGAGGCATAGGGTTCGAGATGACCAAAAGAATGAGTCTCAATGCAAAATAAAGAAAAAGAAGAAAAAGAACAAAAAGAAATGAACTCAAAGTGTTGTAGTGGAGAAGGATGCAGACTGCTCAAGATATGATTGAAGTCACAAGCTTCGCATGTCCAACCTTGATCCAAAGCTGAAGAGTGAACTAGTGGTTACAGCTGACGAGCATCAAGATTCAGATCGGAGTCTATAGCAAGAACCAGTCAAGACTCAAGATCAAGCCTCAATAGATTTATAGATAAGAATCTTGTAACTCGTAGTTGATAGGCTTAGCTAGTTAGTTTTTATTTTTCATTTTGGTGTAATAAGGAGTTCAGCAAGCAGTAGCAGCAGCGACAACAGTGAAATCATAGCTTCCCGGTAGTCCCAGCTACCAAAATTTTTAGAACTACACTGACTTGATTCTTTTGTAGCCAAGGATATGTAGGCAAGCTTTGAAGCAGGGTTCGGTCAGGCTCTTTTAAAAAATGCTTCTCATGGAGTTTCAAACGGGACAAAATCCCTCATAATTGCTCATTTTATCTTTGCCCGAAAACCCTTCATGTTTCCGAGCAAAGAGGGGCAGCTGTGAGCATGTGATTTCTGCCCTATATGAAATACTCCTATAAAATCCAAGAAGATAGATTTTTTTCTTAATTATTTTCCATTTTTAGGAATTTTTGTAGATTTTTATTAATTGTTTGCATTTATGTTCATGGTTAATTTTTATTTAAATCATGAAAAATACCAAAATAGCATGCATTACATTTATGATTTATTTTTATATTTTTTATAATTAACCAGTAATTATTTATTTTATAGAAATTCGAAAATCACAAAAATTAGATCATTTTTACATTTTTTGTCGTTTAATTTTTAGCTTATTGATTTTTCTCTTTTTTTAGAATTAAGTATTTGTTTATAATTTTTATAATTAGCTAATTAGTTTACTTTCACACTTTTGGATAATTTAGGATTTTTAATTTGCATGATTTTAATTAAAAGAAAAGGAAAAAATTAGAAAAGTAAAAGAAGGAATTGGAAAAGGATTTGTCTTGTTGAAATTGGGCCATTTCAAAGCCAAAATCAGCCCAAATAATTGGGTTGACCCGCTTACCCGACCCGGATTCCCTCTCATTAAAACCTACATAACCTAGACCTAGCAATTGAGCTCCTGAATTTCACACAAAAGAAAAATGGCGCATTTTCCTGTTATCTTCAACCCCAAAATGAGAAAAGCTTCATCAGATCCCTAATCAACATAAAAAAGATCCCCCTTTTTAGAAAAATCATCAACGGGGCTCCATTAGGCGTCAAAAAACAGAGGCGGACACACCCAAAAGAGAAAGAAAAGAGAAACCGCAAATTCTCCTTTTTCTTTTTATTCTTGGCTCTCTCATCCTTTTTTCTAGAAAAGCTGATGAACGACCCTCTTCCAATTATTCCCAACTCACTCATAATACACACAAATTCTCAAATCTGAAAAAACAAAAGAAAAACACACGAAAAATGTACTCAATTTCCAAAATACTTCTATATTCGAAGTGTGAACCAGTCGTGTGTATTTCGATTTTTCTGGGTTCTATATCGCTGTGGTTGAAAAATTGCTGCTGATCGTTGTTCGGATCTGCTAGTCTACTGTCCAGATTTTGCTACTAGTTCGCATTTTTGTTCGTTTTCTGTCGCAATTTCTTCATTTGGAGTTTGCCATCAAAAGTTGTATTTGCCGGTTTCCCCACTATTATTAAAGATTTGTGTTCTTGCCAGGTTCATTTCTATCCTTTTCTTCCTCCCTTTTACTTCTATTTTATGTGACTAAAATATGATAAGTGCCTTTAAAAGACTATGCTGAGCATTACTGGTTAGGATCATTCTTTTATTTTGTTTTGTCATTTAGAGTGCTTTGACATAATTGTGTTGAATCTATGGTTTGGGTTACATAATATTTTTATTTGTTGACACTGTGATCATGAATGTATAATTATAGAAGAGGTTCTCATATGTTGGATTAAAGTGAGCTTGGCTTGAGGTTAGGATTGATCTGCTTAGATCTCTCAATGTTTGAAAGTTGACAAAAAGTGTTAAATGTTTTGATGAAATTTGGCAGCGAATGAAGGATTTGTGAAATAAGTTTATGGCAGTAAGTTAATGAATTTGAGATTGAGAGGTAAAAACAAAAATGGATAGTTAAAAATATTTAAATAGCTTTCCTGTTGCCTCAGTTCGTACTATATTATTAGTATTCTTAACTCTCGTACATCACTTTTCTTTGGATTATCCTTATCTTAGTTGCTTGGTTGTTTATCTCAAATATATTTGGGTGGACGTGATTCTAATGATTGAATTCGGTTGTAGGGAGTGATAGAAAGGTTGAAGCTCATTAGCGATTAATTCGTTCTCATGTCTTTAGGAATTGGGTTGGTTCGAATGCGTGAAACGAAAAGTTAAAAGGCTATGAGCATAAAAACTCTTTTTTTTTCAAAAGTGTTCCACAATCATAGGCCTTTCACGCATAACTTCAAAGTAGTTTAGTAGAATAATTCATGAACATCGTAGTTTACTTGAGGCGTGTTTATAATAAAATCATCATAGCTACGGGTACGGTTCCCGTGACGTAGTTGTGATGCCTAATTTTCAAATTCGCGGGTGCATTTCATGTAACCCGATCATAACAACTTTGAACATTAATAATAAAACATGTCGCGAATTGTGGGTGAATTTCATGTAGCGTGGTTTACTGTGTGTTTCAAAACAAACAGTGTACGACAATCGTAACTTGTTCAAAAAATAAATTCATAAATCCTAAAAGCAGTTAAAATAATTAAATAAAAGCGGATATAAGGTAAAAAATTCATAATAGGTTAAAACATGTATTTAAAATCAGATAACATGCCAATTTTAATAGTTTAAGTGACCGTGTTAGAATCACGGAACCCGGGAATGCCTTACACCTTCTCCCGGGTTAACAGAATTCTTTATCTAGAATTTCTGGTTCGTAGACTTTAAAAATAAAAGTTGAATTTCCTCGATTTGGGATTTTAAAATAAACAGGTGACTTGGGACACCAAATAAAATATCCCAAGTAACAACTCTGATAAATAAATAATCTCAGTTCAAATAATATCACTTTAATTGGAAAAACTTCCTTTGTACTACCTTCGGCTGTGTAAAAAGGAGGTGTGATAGTACTTTTGGACACCAGTTTTTTAATGACAGGAAATTATCTCTCTCAATCCTCAACTTGATTTTTCCCAACTTTTCTCCATTAATCATAAGTCGGTTAACATGCAATTCGAAGCAAATAAATGCACAAGTAGCAAGTAGAATGCATCAGGATGGTCTTTTTATTTCGGGTACACCTGTCCTAGACGGATCCAACTCCTGTGTTGAGTCCCCAAAGTCAAATGCATGTGATGCAAACAAGCGTTCCTACTAGGGATCCGGCATGAGGCTTTGTTATACTAGTTTTAAAACCGTGGGTGTATTGTTCTAGGCCTGGCTTACCCGAGCGGACAGCTCGAGCCAAAGGGGGCAGCGTAGTAGGAATACAAAAGCTTCACCGGCTTTCCAACTTATCTGAACCTCGTTCTAAAATTGGGATATGACTCTAACAAAAAAGAAGTTACACGAAGTGCACACTTCCCAGATAATTTAGAAGACTCAGAGATAAGAGGGTTTCGTAACAATTTTATATACAGTCCAAACAATATAAAAACGGTAAAAAGCGGCATTTAGCATATTAGGCTCAAACATATAAAATCAGATAATAAATAAAGCCAACTATAACAACTATTCTAAGATCGAATTCTTGAACCCTGAACCAGAAGTTCTGGGTTTTTGTCCCCAACGGAGTCGCCAGAGCTGTCATACCTCCTTTTTTTACCACTCAAAGGGGGATATAAGGGAGTTTTTCCAATTTAAGTGACATTATTTGAAATGGGATTATTTTATTTATTTCAGAGTCGCCACTTGGAATAGTTTGTTTGGTATCCCAGGTCACCGGTTTATTTTAAAATCCCAAATCGAGAAAATTTTGACTTTATTCTAAAAGCCTGCGAACCAGAAATTCTTAGTAAAGAATTTTGTTAATCCGGGAGAAAGTGTTAGGCATTCCCAGGTTCTGTGGTTCTGACACGGTCGCTTAAACTATTAAAATTGGTCTATTATCCGATTTATTACATGTTTTAACCTATTGTGCATTTTTAGCTTAGAACCACTTTTAATTAACTTAAAACAACTTTTAGGAAGATTCAACACTATTTAAAACACGCATTGAACCACGCTACATGAAATGCACCCGCGGTTCGCGACAAGTTCTATTTAACATTGTTGAGAAATTGAAATTTTGGTCACATTAAATGTACACCCGGAATTCGTAATTAAAAATTACAACTACGTCACGGGAACCGTACCCATAACTATGAAGAATTATTTAAAGAAGGCCCCTAAAGCAACTACGAAAGTTCAAATTAATAACAATATTTATGAGGGCCATGGAGAGTTTAATGGATGGCACACCTCGACTTTAAGAGTATTAAACTCTCGAATTAAATTTATGAGGGCCACATATTACGGGTTTTAAGCATGGCACACCTCAAATTGTTTTAAGAAAAGTGGTATATATTTTAAAGGCAATCTAAAGGTACTCTTATTTTTAGTCTAATTTAAAACTAGTTATTGCCACCACGTCATGGGAAACATACCCGTAATTATAATAATTTAATTACGTGCATAAAGCAAACTATAGGTATTTAAAGAATTAATTACTTCTAAGTTTGTATTACTAATAAGAGGGCCATGGGTAATTTTTAATGAAAGATGGCACGCCTCCAACTATTTTAAAAGGATTACACTTAATTGAACCTAAGTATTTTTACATCCAAATTTGGACTCAAGCCATTGATTAATGTGTAAAGCAATGCAACAGGCCCAAGCTAATCGAGGCAGGAGCTGGGCCAACGGTAGGCCCGGTGTATTATTTCACGCTTCTCCTCTTCTTTTAAAAAAAGAGATGGGCATCATTACTCATTGGGCTTAGAATTGAGCCCAGGTGCAAGTTATGCAATTAAACCCAAACGCAGGCCAAAAGAGATTCCCTGCTACAGGCATAATGAGTTGGCTACTGCATAATTGACAAAGCAAGAGGAAATTCAAACGTCCTCACTACATTAGAACCTCTGACATGCTGGCAAACATATACACATAGTAACAAAAATAGTAAATACAAGAAATCACTCTTTACAAACATATGCGACTGGCCTGCACACATTCATTCTTCTAATTAAGGATTAAACATTAGTCTTTCAATTTTACCTGACTGATAGTGAATGAATCAACATCAGAAATACACATAAACAGTACTCGCACACACACATCATACAAGAAATAGACATGAATCTCGATCAGTTGCACAGAAATTTCACGAGACACTACAGATAAAACCTTAGCTCTCTATGTAAAAATCTTTGCATTTTTCCCCCAAATAATCACAGAGTAAGCAAATAAGCAGCTGGCTTTTCTCATACGCATATATATCTTCTCATAGAATGATATCTAGAGGAAATGGCTTTTGGGCAAAGATGTGTATTGTTCCATAACTACTCCCCCCCCCTCCCCCATGTATCACCTCCAGCCTAAGAACTCCCACTCCTCTCACTATTCCAGATCCCGTTTATGACACAGGAAGAATTTGGGCAATGAATAATAAGGAAGAGAAAAGTCCCCTTTACGGGTGTAATAGACAATTGTACAATCAAAACTCTAACTTTACTAGTAAACACATAAGGAAAGGAACTTCCATAAACAAAGTCTAATCATATAAGACCAAATTGAAACTACATTATGAGCTGCGACAGAAATAAAGAGATGTAACAGAACTATTACACGAGAGCTTTTGACGATTATATATATGAAGGGGTTCTAATGGGAGAGGTAACTGATAAGGGAACTAAAAGGAAAAGATAAGAAGTGATTAACCAACTTAAAACCAATGCTCATCAATAAACACACACATACAAACATATATTCTGTTGTATCTCAGTGTCGTTTTAAGCATGAATCTTTAGTCTAATCGAGAAAAGTCTACAAAAAGTAATGCACGAATCAATGAGCACTTTTAAACAACTTAATATTTTAATCTTTACATACAACAACATCATGCTCAAATATATTTGACTTATGCTACTGAAACCAAAGTCAAACAATGAGAAGGATTCAAAGCTAGCATCAACGATTGAGCCAACTGGTCTTTCAAAACTGGACATAAACTACCGAAAGCAATTTTTCATTTTATGATCCGATGTAAAGAAACAAAGAAGATGCACATACCTATTAGAAAAACAACTGAAAATATCAAAGGAAACTCTGGAATAGGAGAAGAAATTCAGAAGAGTACCAATAGCTCAACAGATCAGCCAACCAAATCCAAATTGCAACCAAAAATCAGACAGAAAAACCACAGTGCCAAAGCTCCAAATCCCAGCGACAAAACCCCAACTTAAACTTCAATCCAAAACCATACTTGAAGAAGAGAGATCGAAGAGAAAATGCGGAGATTTGCAATTTTTGAATTCTTTTGAAATGAAAGTGAAACTTGAATCGACAATCAAACTCATACCATACTTTATATATATTTTTTTCGTTTTTGAAAAAATGTCGAATAAGAAAAGAAAAGGCCTCAGAAAAGAAAAACTTCAAAACCCTAGAAATTTTACTACTAAATTTTATGAAGCTTCTTCCCAAATATTCGAAAATCCTCACGTTTTTGAACGATTTTTGGGACAAATGGAAAGCATGGATCGATTTACATCCATCCACGGCTCCCATTCATCCAGCAAATCGTTCCATCATATAGAAATCATGCAATTTTGGAGAGAATATTCTTTCTTATCTGACAGAAAACTATTGGAATAAAGTGACGTGGAAAGGAGGGGACCCATTTGAGTGAACTCGCCTGAGTTTCACGTGAGCTAAGGTTGGGCTCAGTGAGGGAGACGATGAACAGTAACGGGTGTGCGCTGTTTACGTGTTATTTGGGTCTAGGATTTGGATTAGGGAAATGGTATAAGGAAGCTTATATTTGGAGGGAGACGGGCGAGTCAAAATAGGCGGGTTTGGTGCGGTTCTTTTTGGCTGGGGAAAGGGGAGTTTTGGACGGGTTTTGGGCATTAAAATGGCCCAAATTCAAATTAAAAACCTTTTCCTCTTTTATTCCCTTTTTTCTTTTCATCT
Source organism: Nicotiana tabacum (assembly GCF_000715075.1). Lineage (NCBI taxonomy): Eukaryota > Viridiplantae > Streptophyta > Magnoliopsida > Solanales > Solanaceae > Nicotiana > Nicotiana tabacum. The sequence goes on along the minus strand of NC_134086.1, from coordinate 62,452,279 downwards.
ATTCTCTTCTTTTTTCAATTGAAAATCCTGAAATTAAAAATCCTAAACTACCTAAAATGTTAAATTAAACTAATTAACTAATTATAAAAATTATAAACATCACTTAATTTTAAATTAAAAGAGAAAAATCAATAAACTAAAAATTAAAAGACAAAAATGTAAAAATGAGATATTTTTAAAATTTTCAAATTTTTTATAAAACAAATAATTACTAATTAATTCTAAAAATGTAAAAACAAATACTAAATGCAATTCATGATATTTTTTGTAACCTAGGCTCGTGAGACCTATGTAACCTAGGCTCTGATACCAACTTGTCACGACTCAATCCCCGAACCCGATCGTGATGGCGCCTCTCGTGAAGACCAGGCCAGCCAGACCAAAACGGAACACCTTTTTTAAACAATTAATCATCATAAACAGTAATAACATATAATATAACACTCATAAATTGCGGAATTTTAACGTTAACAACAGCAAGAACCATCCAGACACAGCTCAAACTGGGGTGTCACAAGTCATGAGCAACTAAGAAGTCCGGATATAAGTCTACTGAACACAAAATCCGATACCATAGTTCAGAAAAAAAACATGGAAATGATAGGATAAGGGAGGCACGGGGCTGCGAACGCCAACAGCTACCTCGTAGTCTCCAAATCACTGCCTGGACAGGGAGAAATCAGCACTCAGGAACGGACTCTGCGATGCCTGAATCTGCACACATGGTGTAGGGAGTAATGTGAGTACTCCGACTCAGTGAGTAACAATTATAAATAATAGCTGAAAGTATGAAAACACGTAAAGACACAAAGGAATTCCATATTAAGCAGAAAAATCACTTAAAGCAGTAAATCAATGAAGAATCAAATGATATTCCCTTTTAAAACAAGTAAACCAGGTAATTTCACAGGTAAATAACAAGTAGAAATCCGCCCCTCGGGCACAGTATCAATCTCTCAACATAGTATCAGCCCCTCGGGCTCACTCTCAGTACAGTCTCAGCCCCTCGGGCTCACTCTCGGAATAGTATCAGCCCCTCGAGCTACCTCACAATCACTCATATCAGCCCCTCGGGCATAGCATCAATCACCTAGAACAATGGGTACCCACTCTCACTGTGGGTGTGCAGACTCCGGAGGGGCCCCTTACGACCCAAGCGCTATATCAAGCCACCTCGTGGCATCATCACTCGGCACTCAGCCTCACATCACTCAAGCCACCTCATGGCATATAAAGTATCTTAGGCCCTTGGCCTCATATCACTCAGCATATCCTTACATATGGCCCTCGGCCTCACTCAGTCCAAAATCATCACAAGCCCCTTGGGCATTAGTAAAACAGTAGTTCTCAGCCCAAAACATGATGTAGAAATATCATTTAAGTTTCAAATCTGAGTAAAAGTGGCTAAGTTTGTAAAACAGTAGATATCAATAGGACTGAGTTCAAATAATAAGTAAAGCAGTGAGGAAAACAGTGATAAAAATCCCCGAAGTGTTCAATTAGTTAGCACGAAGCCCAAATATGGCAATCAACCCAAATCATGATGATAACAAATGAATTTCAGTTAAATATTCGGTAAAATCATCAATCGGGATGGACCAAGTCACAATCCCCAGTAGTGAAAGACCACACGCTTATCATCCAGCGCGTATCTTGCCTCAATATAGCACTACGTTGTGCAATCCGGGGTTTCAAACCATAAGGACATCATTTACAACCATTACTCACCTCGAACTGGCTAATTCTCTAGCTTGCGACGCCTTTGCCCCTCGAATTGTCCTCCACGCGCGTCGAATCTATCCAAAATCAGAACGAATACGTCACAATATGCTAAGGGAACAAAGCCCAAGCGAAAACATTCGAAAATATCAAAAATCTCGAAATTAGCAAAACCCGAGCCCCGGGCCCACGTCTCAAAATCAGGTAAAATTTACATTTTCAGAATCTTCATAACCTCACGAGTCTAACCATACCAAAATTATCCAATTCCAATACCATTTGGTCCTTCAAATCATCATTTTACATTTTTTTTGAAACGTTTCACAATTTTCTTCCCAAATTCCATCTCAAATCACGAATTAAATGATGAATTCAGTGATAGATTCCTGTATTCTAGCCAAATCTGAATTAAAATCACTTACCCCGATGAATTTCTTGAAAAACCTTCGAAAAATCGCCAAAATCCGAGCTCTCTAGGTTAAAATATTAAATAAAAACCAAGACCTCGTATTTATAGGTACCACTCAGGTTTCAGCTACCGCGGCCGCGCCCATTTTTGTGCGGTCCGCGCGACGCCTAACGCGGCCGCGCCAGCTTTTGTGCGGTTTGTGGGATGCCTATCGCGGCCGCACCCGCTTTTGTGCGGTCTGCGCGATGCCTACCGCGGCCGCACCCGCTTTTGTGCGGTTCACACAGCACTCAACGCGAGCGCACTTATTTTTGCACGGACCGCGTGAGTGAGTTCCGGGGCCTGCAACCCCTGTAGACCTGCTACTGCTATGATTTTTTGCACTAAAACATCCCGGAACTCCTAGAACTTCAAACCAATTGCACCAACACATCCCATGACATTGTTCAAACTTGCTCAAAACTTCAGAACGCTCACAACAACATCAAATCACCAATTTAACATAGGAGTCAAGCCTAAGAACTCTTAAATTATGCTTTCGATCAAAAGGTCTATCAAATCTCGTCTGAATGGCCTGAAATTTTGCACACACATCCCAAATGACACAATGAAGCTACTGCAACTCTCAAAATTCTATTCCGACCCCTATATCAAAATCTCGCCTATCAACCGAAATTTGCCGAAATATCAATTTCGCCAATTCAAGCCTAAATCTTCTCTACAACTCCAAAACCCATTCCGATCGCGCTCCTAGGTCATAAATCACCTCCTGAAGCTAACCGAACCATCGGAACTCACTTCCAAGCCTTCTAACAGATAAGTCAATACCCGGTTGACTTTTCCAACTTAAGCCTTCTTAGAAGAGACTAAGTGTCTCATTTCTTACCAAATCCTTTCCGAACTCGAACTAATCAACTCGATCACATAAAACACGGATAACGAAGCGTAAAGAAGCTAAAATGGGGGAAATGGAGCGGTAACTCATGAGACGACTGGCCGGGTCGTCACAAATATAAATTAAACATGCACAGAAAAATACAAATAATTAAGAAAATTCTACAAAAATTCCTAAAATGGCAAATAATTAAAAGAAAATCTATTTTCTTGGGATTTTATAGGAGTATTTCATGTATGGCAAAAATCACATGCTCAAAAGTATGGTACATAGATTCTGCAGAGGCGAACAATCTGATCCCATAAGAATGAAATACATAATCTCGCCAAGGGGAACAACCTGATCCCATAAGAGTAGTGGAAATTTACCCCGCTCGCATAACATAATTGCGATGCAGTTACACATATAATTTCTCAAATAATTATTATTATAATATTCTTTAATTCTTTTCAACATATGAAATCCAAGTGAAAATTTTCAAGTCCCGAAATCCTTAGTTTCAAATCTTTTCAAGGCATTTATTAAGCATTCTCGATCTAAATTCCTTTCAAGGCACGTAAATAACAAGATCAAATAATGGTATCAGCAAATCATGGTGTGAACCTAGAACTACACGAACATAGGCATAATTAATAGCTATGTACGGACTCTCGTCACCTCGTGCATATGTAGCCCCCACAAATAGAAGCATGTATCAATTTATTTCACCTATGAGATTAATTTCCTCTTACAAGGTTAGAAAGGAGACTTACCACGCTCTGAAGTTCCACGGTCGGCTCCCAAGCCTTTCCAACAATTCAAATCGATTCCCAATACTCCAAAACTAGTCAATAAATGTGCTAACCCATAAAAATATACTCTAATACTCACAAAAATTCGATTTAAACAAATTCCCAACTCCGCTCGAAAAGTTGATAAAAATCACCCCCAGGCCCACGTGCCAGGATTCCAAAAATTTTCAAAGATAAACTTTACCCATAACCTCACGAACTTAAATATATAATTTATTCTCAATTCCATGCCCAAATTCGTGGTCAAAATCCAAAATACCAAATTCTAGGTTTTCTATCAAAAAAGCACAATTTCTACTGATTTCCATGTTTAAATCCATATACAAACCATGTATTTAACTTATAATAAATGGGGATCACTTACCTTGAGTTGCTTGATGAAAATCTCCCCTTAAAGCTCTCCAAAATCGCCCAAACCAAACGAAAATGGGAGAAAAAGGGTCCAAGTCCCATTGAAAAGAAAACCTCACTGCCCAAGGACTTTCCACTCCTGCAGACTACTTGGCTGCATCCGTGCTTCCACTTTTGCAGCTTCTTCTTCCGCACCTGCGGCCCTTTGCGCTTCTGCAGTTCTCAGCAACTGGCCCCTTCCACTTTTGCGAGTCATTGCCTGCACCTGCAGGGTCGCACCTTTGGCCCTCTTCACGCAGGTGCGGTTACACCAGATGCACGACTTCTTCAACTCTTTCTCTAAATCCAAATTCGATCCGTTAACCACCTAGAACCCACCTGAGGCCCCCATGGCCCCGTCTAATTGAGGATACCAAGAGATCCCTAGCACGTATATTGAGGATGCCAAGATATCCTTGGGATACCAAGAGATCCTCGGGATACCGAGAGATCCTCGGGATACTAAGAGATCCCTAGCACATATTAAGGATACCGAGAGATCCTCGGGATACCAAGATATCCCTATCATATATTGAGGATACCGATAGATCCTCGGGATACCAAGAGATCCCTGGTATATATTAATGGTACGAAGAGATCCTCGAGATACTGAGAGATCCCCGGTTATTATCCTTATGAAGAATGGTGTATCCTTGTGATTGTTTTTGCCTCTGTTTCAATTATTGAGTTCCTTATTTTCCTATATTAAATTCTTATTGTTAGCTTTCAACTATACTTCTTATCTTATTCTGTCATACCTTATACTTTTATTTTATCTCAGTAGGGCCCTGACCTTCTTCGTCAGTACCTGACTGAGGTTAGACTTGGCACTTACTAAGTACCACTGTGGTGTACTCATGCCCTTTCTGCGCATGTTTTTCATGTACAGATCCAGGTACTTCGACCCAGCCCTATCACCCTTGAGGCGAGGCGACTACTCCAAAGATTTTGAGGTATATCTACCGCGTCCGCAGATCGAGGAGTCCCTTTCCATTCTATCTTGTAGTGATAGCCCTTCTATCTTTTCTATTGATGTAGACATTCCAGAGTTAGAGCATTTTTATTATATTCGTAGATTTTGATTCATGGGTTTCTGGTTTTGGGAAAGTGTATTAGTTTTTGAGAGTTAATATTATGTATGTTGAGCGACACTTTTAAGCATTGTTTGATTACTCTATTTTTGTTTTAAATTTTTTTCTTTAGCAAATTGGTTTATCTTCCACGTTTTAGGTTTACCTAGTCATAGAGACTAGGTGCCGTCACGATGGTTCATGGAGGGAGGACCGGGGTCGTGACAAGTTAGTATCAGAGCTCTAGGTTCATAGGATTTATGAATCACAAGCCGGTTTATTATAATCTCGTGGATCGGTACAGAGACGTCTATACTTATTTGCGAGAGGCTATGTAACTATAAGAAAAATTCCACTTCATTTGATTTCCTTGTTGTGCGAGATTTGATGTCACAATTCTAAACTTCTGTCTTCTATTCTCTCATAGAAGGTGAGCACATACGCTACCTGAGATGATCAGGCACCCGTGCCCCCTACTGCAATCCTCAGAGGCCGGGGCTGGTGTAGAGACCAAGGACGAGCACATGGTGCAGCTAGAGCACCTACGCGAGCTGCCATCGAGGTACCACCAGCAGTTCCAGTAGGAGTCCATGCACCTGATATGCCTACTGCTACTACTACTCTAGCACTTCTGGAGACTCTGGCACAGTTCATGAGCATGTACACCACTTTGGCTAAGGTAGGGTTGCTTCCCCTTGCTGCAGCTACATCTCAGGCAGGGGAAGGAGCACAGACTCACGTCGCCCTAACTCCTGAGCAGTGAGTGCATGTTGAGTAGATCACTGAGATTATTCCTATATAGCCTATAGTCCGAGATTAGCCCGAGGACAGGGCAGCGATTTCTGAGGACGAGCAACTGAGGCTTGAGAGGTTCAAGAAGTACAAGCCTCCTGTATTTAGTGGTCTAGCATCGGATGATGCTCTGGGATTTCTAGTTGAGTGTTACCGCATTCTCCATATAATGGGTATATCAGGGTCGAGCGGGGTTTCCTTCACTACTTTCCAACTTTGAGGAGCCACTTATGATTGGTGGCACACCTATGAGTTAGACAGTCCGAATGAGGATGCCTGGTTGACTTGGACTCAGTTTTAAGATCTGTTCCTGAGAGAGTATGTTCCTCAGAGCCTTAGGGACGAATGGTGCGCAAAGCTTGAGCATTTGTGCCAAGGTGCTATGACTGTCTCAAAGTATGCTGTCTGTTACACTAGTTTGGCTAGACATGCACCAGCCTTGGTTTCTACTGTTCGCAAGAGGGTTCACCGGTTTATTGAGGGTCTTATTCCCAACATCAGGTCTAGCATGACTCGTGAGTTGGAGATGGATATTTCTTATCAGCAGGTGGTGAGCATTGCTAGGAGGATTTAGGGTATGCATTCTAGGGAGAGAGAGGAGAGGGAGGCCAAGAGGTCGCGAGAGTTGGGACATTATTCTGGTGCCCGTGCCCCAGTTGTAGGTCGTCATAGTAGGGGTTATATGAGTTGCCCTGTTCATTTAGCTCTTCCATCAGCCATGGTATTCCAGCTCCTCCTAGGCCTTAGGAGCCTTATTATGCACCTCCAATATCTAGTACGCCTCCTGCGGGGGGTGCTTTTAGAGGTCAGTCTAGCAGACCAAGCCTGAGCCAGTCATAACCGACACGTCCTCCCAAAGCTTGTTTTGTGTATGGTGACACACGCCATGTGGTGAGGGATTGCCTAGACTTAGGAGGAGTGCACCTCCACAGACTTCTCAGCCATAGCGCGCCCCACATAGTTCTTAGGCTATGGTTACAGCTCCAGTTGTTACCCCACCAGCTCAGCCAAAAAGAGGTGGAGGTCAAGGAGGTAGAGGTCGCCCTAAAGGGGGAGGCCAGAACCGATACTATGCCCTTCCTGCCCGTACCGAGGCTGTTGCCTCCGATTCTGTCATCACATGTATTATAATAGTTTGTCATAGAGATGCATCGGTTCTATTTGATCCAGGCTCCACTTACTCTTATGTGTCTTCTTATTTTTCCCCGCATTTGGGTGTACCTTGGGATTCTTTGAGTTCCCATATTTATGTTTCTACTCCTGTGGGAGATTCTCTTGTTGTGGACCGCATTTATCGGTCGTGTTTGGTTTCTCTTAGTGGTTTTGAAACCATAGCCGATTTATTGTTTCTCATCGTGGTAGATTTTGATATTATCTTGGGCATGGAATGGTTGTCGCCCCTGTACGCAGAGAAATCAGAAGACTTGATTTCTTGCTATCAAGACATTTTGGAAGCATGGCCCGGGACCCCGACGGTGGGAGGCTACGACCGAGTTCTTGGTCTCGGGGCTCGTCGAAGCCCGACTCGAAGGAAATGATGAATGAACTTAGGATAGAGGGGGAATCCCCCTAGGCACATGGCTACATCTGATAGGACCAGCCTATCCGGAGCCTATGCTGAAGCATCACGTCAAGCCATCCCATCATCGTACTTTGTAATTAATCTCCTCTTGCTTGTAGCCGAGCCTCCCCTCCTATATAAAGGGGACTCACCCTACCTTGAAAAGGCCTGATGTTGATCCATTCTCTCCACAAGTGCAATAATTTCTATCTCTCTTCTTCTTCTAAGTTGTTCGCTCTCACTGGCCCGAGGCCTCTTTAGCATTTATCATTCTATTATTTGTTCTTCACTACTTTGCTCAATATTGGTAACATAGAGCCTTGATCGATCATATCTCTCCCTATTATCCCATTTCTGACTTCCCCCGATAGTTTAAGATCGATATTAACGCCTGCCCCGAGGTCCCATCGACCATCTATGCACCCGGGCAATGGCCCCCCTTCGGTTTGATTACTGCCTCGTTTTAGCTCGCCTTTCATCATTATACTTGGCATTCTTAGCATCAACTGCTCTAAAAACTAGCTTGAGAATAGATCACGTATTTTTAGAATCCCATTTACAAATTTAATTATTGTTTCCATTTTCACGGTAAACAGTTTGGCGCCACCGTGGGGCTAAAAATAATAGTGATTATTTTCTTGCTGGTTTCACTGCAAAAACGCGAGTTATATTTCACATTTCATCTTGCCTAGAATGTTCACTTTTAGGGCAAGACGCCTAGCTCGGCTAGTGAAATTAGAAGCCGAAACCCCAAAAGCGACGGAAAAGAGGACACGACCAACCTAGAGTCCGGTGCACCCCCAGGTTCAATCCGAGCGAAATGAAGGGGTCCCAAGCATAGTGTCCACATGATTATCAGAGGAACTAATGATCTCCAAGGACCCAAGTCCAAACGAACAAAAACATTTGCTACAGAAGAGGGACTGGCTCGAAAATACTTATCCAAAGAAACCCTCATATTCAGCAAAGAGGATCTCGAGGCCATGGAGGAACCGCATAACAATGCGCTGATGATCTCGTTTCTCTTAAAAAACACAAGGATAAAGCGCGTGCTTGTGAACCCAGGTAGTTCGACCAACATAATCAGGTCAGAAGTAGTAGAATGGCTGGGGTTGCTCGATAAAGTTGTTCCCATCCCTCGAATCCTCCACGGTTTCAACATGATCGGAGAAGCAATGAAAGGAGAAATCACCCTCCCGATCAACACATCCGGCACGACCCAGAACACCGAGTTTCAGGTCATCAACGGTGACATGAGTTACAACGCCTTGCTTGGCAGGCGTTCGATACACAATATAAGGGCATTGCCCTCGACCTTGCACTAGGTGATAAGGTTCCCCACAAGGGATGACATCACGACGATACATAGAGAACAACGGGCAGCAAGGGAAATATTTGCGGTCCACCATGAAACACCAACCCCTATACACTCGGCCTCAAACGAGGAGAGAAGCATGCAGACTCTTGGAGACGACGAGGAAGATTTCTTCTCCCCCGAACATTCGTCTTCCCCAAAGAATCGGATGCGACCAAGTAAATAGTCGAAGAGCTGGAGCAGACCATTCTGATCGAGAACCTCCCAGATCGCAAGGTATACCTGGGAACGGAGCTGGCCCCTGAACTCATGACATGGTTTATTCAATTTCTTAGTAACAATATCGACTATTTTTCCTAGTCCCACCTTGATATGACAGGTATCCCACCGGAAATAACCTCTCACCGGCTCTGTGTTGATCCCAAATTCAAACCTGTGAAGTAGAAGATGAGACCACTGTCCGAGGTAAAACACGCCTTCATCATAGAAGTGGTGGCGAAACCTCTTAAAATCGGATCCATATGGTAGGTAAAGTATCCAGAATGGCTAGCTAACGTAGTGGTAGTGCCAAAAGGGGAATAAACTAAGGATGTGCATAGATTGTAAAGATTTAAACAAGGCATGCCCCAAAGATTCCTTCCCACTGCCTAATATTGATCGTCTGATCGATGCCACGGCCGGCCACGAGACCCTCACCTTCCTCGATGCCATGAAATATGGTACATATTGCTATAACGTGATGCCCTTCGAGCTAAAAAATGCAGGAGCTACATACCAACGCCTAGTTAATAAAAGGTTCGAGCATCAAACATGTAAATCGATGGAAGTATACATTGATGATATGCTAGTTAAATCCCTGCACGCAGAGGACCATCTTACCCATATGCAGGAAACTTTCAACATCCTCAGAAGCTACAACATGAAGCTTAATCCCAAAAAGTGTGCCTTCGGAGTAGGCTCGGGCAAATTCCTGGGCTTTATGGTCTCAAACAGGGGAATCGAGATCAACCCCGACAAAATAAGGGCCATCGAAGAAATCACAATGGTGAACAACGTGAAAACTGTCCAACGGCTAACCGGGCGAATTGCGGCCCTGGGAAGATTCATATGAAGATCGTCATATAAGAGCCACCACTTCTTTGCCCTACTCAAAAGAAAGAGCAACTTCGAATGGACTTCGGAATGCCAACATGCCCTGGAAGAACTGAAACGGTACCTGTCTAGCCCGCTTTTGCTGCACACACCCAAGGAGGATGAAACGTTGTACCTGTACCTGGTTGTGTCCGAAATAGCGGTAGGTAGTGTATTAGTCTGAGAAGATCAAGGCACGCAATTTCCTATGTATTATACAACTCGAACCTTGAGGGACGCCAAAACCCGGTACCCCCATCTAGAAAAATTGGCGCTCGCACTAATAAGCGCCTCGCGGAAGCTGAAGCCTTACTTTAAATGCCACCGCATTTGTGTCCTATCGACTTATCCTCTTCGGAGCGTACTGCACAAACCCGAGGGTATGATATCGAGTATGAACCTCAAACGGCCATTAAATCCCATATCCTGGCAGATTTAGTGGCCGATTTTTTGCCATCCCTCATCCCCGAGGTAGAGAAGGAACTTTTCCTAACATCAAGCACGTCCTCTAGGGTATGGACCCTATTCACGGATGGTGCCACAAACGTCAGAGGATCCGGACTCGGTATAGTCCTAAAGCCGCCCATCCGCGGCATAATCTGAAAGTCCATAAAAATCACAAAGCTAACTAACAAAGAAGCCGTATGAGGCTATGATTGCAGGTTTGGAGTTGGGCAAGAGCTTGGGAGCCGAGGTTATCGAGGCAAAATGCGATTCGCTCCTCGTGGTAAGTCAAGTCAATGGGAGATACGTAGGCCGGGAAGACAGGATGTAGAGGTATCTGGATCAGATCCAAATAACGTTGCACCACTTCAAATAATGGACCTTAGTCCATATACCCTGAGAGCAGAACAGCGAGGCTGATGCCCTGACGAACCTAGGATCATCTGCTGAGGAGAAAGACCTGCTCCCCGGAGCTGTTGTCCAATTAATCAAGTCCGTGGTCGAGGAAGGTCACGCGGAAATTAACTCCACCAGCCTGACATGGGATTGGAGAAACAAATACATCGTTTATTTGAAGCACGAGAAACAGCCCGCCGATCCAAAAGAATCAAGGGCCTTGCGAACCAAAGTGGTCCGGTTCTCACTCGACGAAAATGGGGCCCTGTACAGGAGAACTTTTGATGGCCCCATAGCAGTATGCTTGGGACCAGGCGACACGGATTATGTGCTCCGAGAGATCCATGAGGGCACCTACGGAAACCACTCCGGGGCAGACTCCCTAGTTCGAAAGGTAATTAGAGTAGGATACTACTGGGATAGCATTGAAAGGGATGCCAAGGAGTTTTTCCGAAGGTGAGACAAATGTTAGAGATTCGCCCCCATGATCTACCAACCCGGCGAACAACTACATTCCGTTTTATCATCATGGCCCGGCGCAAAACCACGGGCGCACGGGGTCACCAGCTCAAAAGAATGACAACCATACTATTCGATAGAGATCGCAATCAAGTATCATCGAGCGGTCAGGCTCGAGTCCAGCTCCAAGGGAGGAAGGAAATTGGGAAAAATGAAGCTGACAAGCCACGACATATTGCCACAACGGTAAAGGGCATCGACAGCCTTCAAAGATCCATAAAGTGTAGAGTGAAAGTGCTTATTGCTAGGAAAAGACTGGTCTGGGGAGTATACTCGAAGGACACCCTTGCATCCAAGGTGGTCCGATCAATTATACCGACGATGTTAGGCCAAAGCCAATAGGGCAGTTCGGACTAACGAACCAAATCACTCCCACACCTCGAATCTTTGATGGATTCCAGACGCCGATCGCCACAACGATCAAGATGGCCGCTCCCTCTATACAGCACGCCTGAACTCGAGCTGGAACGCCGAGCTCGCAAAACATAAACGTTTTATTCAGATGAAAACGGGCATACCGCTTGGGGGTGACTTCGACCCCACTTTGCCAAAGGGATGAAACGCCCCGACAGAGGTGAGGCTAAAGCATTCAACAAGGAGCTACACGCGACGAGAGGAAATCCCTCACCACATGACCCATCGTTGGCGTCAATGCCTCCGCCCTCGAAGGGATCAAAGGGTATGCAGAACCACATCTTCGGCCAAGCCTGGTCGAACATAGTAGAAGGTTGTATCAGGGCTCATGCCTCAAAACGTCGCCTACGCATCCCACAACAAGGAAGAACTACTCTGCTCCTTTGTTGTTTCTTTTCTTTTATTGACCTATATGCAGGCAATCAGCCGAGGCATTCAGAAGTTCTGAACTCCACTCGGAGATCCTCTAGAGGCCCTGGATCTCCGAGTGGGCTTCTAACCTAAAAGAGGTCCCACCAGCAAGATTATTAGCATAGCAGCGTACTCCCCAGAAAGGGATCCAACGAGATCGCAGTCCTTTCTTCTACAGTTAGACGACATGCGATGACCTTCTTTTAGGGACACTGTCCCCCCATAAAGGCCAATAAATGGCAGGCTATGTTTCAAAACAGAAATATGTAAATGGATCAGATGATCGAAGGAGCAGCGCCCATGCGGGCCGAGCTCACAACAACGGGACAACATGTGTTTGCAGCATATATTTATGCCAAGCAATAAAGAATACCTTTTTGGCATTTCATACTTCGAAAAAGGCTATTTCGGCATATTCACGGTGAAGGCCTCTCTGCCAAGTATGTCCTGCGATACTCGGAGACTTAAATAATTCAGCGCCCACACGACCCCAGGGTCGGTACTCCAGGCTCATCAAGCCCCTATAAGGCAACTCCGGGCTCATCAAGCCCCTAGAAGGTAACTCCTAGCTCACGAGAAACGGTCTTCAAGCTTAAACAAACTCGATGACTCGGAGACTGCCGTTGATCGCCATACGACTGGAAAACTCGAAAATGTAAGACCCCTAGCGGGTGGCCTCGGCGTTACCCGATCTATTCTACATGACAAATAAACTGTAAGACATCAATAGGCATGACAAACTGTAAGACCTCAACAGGCATGACAAACTGTAAGACCTCAACAGGCATGACAAACTGTAAGACCTCAATAGGCATGACAAATTGTAAGACCTCAACAGGCATGAAAATCCCGAAATTTAGGCTACACGTCGCATTTTTAAGAATCCCTAAAGGGAATACCCTCGAAATAGATGCCTAAGCTCTCACTTGGGATCAAAAATGGCTACGGCCAAACACATATAACTATGGTCAAAACGGCTGATACTGCCAAAATGGCGCAGCTCGGGGACGCTTGACTGTCGCTAAAAAATCACAAGTCATTACTCCGAATATACTTCGGAAAGAACCGGTTAAAACATGCTTCCTCTAACTGGCAAAACCTAGCTCCGACTATGTCGGCTCAAAATTGCAAGAGCATCGATCTACTCGACCTATGAGCTATGAACCTTATGAGGTGCTTGAAACATTGCCGACAACGACTTATAATCGAGGTTCCTCTGGAACCGATGACGGGTCAGGAAAACAAAAATACTCTAAAAGACCTTAACAAGTGGAAACAAAGCCTACAAAAAATCCCATGGGAAAAAAATAATGTAAGAGCCATTGTCGCCAGCTAAGCAAGCCTACGGGCCTCATATTGAAAGGTCTTTATGACCAAACAACGTAAGAGCCATTATCGCCAGCTAAAAATCTTGATAACTTGAGGATTAAATTGGCTCAAATCGTAACCCGATTCGGAGACTGGATCCAAAATAGTTAACTATGCAAGCCTCCGGGACACATACTAAAAGGTCTCAATGACCAAACGACACAAGTGCCATTGTCGTCAGCCAAAAACTCAAGGGAATTTAAGGGTTGATTACAGCTCTAATCGCAATGCGACTCGGATACTGGACCCGGAAATTGCAATATGCCTAAGGTCACGGCATAAGTGCCACTATCGCCGGCCAGGAAATCAAGGAAATTTAAGGGTCGTTTACAGCTCGAATCACAACGCGACTAGGAAACTAGGCTTGGAAATTGCAATATACCTAAGGGCACGGCATAAGTGCCACTATCGCCGGCCAGGAAATCAAGGAAATTTAAGGGTCGATTACAGCTCGAATCGCAATGCGGCTCGGAGACTAGACCTGAAAGCTACAATATGCCCAAGGGCATGGTATAAGACCACAGTCGTCGGCCGAGTAAACCTCCCGGCCACGCGTCTGTATGGTCACATCGACCCAGAGCACAAAGGTGCATCATCATCATCCGCCCATGCAGGTAGGAAAGACCTTGAGGGTCAATTGAACCTCAAGTCACAATGCGACTCGGAGAGTGGACCCAAAACAGTTGGAATGGCAAATGCCAAAGGGCAAGAGATAGAAACGACTACTACTTGCCCGCAAGGGAACAAAAAATTTAAGGACAAGAAAGATTGAGTCGAAGTCCGACTCGAAAACTAATCCTAAACAGCCGGACCAAGCACGGAGGCCCCAGCACCTGCTCATGTCAACAATCATGCTTAAGAGCCCTCGGATCTGTCCGATCAGTTCCGGACCTACAAGTATCTTGCCAAACACCAAAACCAGTCTGCCTGATCGAAAGCAATGACAGAAAAAAGGTACAGGAGATACAAAGCTTCAAGTTTCTTCTTATATATTACATGCGTGAAAAAGCGCATTCTCCTCCTACAAGCATGCCCTACATATATCGGAAACAAAGCAACAAAACGACAAAATCTACACTATGCGCTAAAGGGCTACAACTTGTCAAATTCGCCCTCCGTAGCATCAACAAGAAGTGACCGAGCATCACGCTCGTCCGCCCTTGCTCGAGCCAACTCCTCCAAGAGAACGAAGCCCCTTGAGGTTAGAAAGGAGCGAAGCACGTACTATAGGAAGTTACCTGCTCCATCAAACAGCTCTCATAGTTCGATCTCTGATACGCCTCATATCGCCAATGCTGCAGCTCAACTTCCTTCTCCTTGCTAAGGAGCCTAAGGGATTCGCCCTCATCCAAAATTTTCTGGAGCTTGGCCCCTTGATGGAGTAGCTCAGACCTAAGCCTATCACAAGCCTACACAAGAAAGATTCAATAGAGGCAGGAGGACACGAGATACTGGGAAACTGTGCATAAACTCACCATAAAGTGAAGCCGGCGGACTTCCTCGAAGTCAGAACACACTCTTGTTGATCCTGCCCCCACGGCCCTAGAAGAATCTATCTCGAGCACAACATGTTCGCTCAAAGAACTTCCGGCCGAGAGTCAAGCACTCCGGGAGTAGCAGACTCGGGTGACGCCCCTTCCTCATAAGTGTGATCCAGACAAGCACCGCTAAAGGCTTTGTCGCGCCACTGTTAGCGATCCTTCTTCTTGCCATCGTCCCTCGGCCCGGAGGCCAATGATTCCTTCCCCTCTTCAAAAAAAACATTGCCTCATCCTAAGGAACTACCTAATATCTGCAAACGGCGAATC
Organism: Nicotiana tabacum; assembly: GCF_000715075.1. Lineage (NCBI taxonomy): Eukaryota > Viridiplantae > Streptophyta > Magnoliopsida > Solanales > Solanaceae > Nicotiana > Nicotiana tabacum. The sequence goes on along the minus strand of NC_134086.1, from coordinate 62,436,846 downwards.
CAGTGCAAATGAAGGGAGAAAGTATTACCTCGAGTATACAAAGGCAAGATAAAGGCGGCATACACACATACCTTGGTATTGCACCCCCATATGGTACGAAACACAACTCGCCGCCTATGATCGCCGCAGGACGAATGGGTCACCAGCCTCTGGACCCAGCCGGGTAGATCATGGACTTCACTTGGCATCCACGAAGTTGCTGTAGCAAGGGAGACAACATTATTACTAAGCTGGTTTTCGCTATATGCGGAATCTGAAAAAGCGCCAAACGCCTCACTCACGTGCATGATTCCACCCTTGGAAAAATGTCAAAAACTCCACAGGGATAATATCGGTCGTCCGGAACCAGATAAACCAACTGGCCCACTCTCGATCGCTGCTTTCCTCGTCATCAACAACAAAGGGCGTAGACGAACGACACATCAGAGTTAGCAGGCCTCGATGATGAAAGGGCCGATATAGCCTGATAAGATGGTCAAGCGTGAATTCAAGCCCGACTTTCTCCGCAATGAATCTCATTATCAACGCCGTTCACCAAAATGATAGATGAATCTGTGCCAGGGTAACCCGATACTTTGAGCAAAAATCAAGCACAACCCTATCAGGGGGGCCAAATGCGAAAGGGTATAGGTATACACTCAAAAATCCACGAGTGGAGTCCGCGATGCCCTCATCTAGGGAAAACACCTGCAATGTTATCCCCTCGCTCCACCCGCAGTACCTCTTCACCATCTTTAGGTGTTCCTCTCTTATCAAGGACACCGTCTCCAGAGCAAAATCCCTCGGTTCCCAAGCATCAGGAGCAGTGCCCCCCATCCCCTACCGGATCGGCCCTGAAGTGGTAGCCATGACTATGGTGAAACTAACAGGTCAAGGCAAGGGCACACACCAACACGTTTTGCGCATAAAGAGACGAAATACCCCGTACCAAAGCAGAAAGGCAGCTATCTTAAAATAGTGAAGTCTTGCGAAGGAGCTGAAGCCGCCCCACATATATGCGAGAAGCAGCGACGATTCGCCTCCCCGAGGCAAGCCCCGCGAAGCCAACAGCCTCGACATAGATCGACGGATCGGTACCCGATCCAGAAAGCACCCTTCAACGAGGAGTCAAGACTCGAGGGGCCATTCATATTATCTCCAAGCTCGAGGCAACACTCTACATCAAGAACCCCCGACCCAAAGAAGTCGGACCTCGATAAGCTTTAAACGCCGACACTTAACGCAAGGCAAGCACCTGGTCTCGTGATCCCCTCTTTCTGAAAAGAGGAATAAACACAGGAAGCTTCGATCGTGAAAGCTCCACAAAGGACCGAGGAAGCACCCAAATATAAGTAAACTCCTCAGCATAAGTCAGTCCTATACATTCTAAAAGGGTTATCTACATCAAGATCAATAGGGACCCTCGGGTACCCAAAGATGACCTTCATCCAGGTTAACATTCTCGAAAGCCTCGGAATTCGACGCCCGAACCTATTAGATCAATCCAAGTTTGGTCCGAAGCATGATGACGGGTTCGAAGGAGAGCCATGTCAATTAGACGAAGATCAGAGTGTAAGCTGGCGCGCAAGTTAGATATCAGCAGTCAACGAGTAAAAGAAGGCATTCAAAGAGCTTCAAAGGGCATGAGAGCATACAGAAACAAAGTAAAGTAAGTAAAGCAGAAGTCAGCAAAGTATATTCTTATTCATAAAAAATTGCATATAGACATCCCTCGAGTGGTAATTACATATAATTACAATAGCCAACGAAGGCACTGGGATAGGAAAAGCAAAGCCAGGGCACCCCCATTTATAGGGAATGACGACACGGTAATCTAGGCTTTGGAAGACTGACCGACGGGCGCAGTTAATGCGTCCATGGAAAACTAATCCTAAACAGCCGGACCAAGCACGGAGGCGCCAGCACCTGCTCACGTCAAGAATCACGCTATATATATTCTCCCTTGTCGGGACATTTTAGGCTGTTAGTTGTACCCCTTGCCGGGTTAAAGGTATTGAGTTGTTATTCTCCCCTGAAGGGGTCTACTATATGAAGTCAGATATTATGAACTATATTATGGGATCGTGTGTTACGCCGTCCACTTTTATATGATATTATGGGATCGTGTGGCACGCCGTCCACTTATATATGATATTATGGGATCGTGTGGCACGCCGTCCACTTATATATGATATTATGGGATCGTGTGGCACGCCGTCCACTTATATATGATATTATGGGATCGTGTGGCACGCCGTCCACTTATATATGATATTATGGGATCGTGTGGCACGCCGTCCACTTATATATGATATTATGGGATCGTGTGGCACGCCGTCCACTTATATATGATATTATGGGATCGTGTGGCACGCCGTCCACTTATATATGATATTATGGGATCGTGTGGCACGCCGTCCACTTATATATGATATTATGGGATCGTGTGGCACGCCGTCCACTTATATATGATATTATGGGATCGTGTGGCACGCCGTCCACTTATATATGATATTATGGGATCGTGTGGCACGCCGTCCACTTATATATGATATTATGGGATCGTGTGGCACGCCGTCCACTTATATATGATATTATGGGATCGTGTGGCACGCCGTCCACTTATATATGATATTATGGGATCGTGTGGCACGCCGTCCACTTATATATGATTAGGCCAGGCACTTACCAGCACATGGGGTCGGTTGTGCTGATGCTACACTCTGTGCATTTTTGTGCACAGATCAAGGAGCAGCTTACGGACCGCAGCAGTAGGACTTCTGGGAGCTATCTTCAGTCCAGGGACTCTCGAGGTAGCCTAGCTGGCGTTCGCAAGCCGAAGTCCCTTTCCATGTTTTTTGTTTGTTTATCTTGTATAAGATAAACATGATGTATTTTCCCTTCAGACATTGATTGTAGTATTCTGTAGTAGTCCGTGAGCTAGTGACACCAGACTTTGGGTAGCATTTTGGTTCAAACTTCCGCACTTTTGGTTTTCAGTTGCTTTAGATTTAAAGTCTTCCGCTTAGATTTTGTCTCGTTTATTATATTGTTTGAAAGAGAGCAGGAAAGGTGTTTTAAATATTTGGCTTGCCTATCTCCGATAGTAGGCGCCATCAAGACACCCGATGGTGGAAAATCCGGGTCATGACAAGTTGGTATCAGAGCGCTAGGTTACTTAGGTCTCACAACTCACGGACAAGCTCAGTAGAGTCTGAGGGATCGGTACGGAGACGTCTGTATTTATCCCGCAGAGGCTACCGAGTTAGGAAAACTTCACCTTGTTCATTCTTGTCGTGCGATTCTGTTTCTCAAGTATTGATTCTCTTTCCACTCTGTTCTTTCGCAGATAGAGAGGACACATGCTTCCTCTTTTACCGCGCAGCAGCCCGAGCCCCCAGCAGCAGCTCCTATTCGGGGCAGAGGGCGAGGCCGTGCCAGAGGCCGAGGCCGGGGCAGAGCTCAGCCCCGAACGGCAGTCCCAGAGGTGGAGCCTCATGTTGACTACGACGAAGGGGTTCCAGCTCCAGCAGCTCTGGTGGGCCCAGCTCAGGTCCCTGAGGGTTTCATAGCCACTCCAGCGCTTCAGGATGCTTTGGTCCGACTGATAGGCTTTATGGAGGGCATTTCTAGGGCGGGTCTGCTTCCCGTAGCTCCAGCCACATCTCAGGCTGGGGGAGGAGTTCAGAATCCCGATACTCGTACTCTAGAATCGGTAGCTCCTCAGGCTCAGGTTCCAGCAGTTCAGCCAGCTGTGGTAGTTCAGCCAGCTGTGGCAGCCCAGCCAGGTATTGCAGCTCAGTCCAGTGATGGTGCGGCTATGTCCGCGGATGCTTTGTGGAGGCTTGATTGTTTCACCAAGCTCTTCACAACTACATATAGTGGCACTCCTTCAGAGGATGCTCAGGATTTCATATTCAGATGTCATGAGGTTCTACGGACTATGGGCATTGTAGAGACCAATGGGGTCGACTTCACCACTTTTCGCCTGGCAGGATCAGTCTACACATCCCGGCAAGGGAGTATTCACAACACATTCTCATTTTAAATCATTCTTCCTCAACCGTTCACATTATATGAAACTTATCAAATAAACAAGGAGCTTGTGTCACATTTTTTGAATTAAAAGCAATCAACACTCACGGTCATGCTAGACTCCGGTGCATAGATAACCGTCACCATGCCTATACACCGTACTCCACATTAGCAAGTAGCAAATATCATCCTAATCCTATTCCCTCAAGCCAAAGTTAGAACAAACACTTACCTCGAATGCTCCAAACTCAACTCACGCTTCTAGTATAGCTTTACCTCTTGATTCCACCACCAATCCGCTCGAATCTAGTCATAAGTTACTTAATCACATTAATAATTACTAAATGAATCATCCCCAATGCATGAAAATAGATTCTTTTCAAGGTTTTTCCCAAAAAGGACAAAAATACCCCCGGACCCACGTGGTCGAAACTCGAGGTTCGGACTAAAACCCGGTTACCCATTCCCCCATGAATCCCAATATATGATTTGTTTTTAAATCGGACCCCAAATTGAGGTCCAACTTCTCAATTTGTAGAAAACCTAGGTTCTACCCAAAACACCCAATTTTCCCCATGAAAATCTTTGATTTGAAGTTGAAATTATGTTAAAAGATGTTAAGGAATAAAGAAATTAAGTTAGAAATCACTTACCAATCGTTTTGGAGAAAAAAGGTTGTTTGAAAAATCGCCTCTTAGGTTTTGGGTTTTTGAAAAGTGAAAAATGACTGAGATTTTCCGAACTTGTATACCTTTCTGAGGACCTGGCGCGGACCGCACAAAAATGTGTTGCGGCCGCGCCGAGTGGGAGAAAAATTGGGGCTTCTCTGAACCCTTCCAGCGCGGACCGCACTGTTTTGGTGCGCGGTCGCGCTGGTTGACCTGAAACCCTAGCCCTCAGACTCAGCCACGCGGACCGCACAGAAAGGCATCGCGGCCGCGCGGTTCCAGCGCGGACCGAGCGGAAATGACCGCGGCCGCGCTGGTGTCTGCAACACCTGAACCTGCATTTTCTTAAGTCCAAGACCTCCCGGGCCCCATTCAAAACTCACCCGAGCCCTCGGGGTTCCAAACCAAACGTGCACACAACCTTAAAAACATCTTACAGACTTACTCGTGCGATCAAATCGCCAAAATAACATCATATACATAAGATCAAGCCTCAAACACATGATTTTCTTTCTTCAACTTTCATAACTCAAATTCTCCATTTTTAGTCCGAAACACATCATATGACGTCCGTTTTTAGCCAAACTTTACAAATAGTGCTTAACACATATTTAAGACTTGTACCGGGCGTCGGAACCAAAATACGAGCTCGATACCTATATTTTCTAACCCCTTTTTCATTTCAAATTTTCATATCAAATTTCAGAAAAATAATTTCTTTCAAAAATTCATTTCTCGGGCTTGGGACCTCAGAATTTGATTCCGGGCACACGCCCAAGTCCCATATTTTTCTACGGACCCTTAGGGACCGTCGAATCACAGGTCCGGGTCCGTTTACCCAAAATGTTGACCGAAGTCAACATTATGCATATTAATACCAAAATTCATCAAATGTTTCACATAATTCACATATTCTAACATAAAAACTTTCCGGCTACACGCCCGAACTGCGCACGCCAATCGAGGCAACTAAAAGCGAGGTTTTCAAGGCCTCGAAAGAGCGGAACAAGGAAGAACTACGGTGATGACCCTTCGGGTCGTCACATATTTATGATATCTTCAAACTTTGTTCCTAATTCCATACTTTGTAGAATTTTAGTAAACTCTGTAGTAGCTCATGACTTGTGACACCCCGGTCAGGGCTGAGTTGGGTTGGATTTCCGTATTTTATCTATACTTTCCGCTATTGGATATTATTAAACCATGTTTATACTATAATTGTGTTAATTAATTGTCTTAAAAGGATGAATTGGGTTGAATGGTTGGCCTTGTCTTCATGAGAGGCGCCATCACGACCAGGTTCGGGAATTGGGTCGTGACACCATAGTGTTTACAATACCTCGCCTTATTTTTTTTATATGTTCAATACTTCAAATTTCAATAATTGTTACATTTTTAACTCAATTAATTTCTCAACTAAATTTTTCCTTAAACCGTTTGAGGTTGTACTTTACTTAAAAGGGAATTCCTTCTATGTCTTGATTTATTAATTTCTCGTATTAAAGGTAATGATTAATTATTTGAAGATAATCTAATTTAGTGAAAAGATTATACATTCAGTGTATAAAAAGTTACACTCCTCCAATCTGTATATCTAATGTGCGCCCGAGACGCACACAAGATATTAATCATTGCATACTACATACTACATACTACTAATAATTATACAACTCTACTTTATAGTACACCGGTGAGGAGGTGTGAGCGACTGGTTGTGGTGGACACAAGGAGAGGTAGAGGGAGATCTAAGAAGTATTGGAGAGAGGTGATCAGGCAGGACATGGCTCGACTTAGGATTACTGAGGACATGACCCTTGACAGGGAATTGTGGAGGTCGAACATTAAGGTTGTAGGTTAGGGGGAAGTTATGAATATTTCTACAGCGCACTAGAGTGAGACTAGCCAGTTAGTAGTTAGTCTTAGGATGTTGCTGGTCAGCTACTGATGCAGGTCTTTATCTGCTGGATATTATTATACCTTCCATCTTTTTCGTATTTCCTATATTTCTTATATTGCTGTTATTTTGTTATTTTATGATATTTTATGTTATGTTATGTTATTTTATTGTGAGTCTATTGATAGTACTAATATATCGTCTCTCGTTGTTTTCTTGAGTCGGGGGTTTCCTGGAAACAGTCTCTCTGCCCCTCGGGGTAAGGGTAAGGTTTGCGTACATATTACCCTCTCCAGACCCCACTTGTGAGATTATACTGGGCCGTTCACTACAAAAAAAAAAAACCTCAATTGCAACGGACTTTACCAACGACCCGAAGTTGTTAGTGTATTAGCAACAGATTACTAACAAAATGGTAACTAATTTACTTTTCAAAATTTAGTAACGGATTCCTAACGAATTGCCAACCAAAATTTTACTAACTAAATAATTTAGTTGGTAAATATGGCGGGAAAAATAGGCGGCTAATCTAGCAACTGCTTACTAACGGATTACCAACTCAAATATTACCAACAAACATTTTTCGTAGGTAATATTACCAACGGAGTACATATCCGTTGTTAAATATGGTGGAAAAAATGAAGTATAGTTTATTAACAGATTAGTAACAAATTATCAACCAACTATTTACCAACAAAAGAATTTTGTTGCTAATTTACCAACCAATTTAAAATGCGTTAGTAAATTACCAACCGAATGGTATCTGTTAGTAAACTTGCCAACTGATACTAAATCGGTTGGAAATCTTTACTAATAGATCAAGATTTTGGTTTGTAATTTATTAACAGATTAAACTTAATTGTTAATATTACTTATTATGATGTGAAATTTGTTAGTAATTACCACCAATGGAAGCTAGTTTCGTTGGCAATTACCAACTGCTATTGAAATAGTTGGAAAATTTATCAATATAGAGATGAAATAGTTGGTAAATTACCAACTACCGTTGAAATGACTGATAAATTTAACGATACATACAAAATCAATTGGTATTTTCTGACGGATCTAGCATTTATAGTAAATATATCAATATATATCATGAGTCACACTCTAATATTGTTTGTGCACGAATAAGAATCATCATGAACTAGAGTAACACTCCATTCTTTAATAAAAATTCACATACATAATTATATTTTTCAGATATAAATATCCAAATATTTGGTTATAGACTTCCCACTAACAGACACTTGGGCAACTTTCACTAGTATAGTAGTATTAGTAGCCGTGATGCTCGTACATTATTAAAGAATATTAATTATATGAAAGTGTGATCGATCTGAATTGTTCGAGTACTTCAAATCATATATTTTAACAAAATCATAAATTAAATATCATTTTATCTCAATGTATGTACCAAAAAATTTATCTCTTTTAGACTTTTATTCGATTGCTCCGAATATATTTATTATTTGAAATTATCAATAATATTTTCGAGTATTATTTTTGCTTTATTTTTTAAGTTAATTCAAAGTATACTTAGTGTTACTCTATCTCCATTTTTCTTTTTTATACATTATTTTACTATTCTAAAAATAATAAGTTCAATGCCCTACCCATTAGATATTATCTCATATATTCAATGAACTAGTACTAAGTTCGGGGGCAAGTTATGGTACCAAATTATGGCTCCTTTCGACAAAGTTTCTCCAAATTATTTAAACAATACTGACTCGATCTCATCATCATTCAGGTCGTTTCCTTTAATCCCGCAAGTACATAAGGTAATATGTTCATTATGGTCGGTTGTCCCGTTATATTTGGGTATATCGGGCATGCAAAACTTTTTAGGAATGGGTATCAGAGACGCTCTTTGAGCGAATGGTTTCTGTATGAACTTTTTGGCATCTAAACCTTTCAAGGCCAGGGGTGCCCCCGATATTTGATCAACACGGGAGTTATAAGTCTCCACCTTTTGTTATTGTCCTCAATCTTCTTTTCCCTGGACTCACGATCCTCTTGGTGAGCTCTTCGAGTATCCCCATGATGATGGGGGCAGTCCCCGAGCCATTTTCGTTTGACCTTTCTGGCGCCGGTTCAGCACATCGAGTGCTTTCCGGTTCCGCTATACTCAGAGTTTTATTCTGACTCTGAAGTTGAGCGATGGTAATCTGTTGAGCTTGCAGCATATCGAATACCACTTGGAGGCTGACTCCCCCATCTCCTATACCTTGTGCTCCTTGGCCCTCAGATCGGGCTTCCCCGCGTACACTTCCTCCGGGATCTGCGCCTAAATCTGCATTTAAAGCAATGTGCGAACTAATATCAACTGGTTCCACATTTGGCACTTCTCTAGGGTTTATCGGTGGTACACCGACCCCAATATTGTTGTTTTTCCCATAAAATCCAAGACCTTCGTTGTCATGAACATGTGCGTTTTACGAGTTTGACATGTTTAATCCTGAGAATCAAAAATATTTTGACAAGAAAAAGTGTAAAAATATACTGTGTTATAAGAATCATTAATGAAATAATCACTATTATCTTTAACCCCACGGTGGGCGCCAAACTGTTTACCTCGAAAATACGAGTAACAATTAAATTTGATTTGTGGTTGTAAAGATATGTGATTTAGTTCAATACTAATTAATAATCAAGAAGTATAAAGTACAAATGAAAGAAATGAGTGAATCAAACCAGTGTTACTAGGCAGTATCGACCTCGAGCTCAGTGACCTCGAGATGGATTAAGGACAATAAAATAAGAATAATAAAGCTAAAAGACAATTCTGATGAACATTAAACGAGAAAAGTAAGAGAGTATATTCTTGCTAATGATTAGATCCACTTTATAAATGATTGGGGTCCCCTTTATATAATAAGGGAACCCTAAATAAGGTACATTTTCATTTACAGTAAAGAATCTTATTGGGACAATTGTCTAACCGCCTAGTACGGATTCGTACAAATCTATTCCGGAATTTACGCCATGATTTTGGGGACGTGGCATGAATCTTGCTCATTTTGTTATAAATCCATAACAACATTACCTCGAGGTCTAGTCATAGTCGAGCCCCGACGTTCCTCGAACACTTAATTCTTCGAGCCTTGTACTCTGTCATCGAGCTGGAGCCTAGTTCATCGAGCTTGAACTCGATCCGTCCAGAATTTGGACTTAAGGTGATCCATCGAGCCTAAGAAATCGGGCATACCTGATTTCGACCGTATACAAATTTCATTGCATATTCGAACATTAAATAATTAGCTACCTAAACTATTTTTGGACTTAGTTTATATTTTGTAATTCAAACATGAGTGCAATTATAATTTTATTATTTTATACAAATAGTTTGGTGCAATTAAAATTTATTATTTTGTATGATAATTTAATAACCAACGATACATGTATAAGTCATGTGATTAGTTAGTATTTACATAGCTTAAGAATCAAAAATGAAATTACGAAAATACTCAAAAAGAAAAATGGAGAACGCGATATAAATTGGAAAGTTTCCAAAGAGACAAAGAAAAGAAGATATATATATATATATATATATATATATATATATATATATATATATATATATATATATACATACATACATACATACATATCTATCAACGTGCGTTGCACGTTAATAATGACACATGATAATTTAAATATTTATTTATATGAAGGAACAGTAAAATTTATTTAATTAGAGAAATTTTATGTATAATAATACAATAATCATCTAAATGATGATCAAATGGTTCATTAATATCTAATATATTTCTAGAACTCTGGGCATTTATTTCGATTGTTTGACACTTAGCCATAAGTGTTTCATCCCATATTATCAATTTTGTTTTCCTTATAAATTTAGCATCATTGCTCTGCTTTGATATATTTGTGATGGTTATTTAAGTTGTTTGAAGAGGTATATCAAATCTAAAGTGGGTGGTCTCACAATAAAATAGTTGGTGGCACACCACGTGCTATTTTTGCTAATAGCTTCATGCCTCTTGATATGATATTTGCAAGTAATGCATGATATAGAAATATTATTTCGATTCCGCCGGAGGTATCTACAAAGAATAGTCCCGTTATAGCAAAGTCAACTCTTTATAATATAGTCTTGAAAGCTTGTTCGTTTTAGGATTTAGCTTTGATTGTGCTTCTTCAGACACTTGTATATCATTTTGATTCTTAATAATGTACTAACATTTTTACTTTGTGTTCTAACGCTCTTTTTATGGAATAAATTTATGTACCCTAAGATTCTTTTCAACTTGAATAAGAATTTTACTCATATGATGAATTTAAAAAATAATTGAATTGGATTCTCTTGCTAAATAAAGTTAAAAGATTTAATTATTTGGTTTTAATATAAAAAATAATTTATTCTATGCTGATCAAATCTTAATATTAGTTCATCTCTTGTTTTGAATATTTAATATTAATTATAATTTTATCCATCATAAATTTTATTTTCAAAGATTAAAATATTGATATGATATTTCACTTTTAGATTGTTATATCTGTAGAATCATTAGTGGTATTGACTCCTACCAATGATTTTTTTTCTTTCTCACACATTTATATTCTTAAATATTTTCTTAGTTATTGTTTAATAATTAGGTATATTTTAATATTACACAAAAAATGATAAAAAAATATATTATTTGAGTCGGAAAATAGTTCAAATATAATATTAAAGTATATTACCGTGGGAGTATTTTTTGCCCCTCAATTTCGACTCTTTATGCGATCCATTTAATATTAATGTTATATTTTTTGGTATTGGACATTATTGAGTGATAATGTATTGCCAATACGAAGGATTCTTATGAAATTAATTTTATTAAACCTTCTTACATATTTTAAGTAAGTATTTAGTAGACCAAAATTTATTAATTTTAAATATTAAAAATTAGCGTAGAAGGTATTGTAGTCCAAAAAAATAAGTTATTGCAGTTATATCCTTTCTCTATTAGTTCTTTCGTTTAATATTTTAGGGCTACTTTGGTATATTAATATTGTATTTATGATTTTATAATAATATAGGCTCTCTATTTTCTAAATGGATTTGGAGTACATTCTCAAGTTAAATTAGTAATAGGACATTATAATACGTTTTCAAATTAAATAATTAATAAAAATTTTTAAGAAGTATAAGTAATAGGATTACATGACTAAAGACATTTACTTGTTCAATTTTATATGAACTAGACAACCCGGAAGTAGTTATACTAATAGAATTCCTAACGTGTAGTATTATGTCCTAAAACTGATAGGATTATGAGGCTAATATCTAGAATTTCGGTTATGTCCTTTTAATATGAGTTATTATACTTAATATTATATGGTTATTTTTGTAAACCGACATATTATGTTACTTATAATTCGGACATGACATTAGCTTTGAGTCACGATGTAATTTTTAAGAATGTTTTATTTACTTACTATATTTCAAAATACATGAAAATAAAAATAAGTAAGGATAGATTAATCTCGGTATGTGCATTGTGTATGTACCCATCAATAACTATTCAATGTTGAAAATTCACGTAAATTTTATATTAAACAACGTGTTTGATTTATGATACGAAGAGTAAATAAATGTTTTTGTAAGTGTTAAATGTTGATTCTATTTAAATAATTAAAGATAGAAAAAATCATGAAGATCAAACAACAAATAAAATAAAATAATCTTAAAACTAATTTTAATTAAAATTGACATAAAATGCAATTACAACTTTTATGAAGGAACTGTATTTTGTTCAAAGTAAAAAAAACATTTCTTCAATTTCTAATATGAATAAAGAAGGTAAAATATATATACTATTATTAGATTTTAAAACGTTGAGTCAAAGTGGACTCTTGAATTTATAATCTTTCGATTTTTTTAAATCCAAATTTTTTCAAAGCTTTCCATACGTATTTAGACCATTCTCTCTTTAAGTTCTTCCAATACAGGGTTAAATTTAATGTTTTTATTTATGAATTCTTACCTAGTTCAATAAGGAAATATTTAATAACCAAAAATTAGTTAATTTTAAAGTCCTAAATATTAACATGTAGTATTATGTCCTACAACTAATAGGATTATAAGGCTAATATCTAGAATTTCGGTTATGTCCTTTTATTATGAGTTATTATATTTAATATTATAAGGTTATTTTTGTAAACCGATATTGTATTCATGCTTTTATAATAATATATATATATAATACTAAAATTCTTATAATTAAGACGTACGCAGTTAAATGTCTATCTTTATTAAGTTGTGTGCAATTTTGTAATACAAATAATATGTCAAAAGTAGTATCTATATTTTAGTTATACTTACTTGAGTTAATTGCAACATTTTCATAACCTCAAAGCACAACAGGATGAGGTCTAGTTAAATAATAAAAAGAAGAAAAGTAAAGAAGTCCTTTTGCCCACACCATTTCACCCACACTCCTAAATTACATTGTATACCGCCTAAACTTTACCCACTCTCCTAAATTACACAGAACTCCTGCGCCTTTTCAGCTTCTTCTGCCGACGATCACAATATGCTAAATCCTTTCCATTATTTTTCCCAACTGAAAGATTATCTCAAACCAGTCTCTCACAAGCTATTGTTTGGATGCTTCTCAATTCCACAATCCATTCGGCTAAGTGGTAAGTATTTTTTATCAATCTAATTTTTCAGTATATTGTAGATATGTTGAAAGCTTGTGCTCATTATGATTGGGATTTGAGGCCTAATTTGATTATTAGTATTCATTTTTTACTATCTAAAGATTTTTAGAAATCAATAGATGCTACTGTAATCTTTTTACATTATAGGGAAAGAAAGTTTGTCAGAAAAAATGACTTCAAATCGTGAGTGGATGTACAAAAGGTTAACGAGACGTTTGTGTAATCCAGAATTCGTTGGTGTTGAGCAATTTATTGAGTTTGTAAAGAATCATCGGGAAGGGAGGGATGGTGAGAGACTAAGGTGCCCATGTAACCGAAAAAAGTGTCAGAATAGAAATTTTGAAGATGTTCTTACGGTCCACGAACATTTATTGTGCGACGGCTTTGTACCTGGATATTATATATGGTACTTGCATGGAGAAAATAAGGTTACTAGAAATATAGTTCAACATGAAGAGATGCAAAATTGGGATCAGACTATGATTACTACATCAGTAAATGTGGGTGCAATTGATTAGCCTAGATCACCTACTTCATACCATAGAATGGTCCTTGACGCCGCTGGCCCTTCATTCAATCCGAATGATATGGATGAATTACCAAATCCTGATGCGCAGAAATTTTATGATATGATTGATTCTACAAATCAAGAGGTGTGGCCTGGCTGTGAAACACATTCTCAATTGTCAGCTGTTACACGTTTATTGCATATCAAGTTTGAACACCATCTATCTGATAGATGTTCTGATGACATTTGTCAATATGTGAATGAGATGATTCCTCCTGATAAACTAATGCCAAAAAATTTCTATGAAGCTAAGAAGTTAATGCAGGGAATGAACATGCCAGTAGAAAAAATTCACAGTTGTATCAATGCCTGTATGATTTATTGGGGAGAAGACAGTGAACTTAGTCATTACAAGTTTTGTCGTCATCCCAGGTACAAGCCTACTAGGCAAATATCTAATTCAAAGAGAAATCTTGTACCATTCAAACAGATGTACTACTTTTCCCTCACTCCACGGTTGCAACGCGTATATGCTTCCAACATGACTGATGCACATATGCGATGGCATACCGAGCATGAAGTTGAGGAAGGTGTGATATGTCATTGTTCAGATGCACCCGCATGGAAACACTTTGATAAGATGCATCCATCTTTTGAAGCTGAAAGTCATAATGTCAGATTGGTGCTATGCACACATGGTTTTCAACCATTTGGACAAGCAGGTCAACAATATTCATCTTGGCCAATAGTTGTGACACCATACAACTTGCCACCTTGGATGTGTATGAAAGAGTCCTATTTGTTTTTGTCAGTTATAGTTCATGGGCCGAAGAACCCTAAGCAAAAACTTGATGTTTTCTTGCAACCTTTGATTGCAGAACTAAAAAATCTGTGGAGTATAGGTGAGGACACATATGATATCTCTAAGAAGCAAAATTTTAACATGCGAGCTGTTTTGATGTAGACAATTAGTGATTTTCCTGCATATTCGATGTTGTCTGGATGGGGTACTGCGGGTAGGCTAGCATGTCCATATTGTAGGGAGAATACAGATGCTTTTACTTTGACAAAAGGTGGCAAACAATCCTGGTTTGACAATCATCGTATGTTCCTTCCACTGGATCATCCATACATAACTAATAGAAATTCATTTAGAAAGAATAAAGTAGTCACAACGCATCCTCCCCCGATACAGTCAGGTGATGATATATTGAAGGAGATAAATGAATTGGGGTTAAAAAAAGGTAACAGAGCTTGGGGCTGATATTGTTAATGGCAAAATTAGCAAGTTTTCTGGTTGGAAGAAAAGAAGCATATTTTGGGATTTACCGTATTGGAGTACAAATCTCATTCGGCACAATCTAGATGTTATGAACATCGAGAAAACTTTTTCGAGAATGTGTTCAACACAGTGCTAGATGTAGATAGTAAAACAAAAGATAATCCCAAATCTAGAGAAGACTTGAAAGAGTTCTGTCGACGGCTTGAATTACATGCTGTTGGTGACGAATATCCGAAAGCTTGTTACACACTAGACAAGAAGTCAAAAAAAGTGTTGTGTGAATGGGTGGAGAATTTGAAATTTTCAGATGGATATGTCTCAAATATGGGAAGGAGTGTGGACATGAAAAAACATAAATTGTTTGGTATGAAAAGCCACGATTGTCATGTATTAATGCAAAGATTGGTCCCTATTGCGTTTCGTGAGCTATTACCACCAAAAGTTTGGGAACCACTTGCTGAGATGAGCCTTTTCTTTAGGGATCTCACTTCTACAGCAATTTGGGAAGAGGATATGGTCAGACTTGAACAAGAAATACCTGAAATACTTTATAAATTGGAGCGTATATTCCCTTCCAGCTTCTTTGATTAAATGGAACATCTCCCCGTACATCTTGCTTACGAAGCAAGGATAGCAGGTCCGGTGCAATATCGATGGATGTACCCATTTGAGAGGTAAAATTTCATTGATATTAAGTCAAGCACTTCATTTTCATCATCATGAATGAATCACAATTTGAGCTTATATGTTATTTCCAGAAACCTTCGGAAATTGAAAAATAATGTTCGAAATAAGGCACAAGTTGAAGGATTCATATGCAATGCGTATTTAGTTGAGGAAGCTTCATCTTTTTGTTCACACTACTTCGAACCTCATGCTTACACAAGGCATAGGAAAGTTCCACGGAATGATGATGGTGGTACAAGGGAAAAGGATGAACACGATGGTAATCTTTCTATATTTACCTATCCAGGTAAGGCATTTGGGAGATGCAAAACCAAGATATATGACTGAAGAAGAACTTGATGCAGCTCATATTTATGTTTTATTAAATTGCCCAGAGGTACACCCATATATTGAGTAAGACTTCAAGCTTTTGTTTTCATTTATAGATTAGAAAAATCATCAAAACACTTAATATATAATTTTCTTAGATGTGATTCAAAGGATTTTTATTGACTCCCTTCGTCAAAATTTCCCACAAATTACGGAGAAGGAAGTGGATAGGAAACTTGATGAAGATTTTGCATCATGGTTTAAAAGATATGTGAGTACTTATACGATATCCTTCCACTTATACTTACCTCACTTATGAGAAACTCTAATTATTTTTCTTTTAAGGCACGAGTCCACATAGATAATCAGTTCATCAAGGCCCTTGCAGAAGGTCTGTGTCGAACAACGCAACCATAGACCGGTTATATTGTCAACGGCTTTAAATTTCACACTAAAAGCCGCAGTTCTTCTAGAGCATCTAATAACAGCGGTGCATGCATAAAAGGAACTAGTTATAGTGCAGATGATAGTGACTACTATGGTGTGCTAACTGATATCCTTGAATTGGAGTACAAGGGTAGTGAGTATATAAAGAGAACTGTTTTATTCAAGTGCGAGTGGTTTGATCCCACACCAAAGGCAGGAAAAAAAAATGAAGATTCACCCACAATATAAACTTGTGGATATCAACCATGAAAAGAAATTAAAGAAGTATGAACCATTTGTTTTGGCAATGCAAACGGCTCAAGTGTATTATACAACTTATCCTAGCTTACGACGTGATAAGAGTGACTGGTGGGCTGTGTGCAAAATAAAAGCATGGGGTATTGTGGACATGCCTCCATCATCTTCACAGTCAACTCCGACAGATGGTGTTGAGCCATTCCAATCCGAAGAAGATGGTTTAACATTTGGTGTGGTACCTGACAATGAAACTGTTCTCCTAAATGATCCAAATGGTGAATTCATAAACATAAGAGACGAAGATAATGATTTATGATGAGGTAGAACTTCATGTTGAATTTGGGTCGGATGAAGATGAGGATGAGGATAATGAGGATGAAGCGCCATATGATGAAAATGACAGTGAATAGAGTCAAAGTGCTTCAATCTCTTCAACTATAGAGTCTGAATGAATGAAACATAGTATATAATTTATTTTTATTACTATTTGATGAAAACTTTTCTATTTCATTTTATATGAAGTAAGACTTGGTCTTATTAGGAAAAGTTTTGGAATAATGTATATGATTTGCCAATATGAGAGCATTAATGTGGTCTTCGTTGCATACCAAAATCTTAATTCCTACATATTAACTCTAGTTAGGAGGTAACAACTCATTTACTGCAGTACTTGTATAAAATAAAGATATTACTTACACTTCACACAAAAAAATATAAATTGGTTCATAAGAAGATGGGCAGAAGAATGTCCCTTTTGATCATTATTAAGCATCGCATAAGTAATTCACGTTATTTCTCAAATGCTTCTTGAAAGAATATGAAATATTTAAATGAAATAGAGTAATAAAATAATTCATTTCTTATTTACTCAAGTTTGGACCCGAGCAATCAAATCGCTCGGTCTGTCACAAAAATCTTGAAGGAGAAACTGGATCATGAGGGACATAATTGGAAGTCTGTTACACCAGAGACAAAAGATTTCTATTGGGAAGAGTTTAAGGTAAAGTTATAGTACTAATTATCATTTTAATAATGGAATTTATACATTTTAAATTTCTATTGTATCGATATTGTGTTTTATCTGTTCTGTGCGCATTCCAGAAAACACTGGTTTGGGGCTTCTGACATCTCTGATTTGATTAATACTAGGGTGGGTAGCCAAACAAAATCTAGTTAGTAGTCTTTAATGTTGAGATGTACAGGAGATATCAGATAATTATGATGAACTAATAAATAAATGCATTAGAAGTATGCTTTAGTTGGCTAGGGAGAATGCAGTTCTTTGCATTGTTAGTTTCTAGACAGATAATTTCAGTAATCCGACCTAAAATGTGGGAGAAATCATGATATCGTGAATGAACTCTTAATTATTTCATCTACTGCTATTAATTCTATCGGAAGTAGACTGTTATCCATCTCTTACATCTTTGAGAAACCTTGTAATCATGATTAAGTCCTTATAGTTTGTCATATTGGTTCTTTTTTCTTCAGAATATCCTTCTGCTGAGTACATATGTGATACATTTATCAGAATTTCACGATACTTGAATTCCTCTCATTGCAATATTTTATTTTTGTTGTATAATTAGGGAAAAATAATCATAATCCTTATATATAACAGTTTTTATAACGTCCAAGACTTCTTAGTTTTAGTGCTTTTATGCTGCTATAAATATCTACACATCAGTAATACAAGATAAAAGGATGAAAAATAGGAAACTTAATACCTTAATATTATACTACTTAGTTTCCCTTGCTGCCAAATGTACAAATGTCATGAAGTAACTACTGCATGAATTATTTTAAGATCTCATATTTCCTTCAACTTCCGGAATATACATATGTTGAATTGTATAGGTTCTGGTCCAAGCATCGTCATTTATCAAGTACCTTGACAGAGCAATTCTAGGACTGCTATGTCTTGCGGCACCAATGTCCGAGAAGAACTAGGGGAAATTTATAATGACCACAATAGTAAAGATGAAATAAGCATAAACTTTTGGTTCCATATATTGATAATAATTATGTCTCCCAAAGGTTTTTGCTATCTTGAGGGATCACAGTTCTTTCTTAGTATTTGGTTGGTGATCTTTGTTTTTAACTTGATTTCTAAATCAGTAATTCTTTTTCTTTAACTAGGCTAGAAGATCCTTCTCATTCCTTTTAGATATTTGAAGCTATTCTTTTTTTTTTCAAATAAGATCGATAATATTTGGAGTTTCCTTTATCTTTCTTGAGCCGATGATCTACTATACTGGGTAAGTTGTTGTTATCAATATCTTGTGTTATTTTTCATTTGATCTTCTCAAACAGAAACGATTTCAATAGGACACTGCAATTGAAGGTTTCATAAAGGATAAGTCTATGAGCAAATGTGCAGAACGATACAAGGGTATATTATCTGAAGCAAGAGCTTGTGAGAAGAAGCGCAAACATATTCCAGAATCTATTTGGGAGAGCTGGAAGCCTCACTGGGAGACTGAGGCTTTTAAAGTCAAGTCTGTGCAATGCTCAAGGAATTGACTAAGTGAAAAAGGTGGTGAAGGGTCTGGTCCCTCACGCCATACAGGAGGCTCCAGAGCTCACCGAGAACATGCAAGACTAATATTGTGCATATGCCCTTCTGAGAGCCCTCCAAATGTAGCTTCTAAAGTCAGTCAGGAGCGTGGCCAAAGAACTGGGCAGTGGCTTTCCTCTAAGATGCAGTAAATGTGAGTCCCTATTTTCTTTATGGAAAAATGGCAGAAACATAGTGGCTTGGACATGATTGTGTATTCTAAGCATATGCCCTCTGAGATTGAGGGCACAAATAGCCCTAAGTATTTTTTATTTACTCATAGTTCCATGCTTATGCCTACTATCCAATACTCGTTCATGGGAGTGAGTATCAAGTGCTAATACTACCCAATGAAATTGTATCAAATGGTAAGGCATGGATATAATATCTTTCCCTACAAAAAAGAACATAATGTTAATATAAACAAGACCCACCATGTTCTCCTTCCTAAGGATTTGAACAAGGCAGGTATGTATGGTTATCTCCCCGCTCCATTGTGTTCACCTTCTCCTCCCCTTTCAATCTCTTGCAACTCTTATCCTTAAGTATGAGCATTGAAGTTTATCGTTATTCACAATCCTTTTCCTGTATTGTCCAGTTGTGCAAAAGAATCACACTCCATAGGACCTACATCAAGAGCATTATTAGCTAAGTTATCAGTGTTGAATTTGACAAAATGTTTGTCCCACATCGGTGGGAAAACAAAAGTTGGGGGGATTTTCCCCCTATAAAAGAAGGCTTAATGTTTAGGATTTAAACACACCTCTCGTTTGCCTTCTCATCTGTTTAAGGCACTTGTATCTTCTCTCTTTAGTATTATTTCACTTGTATTTTTGGAGTGGAATAAAATATTGGTTGTGTCCGAGGAGTAGGCAAAATTAACCGAACCTCGTAAATTCTGGTGTTCTCTTTATTGTTGCTTTATTGTCTTATTTATTTATTATTTGGTGGTTGTCATAATTTTTGGTATAGTAGTTGTGACTTATTCACACTATATACATTTGGCTTCCGCAACAATTGGTATCAGAGCCAAGGTACTGTCTTAGTATGCTCTGTGGTTGCAGCATAGTCTGATCTTCCACATCAGAAAAGATTTATCTTGGTAACTGTGTCAAGATTCTGTCTTAGTATGCTCTGTGGTTGCAGCTTAGTCTGATCTTCCACACCAGAAAGGAAATAATCTTGATTTGTGTCGTCAGCTATTAAATAATATTTGTGTCAAAGATGGGAGATAATAAACAAGAAGAATCTACATCAAGTGTCAACAATACGTCATCATTGGCATCTTCGCTTATGACAAGAATTGTGTCAAATGCGAAATTTGCGGTAGAAATATTTGACGGGTCCGGACATTTTGGGATGTGGCAAGGCGAGGTTCTAGATGTCCTTTTTCAACAAGGGCTAGATCTTGCTATTGAAGAAAAGAGACCAGATGCTATTGGAGAAGAAGATTGGAGAATTATCAATCGTGTTGCTTGCGGTACCATTCGATCATACCTTGCTAGAGAGCAGAAATATTCATACACAAAGGAAACTTCTGCAAGTAGATTATGGAAAGCACTGGAGGATAAATTTTTGAAGAAAAACAGTCAAAATAAATTGTACATGAAGAAGAGACTGTTTCACTTCACCTATGTTCCTGGTACCACGATGAATGAACATATCACCAGTTTCAATAAGTTGGTCACAGATTTGCAAAATATGGATACAACTTATGATGATGGTGACTTGGCCTTGATGTTGTTGGCGTCACTTCCTGATGAGTACGAGCACCTTGAAACTACTCTACTCCATGGAAATGACGAAGTTTCTCTCAGAGAAGTTTGTTCGGCTTTGTACAACTATGAACAAAGAAAGCGAGAAAAACAGAAGGGCGGAGAAGGAGAAGCACTATTTGTGAGGGGTCGTCCTCAAAATCAAACGAGGACAAAGAAGGGAAGATCCAAGTAAAAATCCAGACCCAGCAAAGATGAATGTGCCTTTTGTCGAGAAAAAGGGCACTGGAAGAAAGACTGTCCGAAGTTGAAGAATAAGGCCAAATATAATAATGGAAAGGCCATTATGGATTCAAATGTAGCTGATTGTGATGATTCAGACTTCTCATTAGTTACAACAGAGTCATCAACATCATCATACATATGGTTGATGGACTCGGCTTGTAGCCATCATATGTGTCCCAACAGGGACTGGTTTGTGGAATTTCAAGAAGGAGAATATGGAGTCATCCACACAGCGGATAACAGCCCTCTTACCTCATATGGAATTGGTTCAATACGATTAAGGAACCATGATGGAATGATCAGAACATTAACAGATGTTCGATATGTACCGGATTTGAAGAAGAATCTCATCTCTGTAGGAGCCCTAGAATCAAAAGGGTTCAAAATCATTGCAGAAAATGGAGTGATGAGAGTATGCTCCGGTGCACTAGTGGTAATGAAGGCTAATCGGAAGAATAATAATATGTACCGCTATCGTGGCAGTACAGTTATTGGGACAGCGACAGTGACATCCAGTGACGACAAAGAGGCAGAAGCAACCAAGCTATGGCACATGCGCTTGGGACATGCTGGAGGAAAATCCTTGAAAACTCTATCAGATCAAGGATTGTTAAAAGGAGTAAAGGCTTGCAACTTGGAGTTTTGTGAGCATTGTGTCAAAGGGAAACAGACAAGGGTTAAATTTGGTACAGCGATCCATAATACTAAAGGCATTTTGGATTATGTACACTCTGATGTTTGGGGTCCTTCCAAAACACCTTCATTGGGTTGGAAGCACTATTTTGTAACCTTTGTTGATGATTTTTTCCGAAGAGTATGGGTGTATACAATGAAGAGCAAAGATGAAGTGTTGAGAATTTTTCTCAAATGGAAGACGATGGTGGAGAATCAGACAGGCAGGAGGATCAAGTGTATTCGCACAGACAATGGAGGTGAATACAAAAATGATCATTTCAATAAGGTATGTGAAAATGATGGCATCATCCGACACTTCACTGTTAGACATACACCACAACAAAATGGAGTGGCAGAACGTATGAACCGGACCTTGCTGGAGAAGGTACGGTGTATGTTGTCCAATGCTGGCTTGGGCAAAGAATTTTGGGCTGAGGCAATTACATATGCATGCCACCTCATTAATCGCTTACCATCTGCTGCTATTAATGGCAAGACACCATTTGAAAAATGGTATGGAAAACCTGCTATAGATTATAACTCTTTGCACGTGTTTGGCTCAACTGCATATTATCATGTGACGGAGTCAAAATTGGATCCAAGGGCAAAGAAGGCTATTTTTATGGGAATTACTTCTGGAGTCAAAGGATATCGCTTATGGTGTCCTATGACAAAGAAAGTAATATTCAGCAGGGATGTTACCTTTGATGAATCTGCTATGGTAAATAAGGTAACAGAAGATACCAAACAAAATGAAGGTGCTTCTAAGCAGGTGGAGTTTGAGGGAAAATTTATTTTTCCTACACAAGAAGCAGAGGAGGAAACAAACGAAGATTATCCTCTAGAAGGAGAGCCAGTAGAGGAGATTCCAACTCAGGAACCTCAACAACAACTTGAATCAATAGCAACCAGCAGGACAAAAAGAACAATAACGAAACCTGTTCGTCTCATAGAGACGATTGCTTGTGCAACCTCAATTGTAGCTGATGATGTTCCTACTACTTATAAAGACGTTGCCCAAAGTTCAGAAGAAGATAAGTGGAGGATTGTCATGAATGATGAAATACAGTCCCTTCATCAGAATCATACATGGAGATTGGCCAATCTCCCGAAGGGAAAGAAAGCAATTGGGTGCAAATGGGTATTTGCAAAGAACGAAGGATTTCCTAACCAAGTAGATGTTCGCTACAAAGCAAGATTGGTGGCCAAAGGATATGCTCAAAAGGAGGGAATTGATTACAATGAAGTGTTTTCTCCAGTTGTAAAACATTCCTCCATTAGAATTATGTTGGCTTTGGTAGCACAATTGGATTTGGAACTAGTTCAGATGGATGTAAAAACTGCGTTTTTACATGGAAACTTGGAGGAGGAAATCTACATGACTCAGCCAGAAGGATTCAAAGTTGCTGGAAAAGAAAATATGGTGTGCAAACTTGAAAAATCGTTGTACGGATTGAAACAATCTTCTAGACAATGGTACAAGCGATTTGACGAGTTTATGTTGCGGCAAGGGTACAAGAGAAGCAAATACGATCATTGTGTGTATTTGCACAAGCTTAAATATGGTTCCTTTGTATATCTTCTCCTATATGTTGATGATATGTTGATAGCTTCCAAGAATTTGGAAGAAATTGATAAGTTGAAGATTCAACTGAAGAAGGAGTTCGAGATGAAGGATTTGGGTGAGGCAAAGAAAATTCTTGGCATGGAGATAATTAGAGATAGACGTTCAAAGAAACTCTGTTTATCTCAAAAGGAATATTTGAAGAGGGTACTTCAACGTTTTGGCATAGAAGACAAGACTAAGCCAGTTAGTACTCCACTTGCTTCCCATTTTAAGCTAAGTACTACTATGTCGCCAATGGATGAAGTTGAACGAGAGTATATGTTAAAGGTACCATACGCAAATGCTGTTGGTAGCTTGATGTATGCAATGGTTTGCACAAGGCCTGACATTTCACAAGTTGTTGGAGTTATTAGCAGATATATGCACAATCCAGGGAAGGAGCATTGACAAGCTGTGAAGTGGATTCTACGGTATATTCATAATACTGTAGATGTCGGGTTAGTTTTTGAGCAGGAAGACAATCAGTCTGTAGTTGGATATTGTGACTCAGATTTTGCGGGTGATCTGGACAAACGAAGATCAACTACTGGTTATGTGTTTACTTTTGCAAAGGCACCAGTTAGTTGGAAGTCTACTTTGCAGTCAACAGTTGCTTTGTCTACAACAGAGGAAGAGTACATGGCTATTACAGAGGCTGTGAAAGAGGCAATTTGGCTTCAAGGATTGCTAAAGGAGCTTGGTGTTGAACAAAAAGGTATCACAATTTTTTGTGATAGTCAAAGTGCTATTCAATTAGCGAAGAACCAAGTTTATCATGCAAGGACGAAGCACATTGATGTTTGGTATCATTTTGTACGAGAAATCATAGAAGAAGGTGGAGTCACAGTGAAGAAAATTCATACTACGGAGAATCCTGCTGATATGCTGACAAAGGTGGTGACTGCGATCAAGTTTCAACATTGTTTGGATTTGATCAACATTGTTGAACACTGAAGATTGAAGATGAAGACACAACCAAATTTGTTATTGAGAGAAAATTGAAGATGTGGAATTTTGCCAAGGTGGAGATTTGTTGAATTTGACAAAATGTTTGTCCCACATCGGTGGGAAAACAAAAGTTGGGGGGATTTTCCCCCTATAAAAGAAGACTTAATGTTTAGGATTTAAACACACCTCTCATTTGCCTTCTCATCTGTTTAAGGCATTTGTATCTTCTCTCTTTAGTATTATTTCACTTGTATTTTTGGAGTGGAATAAAATATTGGTTGTGTCCGAGGAGTAGGAAAAATTAGCCGAACCTCGTAAATTCTGGTGTTCTCTTTATTGTTGCTTTATTCTCTTATTTATTTATTATTTGGTGGTTGTAATAATTTTTGGTATAGTAGTTGTGACTTATTCACACTATATACATTTGGCTTCCGCAACAATCAGCCAGTTTGTTGTCTTCGCGATACATATGCGTTATGACAGTGTTACACTCCTATAACAGCTTCCTTATTTCCTCCACATGCTCTATAATTCCCCATGGAGTACTCCACGTTCCTTCAATGACATTTTTCAATAGCATAGAATCTGTTTGCACCCAAATAGGAGATAGCAACTAAGCTTTACAATACCTTAGTGCATGAAGGATAACTACTGCCTATGCTTCTGTGTTTGTAGTTTCATGAATCTCCTGCCCATGTACATAAATAATATCCTCTAATGCATCTTGTATACAGTAACCAATTGAACTCTTGCCTGGGTTCCCTCTCGTAGCACCATCAGTATTCAATTTTAGCCATCCTTCTCTAGGAAACTCCTAGATGATTTAAAAATCTGCACATATAAGCTGTATAACATGTTACTGTTGAAAATTATTACTTCTTTATCTGAAAGTATACCAAATTGATGACGAACAAGTAATGCAATTTGTAGGAAAAAATTATTGTGTACATCAAACAATTGTCTTTAAGGTGCTGTTATTGACATTTGAGTTTTTAGTTTTGTTGCCTTTATGACTCTGTTCTTGATGTTTTCTCTTTCAAAAGTTATTATTATAGAGTTTATATCATTTTTTTTTGTTCAGGATGCCATAATGTCTAAAATTGCGTCTGCGTCTCAGCCTGAAGATGGGTCCAGTGAGCCTCATGAAGTTGATTACTCACAAATTTATTTGGAGGAAGTCGGTGTTAAGAAGACACGCATTTATGGTCTTGGTTCTCAAGCTCCTTTATATGGGCATGTTGGTGCATCCTCCAGTTCGATATCTCCACTTCAAGATATAGACTTTAATGTTCGGGTGAATGAATGTGTCAGACATTGTTTGCAAGAAATTAAGGAAAAGATGAAGCATGAGATGAGAGAAGAGATTAGACAAGAAATGAGAGAAGAAATGCGAGAAGAACTGTGTGAAGAAATGAGACACGAAATGCAACAAAAGGTGCGTGATCAAGTTGATCAACTACTCCAAAATCGTCTGTCGGTCCTCATAGGTGGCTTACCTACACCGCCTTCTCGTAGACATGATTCGTCGTCAAATGACACGATTTAGATTTATTTTAGCTTCTTTTATGTTAGACACGTCTTGGATTCTGCTTTCAACTTCATGATAGATATTATTATTATTTATAAAGTTCTAGTATGTTTTTTGTTTTGTTTAATATTTGTAATAGTTGGTAACACATTTACAATTTGTTAGTAAATTTTATGACGAATTACTAACGTAAATTTTAAAAATAAATAACCATATTTGCTAACGAATTTGAAATTTACTTGTAAATTACCAACAATTTCTTAAACAGAACTTTTCCATAGATAAAATTACCAACCGATTGCCAATGTACTTTTAAAAATATACTATCGGATTTACCAACCAAGTTGGTATCCATTAGTATAGTTGCTAACGGAATACAAACGAAATTTTTCTTGTTACTATATTTACCAACCATTTACAAACACAATTTAAATAATGAAAAACCAATTTACTAATTCATTTTCTATCTGTTAGTAAAGTTACTAACGAACTTCCAACCGAATTTTGGTTAGTAAATGTTACCAACAAAAATCTTGGACTCAAGATTCAAAAATTACCAACAAATTTATTTGGTGTTTACTAACTGATTTTTAGTTTGTAATTTTACCAACAAATTCAAACTGGTTGGTAAGATTTACCATCGAGCCTTTTAGCAACGGATCAATATCCGTTGGTAATCTGTTAGTAACTCAAATTGCCAACCAATTTGATCAGTTTACCAACAATTTTTTTTGTTGGTAATTGAGAATTTTTTTGTAGTGGTTGTTATTGTTGTTGTTGTTGTACTTTATAGTACTTTGTATGTATAGAGGAAAGAACAACCCTAACTTTATGTGTTTTGTTGTCACGAACCGGCAGGATAAAAGTAGAAGGGGACTTCAGGGCTGCGAACGCCGAGCAATTGTACCTTAAATCTCCGTCAAATATCCGATTCGAGCAATCTATTGGCCGCAGTTGGGACCGACTCCAAAGTTTGCACAAGAAGTGTAGACTGTAGTATGAGTACAATCGATGTACTCTGTAAGTGTCGAGCCTAACGCTAAGGTGCGGGGTCACTTACAATAACCTATTCGCAGTATAATAATAACGGGAAAGAGATGCAGGAAAAGTAAAGCAGTTAACTGATGAAAATATACACAATCCTCGAAATCAGTAAAAACAAGAAACACCAATCCTCAGAATTTCGTATGAAAGCACCGAAGCCAACACAATAGAACAAGGGATACAAAACACACAACTTGTTGCGGTGCGCAACCCGATCCCACCTTACAAACACAAGCCTCCCTTATTTCACCATATCAATATCAATAATAACAAGTAAAATACGTTGCGACGCGCAACCAGATCCCACCATATAATCAGAGTCAATATCATAATCATTCCTTATTTCACCATACCAAGCCTCCCTTATTCCACATGTTGCGGTGTGCAATCCGATCCTACCATATTAATATCAATTCTCCCTTATTCCTCATGTTGCGGCGTGAAATCCCGATCCATAAACAGAAATAATAAATAAAATAAGCTCAGTAACTTAAATCACAAGAATCTCTACGATCACATAATATGAAAGCAAATTCATAATGGAACCTCGTACAAATAAATGAGTGCTACAATTAACACAAAGCAACAAGACAGTCAAATATATGACAATTAAAGTGTACAAATAGGACAATTACAACAAGTAGCAATTAATCATGGGAGCATGGGAGAAACGAATATTTTAATATGAGGGAAATAAGTAGCAAATTAAGGCATAGGAAACAATTAAAGCATATAACATGTAAGACATGGGATATCACAATTAATGAAAAGCGGGAAAACATGGAAACAGATATTTTGATGACGTAAATATACTCGTCACCTCGCATATACGCCGTTACACATGTAATTCATATAGCACATAGATTAAGGGTTCCTAATTTCCTCAAATCAAGGTTAGACCCAATACTTACCTCGCTCCGCAAGCAATCAAAGCTCAACCAGGGCTTTTCCTCTAAAATCCGCCTCCAAACCAATTGAATCTAACCAAAATCGACTCAATAACGTCAAATAATGCTAGGGAAATTAATTACAATATATAAGTTAAGATCTTTACACTTTTTCCAAAAACTCAAAAGTTAACCCCGGGCCAGCTTGGTCAAAACCCAAGATTTGGACGAAAACCCAATTACCTATTCACCCTCGAGATCGATTATGTAATTATATTCAAAGTCCGACCTCGATTTGAGATCTAAATCCAAATTTTACAAAAATTCCTAATCTACCCAAATTCCTAACTTCTACTATGAAAATCCGAGAATTTGATGTTGAGAACTTATGAAATGTAATGGGTAATTGAATGAAAGTAGATTAAAGTCGCTTACCAATGAATTTAGGAAGAAATTATGTTAAAAAAATCAGCTCTAGGGTGTTTAGGGTTGAGAGTTTGAAAGAAATGAGCTAAATTCCATTTTTCTCCTCTTTTATCCAGGTGCAGATGTCGCAATTGAACTTGGGATTCGCAATTGTGACCCTGCAAATGCGATAAAACCATTGCAATATTGAAGGACTCCCATCTCTGCTTTCATCACATTTGCGATGAAGTATTCGCAAATGCGAACTTGGACATGTCGCAAAAGCGACCCAGTGATCGCAATTGCGACCAACTCCCAAGCAAGGCCACCAACGCAAATGCAAACTCTTCAGGCCACTGTTCTCTTTGCAAATGCGAGCATGAAGCTTGCAAATGCGACCAATGTCTCACAAATGCGAGACCTGAGCACAGCAAAAATCTGATCTCTCCTGAACTCTTTGAAACGCGTGGAAAACTCACCGGAGCTCTCGGGGCTCCAAACCAAACATGCACACAAGTCCAAAATATTATACGAACTCACTCGCATGATAAAAAAACCAAAATAACGCCTAGAACTATGAATCAAACACCAAAATAAATGAAATTTTCAAAGAAACTTAAGAACTTCTAACTTTTTAACCAGACGCGCGAATCACATCAAATCAATTCTGTTTTGTACCAAATTTTGCAGATAAGTCATAAATACTAAAATGAACCTGTACCAAGTTTCAAAATCAAAATCCGAACCCGATAGAAATAAAGTCAAACTACGGTCAAACTTAAAAATTTGTTTTAAACCTTTAAGTTGCTAGTTTTCAACAAATCATGTTAAATCAAGCTAGGGACTTCCGAATTTAATTCCGGACATACGTCCAAATCCCAAATCAAGATACAGACCCACTAAGACTATTAAATACTGATTTGGGTCCGCTTACATTGATTGTAGTCAACTCAAATGAGTTTTAAGGTACGATTTCATATTTTTTTATCAATTTTCTCATAAAAACTTTCCAAAAGAGGACACGGAGGAGCTATTTAATGTCTCAAACACAGAAACAAAGGGTAAGACTATAAATAAGAGTCATCACATTTGTAGTGCTTCAAATTCTATTACGTGACAACAATCTGGTAGGCAAGATACGTGGGAATCGAATTTGAGTTTAGTTTCATGTGAATAGAAAAGGATTTTGCATATTTTTCGGTGTTTTTATTTATTGGAGACCTTATGTCTATGGTACATTTCGATAGTAGAGGGAGAAAACAAGCAGATATCTTTTCTCTTGCCTCTCCTTAAAGAGAATCATGGTTATGTTTTCTAGGCTTGAAAAGGGTGTGCGATAGGTTTATGTTTTTCTTACCAGTTTTGCCACTTCTTCCCTTCCTTCCATATTTGGTTCTCATGGTTTGGGTTATGGTATAGTGGTATGGTTGTTGCTATTGGTTGTAGTGGATTTACTTAGTGAACAGCCATTGCGGCATTCACCCAGTTCATCTGTGGAGAAGGTGGAGGAGCTAAAAGGTTGATACTATTGGACAACTTTAGATGATTAACGTAGTTGTCCATAGTCATCTTCATCCCCTCGCCCATCATTTGGACTAAGTATGAGGAGTTGTGAATGATCAATATTATTTCTTGGTGAGGGTGGTCGACTGAGATTGGTGGTATTGAGAATATGAGCAGTATTTGGTGGACTAGTAGATTTATTGTTCGAGGAGGATGTGATTGAGGGAAAGTTTAGAATCTTGGAATCTGGATTTGTATTTGTTGAAGGATGAGCCTTCTCTAAGCAGAGAATAGTGGGAATCTTAGTATTTTAAGAACTTGAAAGGTTAATATTAAAATTGGAAGAAGACTGTAATGTCAATGCAGTGGATTCGGTATCTATTGGCATTCCATTATTATGGCTTAGTGTGTTATAGCTATCTTCTTTTAAGGGGGTTAATATTTGTTTACCATCACTCTTGTCTGGACTAGTTTTAGGAGGAGGTTGGGAAAGAAGTGGTGTTGCCCCTAGTTTTTTATGGTTAACCATGGTTATTTTAGGATTTGCGGTATAGTCTAATGTGTCAAATGATCATTCCTTAATATTGAAAGGCATGGACACGTGTGTGCTATGTGTCATGCCAAGGTTTCCTTGGCTCTTTGGAATTATCGATGGATTAACCAAATGATTTTTATTTGACATGGCAATATTCTATTGAGGGGTATCCGTATTAGCTACTAAACCATAATTAATATTTTGAAATTTTCCTTGACTGATAGCTACAGCAGACTTTCCTTCTTTGATTCTGTGAGGAATTAATTTTTCCTCTGTACTTGTAGTTTTGGAGTTTCAAGATACTAAGTCCCTTAATTTTATTATTTGGAATTGTAGGGGCGTTAATAATGATGACTTTAGGAGAAACTTTAGAGCTCTTCTTGATTGCCATAAGCCAGCCGTCGTAGTTCTCCTTGAGACTAAGCAGGCTGACCATGATCAGTTAAGGGATCACTTCAATTTTACAAACATGATAGAGATGCCAGGAAATGGTAGGTTAGGAGGCACAGTGGTCATGTGGCAGAACAACATAATGACTCTTGATGAAGTAAATACTACTAGTCAGGAAGTTCACGCTATGATTAAGGTACAACAATATCCCAAGCCCTTGTTATTTTCGGTTATCTATGCTAGTAATAGTTTTCAAAATACACTTGTCTTGTCGGATAAACTGAACTCAATGTATGATATTTATAAGAATCCCTGGCTTATAGGAGGGAATTTCAATGAAGATCTAAGTGCAAATGATAAATGGTTTGGAAATTCCATTAACAATGCTCGTGCAAACCATTTCTGGAATTGCATTAACTATTGTAATATGATGAATTTAGGATTTAAGGACCAAAATACACTTGGTCAAATCATAGAAAGAGAAACCCTTTATTCATTCTAGAATGACTAGATAGAATCCTTCATAATAATAATTGAATATCTTTATTTGGTTAGTAAAAGCACAGAGTTTGTCATCATCAAAAAGGGGGAATTTGTTGGCCCAAGTTCAGGTGAAGTTTTGAAGAATGACAAATGAACTCAGTCATGGACCAGGTTCATCATGTGAGGCATAGTATTTATCAACCTAGACATGTGAGATACACGTGAAGGAGATAAGTCTCAGTAATCAAGCAGCAATATCTCCTGAACTGATCGAAAAGGTTGCATATTGGATGAGGAGAGAAAGTCTCCTTATGGGAAGAGGACACAATCACACAATCCGGATAAATGATAGGGTTGGAGTTTGTATTGAACAAGGACTCAACTTCGATGGAAGATCATCAATTGAGTCTCAATCAAACTCTGATTACTAACTCATTAAATAACAGTGATTGTTCTCTTTCACAGGTGTGCACATACGCAGAAGTTAAACGTGAATAGGGAGCAAAATAGCAACGCTCTTTGCAAGCAGTTCGTGTGTAATTCAAGTGTGCAAATCTGAAGCTACTTGAACGAGATAGAAGAACCAGTTCCGTTGTGTTTATTCTTATTCTAGTTCAATTGTAGTAGGTGGTTAATGTTGTACCTTTTCCGCTTTCATAGAAGCATTTGTAATAGGTACTTTGAGTGTTCAAGTTATAGGCTAACTTGAAGGTGTCGCAACAGTTGAGGTTGTGTGCTACACAGGGATTAGAGTTAATCCTTAGGTTTACAAAGAGTTTTGTAAATGCTATTTGGGTTCAGTGATTTTAGTGGATATTTGGGAAAATTCTACTGAGTAGTAGGTCGTGGTTTTTTCACCTTTTGAGTCAGGTGTTTTCCACGTAAAAAATCTCTGTGTTCTTTATTTTCTGTACTTTTAATTCCTCAACAGTAACAGTTAGAACACCTAGAAGAACCAGGTTCTTCTAGATTGAAATATTGGGTACCACACAAATCACCCCCCTCTTGTGTGGTATTGACGTTTAGAACATCAATTGGTATTAGAGCAGGTTATCCTTGAAGAGGCTAACACCTTAGGAAAAGATCAACATGAGTGTACCACCTGGGAATTGGGAAGGGCAATCCACTGCCAGGCCTCCACTGTTCAATGGACAATACTACTTTTGGTGGAAGAACAGGATAAATGATCACATCATAGGAGAAGATTATGAACTCTGGGACATAGTCACTGATGGTCCTTTAGCAACTACAATGAAAAATGAGGAAGGAGTGGTTGTGCCAAAGACAAGGGCTGACTGCACTGCTGAAGACCTAAGAAAGTGGGAGAAAAATGCTAATGCCAAGAAATGACTTGTGTGTGGACTAGGTGGGATGAGTACAGTAGGACCCAAAGCTGTACTACTGCCAAGAAGATATGGGACACTTTGCAAGTGGCTCATGAAGGAACACCTCAAGTGAAAAGATCCAGAGGAATACTGTTGTATTCTCAATATGAGAATTTTACTAAAAAGGAGGGAGAAACTATCCAAGAGATGTATACTAGGTTCACTACACTGACAAATGAACTTAAGTCCCTTGGAAGGATTATTCTTGAAGAAGATAAAGTTGAGAAAATCCTGACAAGGGTTCTGCCAGTCTCATGGGAAAGTAAAATCACGGCCATTCAGGAATCCAAGAATATTGCTACTCTTAGACTGGATGAACTTATTGGAAATCTTACTGCTTATGAACTGAGAAGACAAATCATAAAGATGGATACACCCAAGAAGGAGAGAAGCTTAGCTCTTAGAATTGCTGAAGGTTTAGATCTGGAAGATGATGAGATGGCTATGATCACTAGAGAATTCAAAAAGTACCTGATGAGAGGAAAAGGTTCTTCAAGAGGTACAACCTTTAACAAGTCAAGAGCTCCTCAGAAACAGACCAATCAGGGTTGCTACAAGTGTGGTAAGACTGATCACATGATCAAGAACTGCCCTCAATGGGAAATTGAGTGGAAGAAAGAAAGGGCTGAACGAAGGAACAGGAAGAAGGAACAGGTTCAACCAAAAAGGAACAAAGGTTCAACCAAGGCTATGGTTGCTGCTTGGGGAGAAACTTCAGATGAAGATTCGGAAGATGAGGCTGAAGAAGAGCAAGCACTGATGGCCATCGGAGAATTAGATGATGAACAAGAGGTCCAAGTGAAAGGGAGGAGCCAAATATGGTATATGGATAATGGCTGCTCAAGATATATGACTGGGAACAAGGACCAGTTCCTTTCACTTGAGGACTTAAGATGAGGTAATGTCTCCTTTGGTAATGAAAAGAAAAGTGAGATCATTGGGATTGGAAAGGTAGGCAAAACAGATTCTCATTCCAAGAGAATGTCTACCTGATAGATGGCTTGAAATATAGCCTAATAAGTGTGTCATAATTGTGTGACAGAGGTAATCTTGTAGCTTTTACCTCTACCAAATCCTTTGTGATTAACCTTACCACTGACAAGATTGTTTTGCAGGGAAAAAGAGTTAACAATATTTACATTGTAGATTTGTCTACTCTCTCAGAAAATGAACTCACTTGCTTAAGTGTGTTGGTTAATGATCCCCTCATGTGGCACAATACACTTGATCATGCAAGTCTAAATCAGCTAAACTAATTAGTCTCTAAAGACTTGGTGATAGGGTTACCTAATATCAAGTTTAAGGAAGACAAAGTTTGTGAGGCATGTGCAAGGGGGAAGCAGGTAAGATATCCTTCAAAAGCAAGAAAATGGTAAGTACAACCAAGTCGTTGGAACTGGTCCATATGGATCTATGTGGTCCAATAAGAACCAAGAGCAGAGGTGGAAAGAAATATGTAATGGTGCTTGTCGATAATTATTCTAGATCTACCTGGGTTCTATTTCTAACCTCCAAAGATGAAGCATTCGATATGTTTATTGCATTTGTTAGAAAAACTCAGAAACAATTAGGAAATCAACTTGCATCCATTAGGTCTGATCATGAAACTGAATTTGAAAATTCCAAGTTTACTGAATTCTGTGATGAAAATGATATAGATCATAATTTCTCTGCCCCTAGGACCCCTCAACAAAATGGAGTAGTTGAAAGGAAGAATAGAACTCTGGAGGACATGGCTAGAACCGTGCTGCTTTCTAGTAAATTGCCCCACAGCTTCTGGTCAGAGGCCGTAAACACTGCATGTTACATAATCAATAGATGCATGACCAGACCTCTGGTAGAGAAAACTCCCTATGAGTTACTTAAATGGAGAAAACCAAACATATCCCATCTTAGGGCATTTGGTTGCAAGTGTTATGCGCACAATAATGGAAAAGACTCCCTAGGTAAGTTTAATCCCAGAAGTGATGAGGGAGTATTCTTGAGATATTCTTCACATAGCAAAGCATATAAAGTGTTTAATAAAAGAACTCTGTGTGTAGAAGAAAGTGTACATGTAGTATTTGATGAAACTAACATTCTTTCTGAGAGATAGGAACATGAAGATGAAGCCATATGATTGGTAAAGGAATTGACTGAATCCCCAGCACAAGTCAAAGTGGCATCAAAAGAAGGAACAGGTGATGGAATAGGTCCTTCATATCAGGGCAACCTGACAGGGGGAACTAATCAAGGAGAAATTGAATCAAACCCCCTAGAGGAACTTGTTCATGAACCTATTCCTCAGCAACAGAACATGGGAGAGATATCTAGCAGAAACCAATTGGTTGTGAAACCTCACAAGTATCAAAGTTCTCATTCCATTGAGAACATTATTACTGATCCAACATTTGGAGTCAAAACTAGATCACAGCTAAAGAATCTGTGTGCTTTTGATGCTTTCCTATCTCTTATTGAACCTAAAAAATATTGTTGAGGCTTTGTAGGATGCAGATTGGGTGAATGCAATGCAAGATGAACTAAACCAATTTGAAAGAAGTGAAGTTTGGCATATAGTTCTGAGACCCAAGGACAAATCAATCATTGGTACAAAATGGGTCTTCAGAAACAAACTTGATGAAGATGGAACAGTTATAAGAAACAAAGCAAGACTGGTGGTACAAGGATACAGCCAAGAGAAGGGCATAGACTATGATGAGACATTTGCTCCAGTTGCAAGACTAGAGGCAATCAGACTCCTCATAGCCTTTGCAGCACACATGGAATTCGCTCTTCATCAGATGGATGTCAAAAGTGTCTTCCTGAATGGCTACCTAAAGGAAGAAGTGTTTGTGAAACAACCTCCAGGGTTTGAGAGCAAGGAATGTCCTGAGCATGTGTACAAGTTAGACAAGGCTCTCTATGGGCTCAAGCAGGCCCCAAGAGCTTGGTATGAACGTCTATCCAAATTCCTACTGGAGCATGGTTACAAAAGAGGTA
Source organism: Nicotiana tabacum (assembly GCF_000715075.1). Lineage (NCBI taxonomy): Eukaryota > Viridiplantae > Streptophyta > Magnoliopsida > Solanales > Solanaceae > Nicotiana > Nicotiana tabacum. The sequence continues at coordinate 62,401,203 of NC_134086.1, read as the reverse complement.
AAATTGACAGTACCTTATTTTTAAGGGAAAAAGGTAAAGATCTCCTTGTTGTGCAAATATATGTGGATGACATCATATTTGGGGCTACCACTGATAGGCTGATTAAGGACTTTGCAAAACTAATGGGCAGTGAGTTTGAAATGAGCATAATGGGTGAGCTTAACTTCTTTTTAGGCTTGCAAATCAAACAAAGTCCAAATGGAACCATGATCCATCAGCAGAAGTATACAAAAGAGCTAATCAAAAAGTTTAAAATAGAGGAATCTAAAGAAATAAACACACCCATTGCAACTACCACCAAATTAGATATTGATGAACCTAGTTCATCAGTCGATCAAAAGTTGTATAGGGGTATGATTGGTTCACTCTTGTATCTTACTACAAGTAGACCTGACATCGTTTTCAGTGTAGGACTTTGTGCTCGTTTTCAGGCAAATCCAAAAGAGTCCCACTTGACTGTGGTAAAGAGGATACTGAGATATCTGAAAGGCACCACTGATCTGTGTCTCTGGTATCCTAAAGGTAGTAATTTTGATCTAGTTGGATATGCTGACACTGATTATGCAGGTTTCTTGGTGGACAGGAAAAACACCTCAGGTATGGCACATTTCCTTGGTTCATGTCTTGTGTCATGGGCTACCAAAAAGCAAAATTCTGTGGCCCTATCTACTGCTGAAGCTGAGTATGTTGTTGTTGCTTCCTGTTGTGCTCAATTTCTATGGATCTAACAACAACTGGTAGATTTTGGAATTGAAGTGGGATGTATTCCAATATTCTGTGATAACACTAGTGCTATAAGTATGACAAAGAACCCTGTTCATCATAAGAGGACTAAACACATAGATGTTAGACACCACTTCTTAAGAGATAACTATGAGAAATGATTGATTTCAATAGAATTCTGTGCTACTTATAAACAAATAGCTGACATCTTCAATAAAGCACTAAGTAGAGAATACTTTGAGAGGAACATGTTGGAGTTAGGGATGATTAAGATCACCTAATAGGTCCATTAAGATCACCTAATAAGTCCAATTTCGAATGCACAATGAAAAAAAAATATTTTTTTGGTTAGGAGTTCTAACTTTGTGTAAATATCTAGATCAATTCTTACTCAGTTTCATACTTTAATTAGTATACTCCTGTGACATGTGTATGACTCACTGATCTCTTACAAAGTTTCTTCTATTTTGGCATTTGAGGCATGTTCAAGAGAGTTCTATATAAAGAACCTGGTTCATTAGTATGTGTTCATATAAAAAGCTCAGGTATATTTTCTATACTCTGCACAATTAGAAAGATTATTTTTCCAATCATGAGAAAAAATCCTACACTCATCAAATTCCCAAAAATTCTATCCGTTGAGCATTGAACCAGTTTCGTTCCCCTAGAACTCTAAAAACCGGGATTTTTGCCTAAAATCTAGTGATGCCTAATAATCACTAAGAGACCGGAATTACATCTTGATTAGACTTCTAATTGACTTCTGAAAACGTTGTCGTTACTGCATTTAAGTCTAATCATCTTTAAATACACACCACGCCTCTTCTTCATTAGTCCATAACCGTCAAAACTCTTCTCAAGTTCTGATCGCCCTTCTTCTCTCCAAAATTCCCAAATTATTCTTAAGAAATAATCCACCATGACTAACCCCCAAGATAATCCTGGCACTCTCCCACCAGTATCCCCTTTGAATACATCCTCATCTACACCCCCTAGTGAAACCCCAAACCTAGGTTTCGTAGGCAGAAAATGTTGGCCAGAAAAACTGTAGCTTCTAGAGCTCTAAAAAAAGTTCTAAATGAGAAATTTAAGGCTAGCCAGAGGAAGGAAAGTCCTACTCAAGAATCTGACTCAAGCTCTGAGTTTGAAGCTTTTATTTCTACCAGCGAAGGAGAAGAACATAGGTCTTCTAACACTGCCAAAATTCAAGAAACCCCTGGTGAGGTAAGTTCTTGTGGGGTACTCTCTACTGTGGTTGAAAATGTAAAAAATAGGTTTGTCTTGGTTGGTCCTGTCAAAGATGTAAAGGGGGCTGAATCTAGTAGAAGTAGAGTTAAAAAGAAAGAAAAAGAGAGAGAGGGAGCAAGTGGTGATGAGAGGGTAAATGGGAAATAAAAAGTTCTGGCTATCTTTGGAGGTATTGAAGAAGGTGGCAACAAGTCAGGGGGAAGTGGTTCTAGGGAGGCGGCTGAAGGGTTTGTGCATCTAAGCAAGCAACAAGATGAACCTGGTTCATCTGTTGAGGAAACACTGGCTGATCTTCTGAAGAGGGTTGGGGCCAGTTATGATCCAAAGAAGCGTAAAGCTTCCACACAAAAGGCTCCAACTGCTTCCAAGCCAACAAAGAAAAGCAAAATGTCATCCCCAAAACCTACTGTACCTTCAGTACCTAAGGGAAGAGCCACTAGAAGCAGGGTCAGACAAAGTGAAGCTGAGTTATAGAAAGCTCTGTAAGAAAGCAAGAAGAAAAGAAGGATAAGGGAAAAGCAAAGGCTGTGGAGAGTTCTGAGGTTGCAGAAGAAGAAGAAGAGGAGATGGAACTGGTCCATCAAGAAAGGGGAACAACTGTGGAGGTTCCTACACCCAAACCAAAAAGGGCCAAGGCTTCTTCCAAGAAGTCTTCCTCTGAACCTGTATCTGATGAACCCTCTTTAGCCAAAAGAACCAAATCTGCAGTGAAAGGTAAGCACGTAAAAATTACTAAGGAAGAAAAAGAAGAGGAATCTGAAAACGAACAAGATAGGTTTGCTATCTTTAGCAGAAGAATTTTTTTTGAAAGGAAGACTATTGAGAGACCTGGATGAGCCAGGAATGAGAAGACTGGTGGATGCCCTAGCTGCACAAGGTTAGAAGGACATGGTCCTTGAAATGGATGGGAAGCTGGCTAGGAAAGAATTGATTGAGTTTATGGCCAATGCCACAGTGAAGAATGGGGTAGTCACCAGTACAATAAAAGGAGTAAGGGTGCAGTTTGATGCACTCAAATTGGGTAAGATTCTAGACATATCTAGTTAGGGGTATGATGATTATATAAGGCAAAGGTGTCCATGTCTAGATTCTCTCCCTACTGCTCTTCAAATCACTAGGAATTTTTGTGATGCCGCAACTACTGAAGATGTGCCTGAAGCCAGGTTTGTGCAGAAAAGTAAAATGAGGCCTGAGCACAAGGTCTTGTTTGAATTTGTTAACAAGTGCCTGCTGTCCAGACAAGAGAGGAGGCACACTGCCAATTACATGGACCTGGTTCTTATGGAGTGCCTTGTGAGAGGAATGCAAATCAATTGGCCTGCCTTTATTGTCAAATTACTGGATAGGGTCATAAATGGCTCCAAGGCTCATACTACTCCATATGGGTTTATATTGACTACTATTCTGGATAGGCTGAATGTGCCTTTGAAGAAATGGGAGATGGCATCAAACAAGGAACACTTTGGCGTCAAGACTCTTCTGGCTTATGACTATCCAAACAATGCCACCCCAATTGAACCTGGTTCAACCCTGAAGACATCTATGAACAACAAGGTTAGGGCTTTGGTTCAAGAGTATGGATCTAAGGATGCTAAAATTGCTCGGCTCCAGGCTCGTGTAGCTGAACTGAAAACTGAAAGAGATGGCCTTAGAACTGAGCTAGAAAAAGTAAAGGAGAAGAGTGATGGGATGCTTCAGAATATGCTCAACCTTCTCCAAACCCATCCCTCTAGTTCCTCCAAGTCTTAGGATGTCCAGTTGTTGTCTTATGAACAAAACTAGTACCCCTAGTGACCCAGATTAGGGACTTTTTCGTTTTTTTTGCTCATGGTTTGGAAGTTTTTCTTTCTTTTTGTGGTTTGTTGGTGGAAACATATCTTATCAATGACATCTGTTATTTCTCTTATTCTATGAAGATTTTGCTCTTAATAGTTTGAATATGTTTGTTGATTATTGATGATTTCATCCATGTTTTCACTTGCAGTTGCCCAAGTGGCCATGAGTAATTACTAAAATCTGGGATTCACAATGCATGCAACTTTTCGGTGATGCCAAAAGGGGGAAGAGATATTTTGCTTTACTCTTTATTCTGAATAATGTGATATTTATAACCTAATTAAATCTAGTCCTTGATGGTAAGTTAAAATTCTAAGTTAATGTGTTGATGGTCAAGCTGAGTTCCTACAGGTTCTTTGATTAAGAAAAGCACAGAGTTTGTCATCATCAAAAAGGGGGAATTTGTTGGCCCAAGTTCAGGTGAAGTTTTGAAAAATTACAAATGAACTCAGTCATGGACCAGGTTCATCATGTGAGGCATAGTATTTATCAACCTAGACATGTGAGATACACGTGAAGGAGATAAGTCTCAGTAATCAAGCAACAATATCTCCTCAACTGATCGAAAAGGTTGCATATTGGATGAGGAGAGAAAGTCTCCTTATGGGAAGAGGACACAATCCAGATAAATGATAGGGTTGGAGTTTGTATTGAACAAGGACTCAACTTCGATGGAAGATAACCAATTGAGTCTTAATCAAACTCTGACTACTAACTCATTAAATAATAGTGATTGTTCTCTTTTACAGGTGTTGCACATACGCAGAAGTTAAACGTGAATAGGGAGCAAAATAGCAACACTCTTTGCAAGCAGTTCGTGTGTAATTCAAGTATGCAAACCTGAAGCTACTTGAACGAGATAGAAGAACCAGTTCCGTTATATTTATTCTTATTCTAGTTCAATTGTAGTAGGTGGTTAAAGTTGTACCTTTTCAGCTTTCATAGAAGCATTTGTAATAGGTACTTTGAGTGTTCAAGTTATAGGCTAACTTGAAAATGTCGCAACAGTTGAGGTTGTGTGCTACACAGGGATTAGAGTTAATCCTTAAGTTTACAAAGAGTTTTGTAAATGCTGTTTTGGCTCAGTAATTTTAGTGGATGTTTGGGAATTGTGGTTTTTTCATCTTTTGAGCCAGGTGTTTTTCACGTAAAAAATCTCCGTGTTCTTTATTTTCTGTACTTTTAATTCCGCAACAGTAGCAGTTAGAACACCTAGAAAACCAGGTTCTTCTAGATCGAAAAATTGGGTACCACACAAATCACCCCCCTCTTGTGTGGTATTGACGTTTAGAACATCACAACCCTTTACTACTTCAATTAATAAAACCTTCCAATATTGGTAAAAAAAATCTTTTAGGTTTGAAACTATTTGGTGTTCTAGTCCCGACCTTAGGAACATTATTAGTAATAGTTGGTAGAATACCTAGGACCTTATGCATGCCACAAAAACTTTTGAGCATAATGTAACTTGGTGGAACACCAATAAATTTGGTAACATATTTAGAATAAAGAAATCAATTTTGGTGCGCTTACAGGGAATACAAAATTCTTCGAGATATGCCACTAGTGACTTTCTTAAGAAATTGGAGACCTCCCCAGTGAGATATTATAATGATATTTTAAAGGATGAAGATTTCTGGAAATTGAAGCCCCGCATAAATTAGCTAAATTATGGGGACGTAAATGCTAAATTTTTTTAAATTTTGGCTTTGAATAGGCGTAGGTGAAATAGAATAGTATCTTTTAAGGACCATCAAGAAAATTGGATTTATGAGCCTAAGTAAATCATTCAGCACACTTACAACTTCTTCAATTATCTCTACCTTATGGATCACAAATTTTCCCCAGAGACCCCAAATGCTCCTATGAATACTCACAAATATCCTCTCAACTGAAGATAGTTCTCATATAGGTAGAAACCTTTCTAACCAAGAAATCATAAATGCTTTTCGCTCTTTTAAACCTTTCAATTCCCTAGGACCGGATGACCTTCATTCATTCTTCTATCAAAGATACTGGGATATCGTAGGAGAGTCAGTTACTAACTTATGCTATGAGGTCTTCCACAATCAAGCAATACCTCCTGCTCTAAATAATACCTATGTTTGCCTAATCCCTAAAATTGATAATGCAAACAATCTGAAATTTTTTGACATATAGGCCTGTGTAACACTATTTATAAAGTAATCGCAAAGATTATTGCTAATCGTGTTAAACCTTTTTTGCATAAAATTATAGGCCCCTTCCAATCGAGCTTTCTTAAAAATATAAGAGCTTTAGATAATGCTATAATTATCCAGAAATCATCTCTTCATTCAACAAAATGAAAGGAAAAAAACCAATATGCTTATCAAAATTATTTTAGAAAAGGCTTTTGATAGACTTGGATGGTCCTTTGTCCACACTACCCTTATATTCTTTAACTTCCTGAACAGTATCACAAATCCAATTATATATTGCATCACTACCATTAGTATCTCTATTTTTGTCAATGGGACAAGAACATATTATTTTCAACCTTCTAGAGGTATTCGCCAAGGAGATCCTCTACCATCCTACATATTCATCTTTTGCCTTGAACTACTCTCAAGAGGTATAACAAAAGAAGTTGAAACAAAGCACTGGATCCCCATTAAAATATGTAGAGCAGGACCTCGTTTATCACATATTTTTTATGCTGATGATCTCACTTTCATGGCTCAAGCTTCCACAAAGACTAGTAATTCGAGTTAAGAAGATAATGCGTGCCTTTTGTAGCTTTTCTAGGGAAAATATTAATTATGCTAAATCTAATATTATTTTTTCTTAAAACAGTACCACAAACCTCAAGCACGACATTTTTAATATTCTTAATATTAAGGAAGGTACGACTTTTGGAAAGTGTCTTGGTTTTTTCATAAAAGGGCAAAAAAATTCTGATTTTTAATTTTTGCGGGATAATATGAAGTCTAAACTTGCAGGTTGGAAAATAAATTTTTTAAATATTACAGGTAGAAGCACTCTTAATATCATCCCAAATCATGTGATGCAATACATAAAACTCCCTCAAAAGATCACCAACTCTATTGACAAAAAACAACATGACATTCTTTAGGGTGCTAATGATAAGAAAACTAAGGTTCACATGATTTAGGTGTGACATAGTGACTACCCCAAAGGAACAAGGAGGACTTGGTTTGATCAAGGCCGATTTAAAAAATAATGCTTGGTTAATAGGCTTAGGCTGGAGACTCTTGACAAACCCTTTCAATCTGTGGGCTCAAGTCCTCATACACATGCACTGTATAAATACCCATAGAAATAGATCCCTCACTTATCGATTAAATCCCAAAACTAGAATTTGGAATAATATTCTTAAAGGGTGGTATTTTTGCAATGAAGGGTCGGATGGACAATTGGCAATGGAAAGAATATTACTATGTGGACTTCCACTTGGATCGCATTAAATAGGCCTTTAAGTTATGCAGTACATGAACCTCTTAGGGATGATGAGTTAACCATGAGAGTTAGTTCAATAATATATGACGGTAAGTTGAATCTAAACCCTATATCATTTGACCTTCCTAAGAACATCACTAATATTATCAAGAGTAGCTATATTCCTAAGGAACCGTGTGAGGACTTCCCCATCTGGTCTCACATAAATTCTGGCCTCTTTAGCATGAAATCAGCTACAAGCTTATCTCTCCCAACAATGTAGTGGTAGGAACTTCTCTTGGATTTGGAAATTTAATATCCCGAGGAAAATTAACAACTTCTTTTGGTTATGCTATTACAATAAATTCCTACCAGGGCTCATCTTTATAAAATGGGCATAAACATAGACTAACATTGTCCTACCTGTAAAGGTAAGGATGAAACCTTAATGCATATCTTCTTTGAATGTGTTCATGCTAGACTATATTGGAATAGTGCAGGTCTCCCAAATTTGGTACACTTATCATAAGCCAGAATGATAACCACTGGCTAGACTATTTGAGGAAGTATCGTTATACCTCTGAAGATTCCCTTTATGAATGAAAGATATTTTTCCATTCAGCCTTTGGCACGTATGGTTAAATCGCAATAAAACCACCATAATAACTATAACAATACAATCTCGTGGAGCATTGTTAGAAGAAGAATTGTGGCATACAAACTTCTAACTCAAAACGAGTATTACACAGGCCCTAATATAACTTTGAAGCTTAATTGGAACCTACCTCCTTTACATTCATATAAACTCAATACAGATGGAGATGCTAAGGGTAATCCTAGGCTAGGGGGTCTAGGAGGTGTAATTCAAAATCATAAGGATCACTGGGTGGTGGGGTATTACTCTAGTATCCTAATAACAAATCATACAGAAGTTGAAATATTGGCTACCCTGCATGGACTCAAACTGGTTGTATCACAAAGATTATATCCTTTAAAAGTGGAGATGGATGCAACAGAGGTAATCAAATTGATCAATGACAAACAAAATAAGTTTACTAACTTAATCATTGAATGCAGGTCCCTGCTGCATCAACTGGGTATGAGGAGGGTTAAGCACTATTTTCGGGAGCAAAATTTAGTAACTGCACTTATTAGCAAAGGAGGGGATGAAACATGCCAACCTTAATATCTTTGTCCATCTACCATTACCCCTTATAGCAATGAATAAACATGTTACTAGGGACATGCAAGGGGAAACATATACCGGAAATGTCTTGTTAAATATTTGCCGGTTAGTAGCAGACTTAGGTAACTCTTGTGCGTCTGGTACTCCTACTTTTAATGCATCTAGCACTTCTACTGTGAGCACGTGATTTTTGCCTCACGAAAACTACTCCCAAATAAATCAAAAAGTAAAACTAATTTCTTTTAGTGTGCAATTTCAGAATTTGTGTTGCGTTTATTAATTATTTGTGTTTTGTCCGTAAAATGTTTGCTTTGTTATAATTAAACAAAATAAAAATAAAAATACATGTTTCATGTATATCTAGGATTTAAGTATGCATTTAATTAAGTTAATTTAAATAAAATCACAAAAATATGCATTTGTTCTATTTTTAATGTTCCACTGTGTGATTAATGTTGTCTATGTGTTAATAGTTGTTAAAAAGGTAATTAATATCTTTGTAAGGGTAATTTTGTTTTTATAATTAATTAAGATTTTGTTAATTAATAATGAAATTAGAAAATAAAAAAAATACAAGTTGTACAAAATCGAACCTGGATTAAAATCCAGGCCCAAAACATTAATTCCCCCCCCACAGCCCAATCCAAAACAGCCCAAGTCTGACCCAGTCCCAAGCTAAGACCAAACGACGTCGTTTGGTCACCTCTCATCAAGGGCCGTTGGATTAAATCCAACCAACGGTCAAGATCCTCTGCCCTTACCCGCAACCCATAACCCGACCCATTGACCCGACTCAGTCCGACCCCAACGTTAAACCAAACGATGTCGTTTGGTTTAATGAATTAATCGTGGCCCTCCACCTTACTTGATCGGACGGACGATACCAATCCACCCCACCCCTATATAAATCCCAAGCCTTACCCCGGCCCCTAACTGAACACCCCCCCTCCTACACTGTTTATCATCGTCCCCCAAGCCCCCACTCCTAACCCTAGCCGCCCTAGGATTCCACCGCCTGAAACCCGGCGGCATCAACGCCGCCGGTCACCAACTTAACACCCTAGGACCTCCTGAACATCCCCTACACGAATCCGACCTTAGTTTCCTTCGAATCAGGCCCCAACCCTTCGAATCTTAAATCGAAGGTTGGCCTGAAAACCTGATCTAAACCAATCAGCACCTAGTTAACACCATAGCTTCCCCTAGTCATCCTGAGTATGGATCTGTTGTTTGTTTGGCTCGAATCAGTTCCGAGCTTCTCGAATCTTCTTTTGAAGATTCGGACCAAACAAGAACAAGCTCAGATTTGTTTTAAACTGACACCAAATGACCCCTAGGCTACCCTCACCCTTGTGTCGTACTTGGTTTCCCTCGAATCTAACCATAAATGATTAGATCCCAAATCGAACCTTCAGGAAACCTAGAAATACCAAACTTCTAGATTTTTGTCCAAATTGATTAAAGGATTGAGGTTTAATCGACCTTAGTCGAAGTATTTTCAGTGGAAAATACTTCGACTAAGGTCTGTTTGATTTCAAACAAAAAATCCGAAAGCCGAGTTGAGTTCGAGTCTGATTGAAGATTCAGAGGTATTTTCTATTTCTTTGTGTATTCTACGTGTATTGTTGTCTGTCTTAATAGCTTGTTAATTTTTCATGATTTTATTTGATTAATTCTGTCATCTTTGTCTCATGCCCGTATATATGGTCAAATATGAAACTGTTTCAATTGGTTGTGATTGTTCATAATGTAAGTAATCGACTCGATTAAGTTCGTCGATTAGTTATATTATGAATTCTCACTTATGATAATGCTAATAAAAACAGTCTGCTTTTATTGTTTTAGACCAATTATGGACAATTGTTGTAGATAATCAGTTTAAATTAATACTCGTCAGTTAAATCACCCTTGTTTACATTTCAATGAGTCTGTCAAAATGAATGTTGTGCATATGTTGATTTCTGAACCAGTAAGTTTCAGGGCATTGTCAGTATACTGACAATGCCCCTGCATTTATGTTGATCTGAATTTCAATTCAATTTTTTGGTTCTGTTAAGCTCTGCATAGTGTTAATGTGTTTGTATGCAAGTTCAGCTGCTCAATCTGAATCTAGCTTGTCCATTAGTTATTAGACATTGAGTTTATTGGGTCAATTAACTAACAATGAAAGGACAGAATGTTATTTGATTTAGGAATTGGTTGTTAGCTGCTAAACAAGTTTAATTCAGATAACTTGGACAGTAATTACAGTAGGATTTTAGGGACATTTCTGGGAATGAAACAGATAAAACAGTAAGAGTAATATGATATAATAGTGGGCTGATAATGGAGTGTTAATGGCTATATTTAAGTAATAAAGGGGGAACAAGGGATAATGGGGCTGCTGAAAATCATGTTAGGATCACATAAAGTATTAAAAAGTAGTTTTTAATGGAAACTTTCTAATTTTTAAAGGGATAAAAGGTCCAGCCACCATGACAAAGGTGCAACCAGCCCTGTATAAATACAGGAGCTGGACAGCTTAAAAGGGAGACTTTAAAAAGAGAGTTTGGAGAGAAAAAAAAGAGAGTTTTAAGAGAAAAAAAAGGGTAGTTTTTCAGAGAATAAGGGGCAGTTTTCAGAAGAAGAGAGTTTGAGAGATAGAGTTTAAGGCAGATTTTAGGAGATTGAAAGAGGAAAATCAAGCAAAAACATAAATTTAAAAAGGAAGATAGAAAGAAAGGAAAACAGAGACACTAAAACAGAATTCTACATTGGAAATTAGTATTGAAGCTGATTCTGTGTTCTTGAAATTGAAAGTTTTCAGTCTGCTTTGTTCTAAACATCAAAAATCAGAAATATTACTCTTGGTATTGAATCTGTCCGGATTTGTTCGATCTCATTCTTCAGTTAAAAATCTGAAGTTTCTTAAAAGTACTTTTACTGTGCATCTGGGCTCTTCGAATCCTATTCTTGTTCAGATTTGCTGTGTTATCGGTATATTCTACTGATTTTGTTACTGCTGCAACTGCTGAAACTTACTTCTTCTACCTCCATTTCCAGGTACATATCTTCTTAAATTCTATGTTGGAAAGAGATTCAACATGACTCATCAATGAAGCTAGAATTGAAATGCTATTTTCCAATTGTCCAAGTTCATCAGTTTTAATTTCATTTTTATGTTAGTTAACTAGTAGTGAATTCAATTTGATAGCTATGAGTTAAATTATCTTATTTTGAAATTCATATAAAGTTTTTTGTAATAATGTTAGTCATTCCAAAATCTCATTGGTATAGATATATGTGAATTGTCAAAACAGGGAGTAAGGCATAAAAATGGGCCATTGATTACATCCCATAATACCATTAGCTAAATGTAAAGATTAAGAAGTTACATTAGTAGAATATCTTGTAAGAAATATGATTTTGTTTAGATTGGCATAAGTTATTATATGGTATGATGACATGTATAATCATATGAGTAAAGTAAGTTGGTATAGCTCATCATGATGTTAAAACGTTATGAATATTTACGCCAAACAGTTAGGTTGCATGTAAGGTAACTTTGTTGAATTAACTTGTATAATAATTCCCTTTCTATAAATTCGATGCTTATCTATCTTCATAAAACAAAGTGACCAAATAATTAGGCCTATTAGATTAAAAGCGAGTATATGAGAATGAAAAGAGATGTACAAGCATAAATTGCCACACTTTACATCAATGATAATTAGAAATAGAATTTGCATTAAGTAAATAATGAAAATTCTCGGAAAATATTTCCTTCCTTTATGAATCATTTATTTTCAGTTTCATATGCAATTTATTCTTTGGCATATATATATATGTCATATTTGTTTAAAAATAGTATTAATCATATTTTTATTCTGTTCTTTGAATTTGAATAGTTGGAATGAATATAACTTATATTCGGAAATCATAATCGACGAACAACCTTTAATAGATTGCGAATTCTTTTCAAAGAATTTATAGGCCTCTAAATAGGAGTTTCTCATGATTTTCACATAAAAGAAATACATAAATATAATAAACAATTTGTGGAAAATCCCTAAACCATTACAAATATTTTGCGCAATTAGGGATACGTTCGCGTACCCTGATTATATTTTTAAAAGTAAAAATTCGGATTATGCGTACGCGCAATTTCGAACGAATATTTAATAAAAGGATTTATCCAAAGGCGTTAAATCAATTTCATAAAAACCCAAGATGTACGATTCACTATTCAAGAAAAACAAATATTCTTGATTCAACACAATTTTGAAAAAATGATTGCTTAATAAATATATTATCAAAAGTTATTGTGTACACGTACGCGTGACACAAGTCCGCAATTTTTTAAAACACGAATATACGTACGCGTAATTCGATTCAAAGAAGGGTCCTCAAACACAGTAAGTATAAGCGGTAGCAAAAATCATGTAACATCAATATGTTTAATAAAAATCAAGATAATTAAGCCAATAATAAAAACAGTTAAGCGACCGTGCTAGAACCACGGAATTCGGAAATGCCTAACACCTTCTTCCGGATTAATAGAATTCCTTACTCAGGATTTCTGGTTTGCAGAATAATAAACAGAGTCATATTCTCCTCGATTCAGGGATTGAAATTGGTGACTTGGGACGCCTTAAAATTCCCAGGTGGCGACTCTGAAATAACTAAATAAATCCCGTTTCGACTGTCCTTCAATTGGAGAAAACTCCCCACGCGCCCCGCGGGCGCGGCAAAAAGGAGGTGCGACAGCTCTGGCGACTCTGCTGGGGATAATATTCAAATTGTAACCCAGAACCAGTGGTTCAGGGTTTAAAGAATTCGAGCTTAAAATATCTGTGTTAATTGGTTTTATTTACTATGAGATTTTCAACTGTTTATATGCTAATATGCTAAATGTTGCTGTTTACCGCTTTAATATTATTTGAATTGTGAATATATACAACTGCTACGAAACCCCCTTCTTTCTGAGTCTTCTGAATTTATGGTGTACACGTGCGCGTGACCCACCTTTCTGTTAGAGTCCTACCAAATAAGACGGAGTTGGGACAAGTAACTAGGCCGGGCAGACTTTCGTGCTCCCGGTACGTTGCCCCCGCTTCGGCTCAAACTGTCCGTTTGGGTAAGCCAGGTTTAGAACAATCAACCTAAGGTTTTACACTTAGAATAACTCAGCCATGTACCAGATCCCTAGTAGGAACGAATATTTGCATCATATGCATTTGGCCTTGGAGACTCAACACAAGGGTTGGGTCTGTCTAGGACAGGTGAACACAAAATAAAAAGACCATCATGATGCATCCTACTTGTTACTTGTGCATTCATTTGCCTCGAACATGCTTGTTGATCAGCTTAAATAAAATCATGGTAAGAAGAGAGGAATAAAATGAGTTGTTTTAAATTTCGAAAAAAAAAGAGAAAAGGTTTTAAATCTTGAAATAAAGGTATTTAATAAATAATAATAAAAAAAAAAAATTCGAAAATTACTTTTTTAGTATAAATTTTCAAAAATGAATTTTGACTTTATCGAAATTAAAATTCAGATACAAAATGAGCATCACACAAAGCCCCTCATCCACAAATTCGGAGGAATTTCTATGTCAGCTTCAAATGTGGTGGTATGATCTAGGCGAAGACGGTCAAAAATGGGTCGCCAAGCATTTGGGAAATCTCACGGACATTATGAAAGTTGAACCTCGTGATGATCTGATTGCGACGTTAGTAACTTTCTGGGATCCTGTTCACAATGTTTTTCGTTTCTCTGACTTCGAGCTTACTCCTACATTAGAGGAGATAGCTGGATATACTGGTTTTGAAGGAAGTTTAAGAAATCAAAGCTTGATATTCACAAAGGCTCCTTCGGTACATCGATTCTTCGGTCTTTTGAACATCAGCAGTCAAATCAGGAAAAGCAATGTCATCAATGGATGTTGTTCCTTCAACTTTTTGTATTCAAGGTTCGGAAAGTTAGATGGGTTTGAAATTCATGAAAAAGGCCTTACTAATAAGCAAAACAAAGACACTTGGCAGATTCACCGTTGATTTGCTTTCATGGTGGCTTTTCTAGGAGTCATGGTCTTCCCAAATAAAGAGCGAACAATTGATATTCACACCGCAAAAGTTGTGCAAATCCTTACCACCAAAGAAAATCACACCCTTGTCCACATCATTCTATCAGATATTTATCGGGTTCTGACTTTATGTAAATCAGGAGCAACGGTCTTCGAAGGATGCAAAATTTTGTTGCAAATGTGGGTAATGGAGCATCTCCAACAACAGCCCAAGATCATACAGTATGGGTCGAACAAAGCTAATTGCATCGAGAGCTATGAGGAAAGAACAAAAAATTATCAAGCTCCAGAAGGGATAGAAGCATGGATATCTCATCTAAAGGCTTTAACGGCAAATCAAATTGAATGGACTTTGGGATGGCTCCCGATGAGAGAAGTAATACAGATGTCAACCTCAAATAGTTATCTACTACTATTGGGATTGAGAAGCATTCAGCCGTATGCACCACTAAGAGTCCTAAGGCAACTAGGGAGATATCAAATAGTTCCTGATGAAGAAGATTTGAGTATGCAAGTAATCGAATAACACCCAGAAGCCACTATTCCCGAAGCTCTACTTCAGCAAATGTGGAATGGGTGCCGATACTTGAAAAGTGATACTCAAGTCCTAGACACTACCAAGGGTGAGATAAATCCTGGATATGCAAGGTGGTTCGAAAAACGGTCTCGCGTGGATGATGTACCAGAACCTGAGCTAAAAAGGCCAACAAAAAGACCCCATGTTCAAAACTTCAATGATAAAATCCAAGAGCGATTGATCTGGGGAGAAAAAGAAAAAGGGTACAAAGCAACTATCCATGCCCTAAAAGAAAATCTAAGAAGCCTCAGTTTGGAGAAAGATTTGCAAGAACAAGAAGCCGAAGGCGAGAAAAAGAGTCTAGCTTGTGAAAATGAAAATCTTCATGCTCGACTCCAGAAAATGAAAAGGGTTTCTGAAACGCCAAAGAGGAGCTGGAAGGATCAAAAAACCATTGCCAATCTCTTTGAAAGAATGAAAGATTATGATTCCATTCTTGCAGAAAACGAAAGGGAATTGAGTAAAGCAAAAGAAAATATCCAACAATTAAACGAAGAAGCCAGATCTAACAAAGAACGCCAAGATAGGCAATCCGAAAAAGACAAGGCCCAATTCAAGAAGGAAAAAGACTATTGGATGCGATCAGAAGACCAGCTTCGTGCACAACTAGAAGAGGCAAGAAGATGCAACAGAGAATATCAACAAGCAGACCTCGACAGGGAAAGATTGCAAGCAAGATTAGAGCAGGCCAGACTCTGAGCTCTATTAGAATCAGCTCTAGATCGTGAAAACCGTGTCAGAGATATAGCCACCACTCGTCAGCAGCAATTGCAAGACCAAGACCAACGTCTCCAAGGTTTCAGGACACAAATCCACGACCTGGCAGTCTTCACATCTCAAAGTTATGTAAACTGCCAATGAATGGATTATGAAAGATTTACTAAGCATGCTCCCACTTTTGCTCGTCATCTAGCAATGGAGTTGGAAAGGATGTATCGTACGCTGGGAGGCCATCCGGGTCAAGCACCACATTGAGCAGATAATCCAATATTTGACAACAAAAATGGAAAGTGGGGCATGTTGTGAGATGTTATGAATTGTATCTTTTATTTAAGTGTGTGTGTTTTCAAGCCATTTTCTTAAAGTTTTCAAATGTAATTCCATCTTTGTGTAATGAATAAAAATGATTGCCTTTGGTCCGAACTATGCAAGGTCTGATTCATGTAAGAGCATGATACGTAGGCAATCTCTCAGATTCGACCACCACGATAAAAGATATATATAATAAACAAAATTGAATAACAATAAAAATTTCAAGAAGGCTGGGACGACACAAGCAACCGAGCGAATGCATAATAGAAAGGGATTATTTGTCTAGGAGCATTGCATCTCAACGTGTGATTATATATGTGTTAAAATCTCAAAACTAACAAGTTTGTCCATTTCCAGAATTCAAGCAGTTAGTTTCTCTAAAGAGTATACTGGCATATTATCACTATCACACAATATCAAAAGGACCAATACCCGAAAGTATGTCTATCCCAGATGTTGACACAGGTATGGAGATAGAAGAGATGGATGTCGGAAAAATGAAAGAAGAGATGTTTAAGCTCAAGCAGCAAATGGCTGAAATGTACCAAGCTTGGTCTACAGGACAGTTACCCCCATCTTACCCAAATAACCCTGCTCCATCAATGACCCAAACTCAGGATAATATCACCACTGAATTATCCCCAAGTTTCCCCATTTATCAGCACTACCGAGGCACCACCTCTCAGACACCACAGTCTCCACCTCCAAAACCAGTTCCGTACCTTCCTCCACCTATGACTCCTGTTTTCGTAGCACCTCCCCCTGCTACATTTCACAAATCTCCTAGTGAGCCTACATTTCAGGCCCAAGACAACCAATATTACCCTCCGGAGCCCACCTTCAAAGCCTCCGAAATCAATTCACCTGCTCCTCGGTTTGATCTCCCAACCGAAATTGACAAATCTACCCCTCGGGCTCAGTATCAAAATAATAAGTAGAAATCTGCCCCTCGGGCTCAGTATCTCATAACAGTATCAGCCCCTCATGCTCAGAACAGTATGAAACAACCAGTCAATGAAATAAGAGCACATAATTATTATGGCAGATAATGCAGATAAGGAATAAATGCATGAGTGCAATGCAATGCATATGACGGTACCCTCTAGTACCCACTGCGGCGGGCAGCCCGAGCCATCCATATTTATTTATCATCCACGGTGCTCACTGGGGGTGTGTACAGACTCCGGAGGGGCTCCTACAGCCCAAGCGCAATATCAAGCCATCTCGTGACATCAAATCTAGGCCCTCGGCCTCATATCAATATCAGTATAATCACCCAGGCTCTCGGCCTCAATATCAATGTAATCAACCAGGCCCTCGGCCTCAATATCAATGTAACACTTCTGCGGCGCGCAGCCCGATCCATGCTCAGTACAGAAATCATCATAAGTCCCTTGGGCATTCGTAAAATAGTAGTTCTCAGCCCCAAATATCATTTAGAAATATCATTTAAGTTTTCAAATCTTAGAAAGATGGCTGAGTTTGCAAAATAGTATTTAAAACCTTGGACTGAGATAAAATTATATGCAAAATATGCTAAAACAGTGATATCAATCCCTGAAGGATTCAAATAATTGGCAAGAAGCCCAAATGTAACAATCAAATCCAAGTAAGGATGATTCTCAATTTAGTTCAAGTAGAAAACACGGTAAAAACATCTCTCGGGACGGACCAAGTCACAATCCCCAATGGTGCTCTACCCCACGCCCGTTATCCGGCGTGCAAGTCACCTCAATATAGCGTTACGATGTGAAATTCCGGGTTTTCAAACTCTCAGGACATCATTTACATCAATTACTTACCTCGAACCGGCTAATTCTCTAGCTCGCGATGCCTTTGCCCCTTATTGACCTCTGAATGCCTCGAATCTAGCCATAACGATTTGATCTAGTTAATGAATTAATTCCATATGGAATTCTACATTTTCCATCAAAAATCCGAAATTACACTCAAAATTCGCCCGTGGGGCCCACATCTCGGAATACGACAAAAGTCACGGAATATGAACCCCCATTCAACCACGAGTCCAACCATACAAATTTTACCAAAATCCGACATCGGATTGGCTTTCAAATCTTAAAAATTCATCTTTAGGGAATTTTAGAAAATCATCCATTTCTCTTCAAATATCAATAATCTAAAGCCAAAAATGAAGATTTATTCATGGAATATAATCACAAGAGAGTCAAGAACACTTACCCCAAGAATTTCCATAACTTTTCGCTCAAAATTGCCCAGAATCCGAGCTTGAAAGTCTAAAAAATGAAAGAAAATCGGACTGCTCTTTCTCTACACTGTCCAGAATTTTCGTCTACTGTTCACGCGTATTACTGTTCACGGTACTGTTCACGGAGGTAATGTACACGGTACTATTTACGGGGTATTGATTACGGTACTGTTCACGGGTACTGTACACGGTACTGTTCACGGGGGACTATTTCTGCAATTTTCTCAAATTTTCCTAAGTCCGAAATCACTCCGAGACACCTCCGAAACACTCCCGAGCCCTCGGGGCTCCTAACCAAACACATACACTAACTCAACAACATCCTACGAACTTAACCGTGCAATCAAATTGCAAAAATAACGTCATATACCATGAATTAAGCTTTAAAATCCAAGAATTCTTTCAAATTTCATAAAACATCAAATTTTCCATTTTGAGTCCGAAACACGTCAAACGACGTTCGTTTTCAACCAAACTTTACAGAAAGTGCTTAAACCATATATAAGACCTGTATCGGGAACCGAAACCAAAATACGGGCCGATACCATCACTTTCTAATCAAATTTCATTTCCATTTTCCTTAAATATTTTCAGAAAGCAATTTTACTCAAAAATTCATTTCTCGGGCCTGGGACCTCGGAATTTGATGATTCTTGTTCTTATGAGTCACAAATAATAATACAAACATAGCCCTTCAGTCAAAACTCAATTCGGAGCGCATTTGCTCAGTTCAATATCCATTTCGCTCGTTAAACAATTAACTCATGTTTCGCGTCAAAACTCAATCGCGACTTGATGAAATTAGACCAAACTTTCCAGATCACTCCTATAATTCATTATCAAAATTTCGGAAGTCTAAAAATTAAATTTCAATCTCTAGAACTAAAAATGGACCTTTGGATCATTACATTGTCATAATCGAAACGCCAAAATCTTTCAAAAACTCTTCCAAAACATATCCGAGCCTCATGAGGGCCCGACCAAACATGCCAACATAACTCATAACATCATTCAAAACTGTTCCAATCATCAAAACACCTCAAACAACATCAAATTACCCAAAACTCAGCGAATTCAAGCCTAAGTTTCCAAAATCTTCCGAAATACACTTTCGATCAAAAACCCGACCAAATGATGTCCGAATATCCTGAAATTTTGCACACACATCAAAAATGACAAAACGAAGCTACATCAACTCTCAGAATTCCATTCCGACCCTCGGATCAAAATCTCACATATCAACCAGAATTCGCCAAAATACTGACTTCGCTAATTCAAGCCTAATTCTACACCAGACCTCCAAAACCACTTCCGATCACACTCCTAAGTCACAAATCACCTCCCGGAGCTAACCGAATTGTCAGAATTCACATCCGAGCCCTCTTACTCATAAGTCAACGTTCGGTTGACTTTTCCAACTTAAGCCTTCTTAAAAGAGTCTAAGTGTCTCATTTCTTATCAAAACCACTCCAAACCAACTCGATCACATAAGATACAGATAATAAAGCATAAAGAAGCTGAGAATGGAAAAAACGGAGCGATAACCTATGAGACGACGAGTCGGGTCGTTACAAATAAAGAATGATAATAAATTATTTTCAAAACTTTGAATATAAGATCCTAAAGGGATGGTCCCCCTGTACTCATTTGTGTTAAGATATAGGAGTATCCAATATATAGTAGGGTATATTCAAGCAGAATGGTAAGTACTTTCTCATTTTTAATCATAAATTTTCAGTTCGAGTCTTTAGTATGAGTTGTAAAATAGAAAAAAAAATAAAAAAAGGCCCTCCAGTTTTAACGTTTAAGGCACGTGGCACCTTACTATATGCAAAATCACCACATGATGCATGGACTATAAGACTGATGCACTAAAATTGCTGAGAAGAGATAACTGAGAAGTGAGAAGGACTTCTCAATATTATATGTGTATCCCCCATGTGATTCCACTTCAGAAAAATTCAGATGCTCAATCGATCCCCACTATCCTTGTTTCTTTTTTCTATACCTAAATTCTCACCACATATAAAATGAATCTTCAATCCCCATCCCTTTTTTCTGGATTGAATTGTACCTACTAGAATTTGGAGAGGATAGCTTTGTATATGGAGTTTTGTTGTCCCTATTTGGTAGAAAGTGAAATAAATAATCATAATTTAACAACAGTTTAACGGTTTTTTTTTCTTGTTAGAGATATTTTATGGAAAGGTAAGTTTTCAGATATATAGGTAAATCAATATACCCTCTAGTGTTAAGTTGACATCTTTAATTTTTATTCCCCTATAGAAGAAGCAAATATTTTTGTGTGAATTTAACTCTATGTAATTAAGCCAAGAAACAGATCTCGTGTTCCTGACGTATAAATTAAACTGCAACGTGTCTTAGCTTGATTCATGAAACGTTTCTTAAAATTCTAAAATTCTCTCGTTGTCAAAAGTCCACAGGAATGGAATTTGATTTCCTGCATATATTGTATGAGAAGTTAAAGAACTTGACTACTCTATATTTTTGCTATGAGATATTTTATTTATAGCCAAAAAGATTAGTGTAGTCGATTTTTTTTATTACTTGTTGCAGATTTTATACTCTATCAGTTTCAGTTTAAATGAGGTAGTTTGATTCGGTACGGAGTTTAAAAAAAAAATTTGAAACTTGTGGTCCTAAAAGTTTAAGGTGTAAAAACTTTGTGGAATAATAATATTTGTTTGATTATAAAAACTTCTCATTAATGGTAAAATAGGTAAAATGAAGAATTTAAAGTTAAATTATTTTCAAATTTAAAAATATATCATTTATTTTGTAACCGACTAAAAAAGAAAGTATTTCATTTAATTTAAAATGGAATGATTAGTCGGTTACTTAGAGGATGGGATAACAAGGCATAACATTGACTTAAAGCCATATTAACAATTGTATTCTGTCGTCTTCTTAGTGGTAATTAAGTTAAAGCTGTTATGAATTAGAATTCTAAATATGTCTACCTTGTAGAGAGTTTTACTTTGTGGCTAAGTCATTTTTCCCCTATAAATAGAGGGGTCTTACCCCATTGTAAATCATTCCAAAATTCAATAAGAATTTTCTCTCTTTCTCTGCAATATTGTTCTTCTACTTTTATTGTTTTATAACACGTTATCAGCACGAGACTCTACCGTCTCAAGAAGATTAAGGTACAACTTTTCTCCTCTTTTAATTATGACCGATATTATGAAAAGAAAGTTCGTTGCCCTTGAAATTTCGGGCAAGAACTATATGACATGGGTGTTGAATGCTGAAATCCATTTAGATGTAATGGGTCTTGGAGACGCCATTAAAGACAAAACTAAAGCATCCACCCAAGACTGTGCTAAGGCCTTAATTTTCTTACGTCATCACCTTGATGAATGGTTGAAAATAGAATATCTCACAGTCAAAGATCCACTTGTTTTGTGGAATGGCTTAAAGGAAAGATATGACAACTTAAAGTTGGTCACTCTTCCACAAACAAGATATGATTGGGCTCATCTGAGGCTCCAAGACTTTAAGTCTGTTTCTGAATATAATTCTGTAATGTTCAGAATTACTTCTAAATTGAAACTCTGTGGAGATACTATCACTGATTATGATATGCTTGAAAAAACGTTCACAACGTTTCATGCCTCCAATATGGTCTTGCAACAACAATACGGAGAGAAAGGTTTCAAAAAGTACTCTGAGTTGATTTCTCATCTCCTTGTGGCTGAGCGAAACAATGACTTGCTTATGAGAAATCACGAAAATCGACCCACTGGGTCTACACCATTGCCTGAAGTGGATGAGGTGTATTCCCATTATGCTAAGCGTGGAAAAGGTCGTGGCCCTATTCGTGGTCGTGGTCATGGTCGTGGCCGTGGCCGTGGACAAGGAAGAAATTTTCCTGGTGTTGATCACCCCCCCAAAGAAAAATAACCACCAAAAGTGGAAAGGGAAAGATGAGAAACCAAAGTCAAATGGTTCAGAAACCGAATGTTATCGTTGCGGTGGAAAAGGCCATTGGGAAAATATTTGTCGTGTACCAACACATTTGGTTGAGCTTTATCAAGCATCTCTAAAGAACAAAGGCCCTGAAGCTAATTTTGTCTCTGACAATAATTTTGACATCACCCACTTGGATGTGGCAGACTTCTTTGAGCTCCTTGATGGGAAAATAGACCACTTGATCGGTGATGGATCCGTGGTTAAAGATTTAGTTTAATTTTTATTTTTGCCTATTCATAGTAGTTAGTGAACAAATATCATGTAATCATAGTTCTTTAAATGAGTCGTAGTCATTAGTTTTATTTGTTTTATAAAATTGTGTTAGTTCGTTTTGATTAAATGTAGTTCTAGTATTCGTTGCAAACGATGTTTCGATTTATTTAGTCTTCAAGGATTAATATATTATTTGTTAAAGTAATTGTGATGTGAAAAAAAAAAATCAGTTACTGGAGTTGAACAATAGAAGTTAGTTCTGCCTTGTTAAAGTAAGTCTTTTGAAAGTTAGTTCTGCTTATTTATTTTTATCAAGGAACGAAAAAAAATCTATCGAAAATCGGAACTTACAGATGTAAGATGTACGATAGCAACTCAATTAGTGAATTACTACTCTTGTTATCAAGTATGTATAATTGATTATGTGTATAAATTAATAGGAAAAAAAATTTCACAATTGTCCAAGTAGATGTTTTCTGTTTTTTTGATTATTAAGGTATAAGGCGTCAATCTACATAACTCGACCATGTGAATTTTCGTAATGGTCATGCGAATTTTATTTATTTATTTTCACTTCATTTCATAGTCCTGATTTTGGAAGTTTCGGATTATTGAAATTCTGTGAGATAAAAGAACAATAGTGAATAAGCCGATTGCAATTCGGAAAAATATGCTGCACTTTTAATAGTTGTGTTCAAGCAAATTATTTGTAAGCCTAGTTTATTTCTCTGAAAATACTAATGTTTATTCGTATATTTCTTTTGTATGTCAAACAATGAGAAGCAAATATGGATATTCCACAAAGCAAACTTGGATCAAAGTTCAATTGTAAAAATATTTGTTTAATTGATTCATGTACGACACATACAATATTCAAAGAGAAGAAATATTTTTCTCATTTAAATATGTATAATGCAGATGTTACTACAATTTCTGGTAGTAATAAATTAATTGAAGGCTCTGGAAGAGCTACTATAACTCTGCCTAAGGGAACAATACTTATCATAAAGAATGCAATGTTCTCCTCCAAGTCCAAAAGGAACTTGTTGAGTTTTAAAGATATCCATCGAAATGGATATCATATTGAGACAATAGATGAGAATAATCTTGAATATCTCATCATTACCAAGAATGTCTCTGGACAAAAGAGGGCTATTGAGAAGTTCCTATCTTTATCTTGTGGCCTGTATTGGACAAGAATTAGTGCAATTGAGACATATTCTATTGTAAACCAAAAGGTTACTGATTCCAATACTTTTGTACTTTGGCATGATCGATTGGGATACCCTGGATCGATTATGATGAGATGAATTATTGAAAACTCAAATGGGCATCCATTAAAGAATTTAAATATTCTTTTAAATGATGAATTATTTTGCACTTCTTGTTATCAAGGCAAGTTAATTATTAGACCATCACCAACAAAGGTTGGAATTGAGTCCCCTGCATTTTTGGAACGTATACAAGAGGATATTTGTGGACCTATTCACCCACCTAGTGGGTCGTTTAGATATTTTATGGTCTTAATAGATGCATCTTCTAGATGGTCTCATGTGTGCCTATTGTCATCTCGTAGCCTCGCGTTTGCAAAATTAATGGCACAAATAATTCGATTATGGGCACAATATCCCGATAATCCAATTAAGTCTATTAGACTTGATAATGCTGCTGAGTTTTCATCCCAAGCATTTAATGATTATTGCTTATCAATTGGGATAAAAGTGGAACATCCTGTAGCTCATGTTCACACTCAAAATGGTCTTGCAAAGGCTTTAATTAAACGTCTGCAATTGATAGCAAGACCGTTACTCATGAAAACGAGGCTGCCCACTTCTGTTTGGGGTCATGCCATTTTG
Source organism: Nicotiana tabacum (assembly GCF_000715075.1). Taxonomy (NCBI): domain Eukaryota; kingdom Viridiplantae; phylum Streptophyta; class Magnoliopsida; order Solanales; family Solanaceae; genus Nicotiana; species Nicotiana tabacum. Next base: position 62,376,830 of record NC_134086.1, on the reverse strand, counting down.
CATGCAGCAATGCTAGTTCGTCTCAGACCGACAAATTATCATAAATATTCCTCGTTGCAATTAGTTTTGGGTCATGAACCTAATATATCCCATTTAAGAATTTTTGGATGCGCAGTATATGTGCCTGTAGCACCGCCATATCGCACCAAATGAGTCCCCAGAGAAGGTTAGGAATATATGTTGGGTTTGAATCGCCCTCCATTATTCGCTATCTTGAAACATTAACGGGAGATTTATTCACTTCTCGATTTGCAGACTAAAGATTCGATGAGACACTTTTCCCAAAATTAGGGGGAGAAGTTGGTGAAACCAAACGAGAAATTTTGTGGAAAAATCCATCATTATCTCATCTTGATCCATGTTCCTCTATTTGTGAAAATGAGGTGCAAAAGATTATCCATTTGCAGAGAATAACAAATCAAATGCTAGATGCATTTACGGATTTGAAAAGGACAACAAAATCACATATCCCTGCGGAGAATGTTCCAATCCGTATTGATGTCCCTATTGGACAATCTTCTAATGTCATAGCTAATGAGTCAAAAGCACGCCTAAAATGTGGCAGACCATTAGGTTCCAAAGATCGAAATCCTAGAAAAAAGGAAAACAAATGATCAAAATGACACTACGAAAGAACCTCATGAAGAAATTCACGATTTAATAAATTCTGAGATTCATGAGGAGGAATCCACTGAGCCCGAGGCTCAAGAAAATAAGGAACTATCAATAAATCCAATCGATATTGAGACAAATTTGAATCAAGTGGATATAGTGGTGGATTATGTCTTTGCATATAATGTTGCATCTAGCATTGTGTAAGAAAGTGAGGATCTTGAACATCAATCTGTTGGAGAATGTCGACAAAGACTTTATTGGCCAAAATTGCAAGAAGCAATCCAATCAGAGTTGAATTCACTTGCAAAACGTGAAGTTTTTGGGCCTGTAGTCCAAACACCTAATGGTGTTAAGCCCGTTGGCTATAAATAGGTTTTTGTACGCAAGAGAAATGAGAAAAACGAGGTACAAAGATATAAGGCACGCCTTGTTGCACAAGGATTTTTACAAAGACTTGGTGTCGATTATGAAGAGACATATTCACCCGTTATGGATGCTATAACTTTCCGTTATCTCATTAGTTTTGCTGTCCATAAAAAGCTTGACATGCATTTAATGGATGTGGTTACCTCCTACCTTTATGGCTCACTTGATAATGAGATATACATGAAAATTCCCGATGGATTTAAAATGCCAAACGCATATAATTCAAAGTCTCGGGAAATATTTTCAATCAAATTGCAAAGATCTTTGTATGGTCTAAAGCAATCAGGATGAATGTGGTATAGTCGTCTTAGTGAGTATTTATTAAAGGAAGGCTATATAAATGATGTCATTTGCCCATGTGTTTTTATAAAGAAAACAACATCGAAATTTGTTGTACTTGCCGTATATGTTAATGACATAAACCTTATTGGAACTCCTATAGAACTCCAAAAGGCAATTGATTATTTAAAGAAGGAATTCGAGATGAAAGATCTCGGAAAGACAAAATTATATCTTCGTTTGCAAATTGAACATTTGGCAAACAGAATTTTTATTCATCAATCTGCCTACATAGAAAAGGTATTGAAACGGTTTTACATGGATGGAGCACATCCATTAAGTACTCCGATGGTTGTTCGATCACTTGATGTGAATAAGGATCCATTCCGGCCTCAAGAAGAGAATGAAGAGCTACTTGGTCTTGAAGTACCATATCTTAGTGCAATTGGTGCACTAATGTATCTTGCTAATACTACAAGGCCTAACATAACTTTTTCAGTTAATGTCTTAGCAAGATATAGCTTGCTCCTACAAGGAGACATTGGAATGGAATCAAACACATATTGCGGTATCTAAAAGGGACTACCGATATGGGCTTATTTTATGGTAACAATTGCAGTCCCGATCTGGTTGGTTATACTGATGTTGGGTATTTATCTGACCCACACAAGGCTCGGTCTCAAACAGGTTATGTATTTACCTGTGGAGGCACTGCCATATCTTGGCGATCGATTAAGCAATCAATTGTGGCTACTTCATCTAATCATGCTGAGATAATTGCTATTCATAAAGCAAGTCGAGAGTGTGTGTGGTTGAGGTCTATAATACATCTTATTCGAGATAAATGTGGTTTGAAATATGACAAGTTACCCACAATTTTGTATGAAGATAATGCAGCATGCATAGCTCAATTGAAGGGAAGATTCATAAAAGGAGATAAGACAAAGCATATTTCACCAAAGTTATTTTTCACACATGATCTTCAAAAGAATGGTGATATCAATGTGCAACAGATTCGTTCAAGTAATAATATGGCTGATTTGTTCACAAAATCTCTACCAACGTCAACCTTCAAGAAGCTAGTTTACAAAATCGGGATGTGAAGGCTCAAGAATGTGAATTTATGCTCTCATCAGGGGGAGTTAACGCGCGTTGCACTCTTTTTCCCTTATAAGGTTTTGTCCCACTGGGTTTTCTTTGCAAGGTTTTTAACGAGGTAACCAAAAGACGTATTATTAAACATGTGTACTCTTTTTCCTTTTCTAGAATTGTTTTTCCCATTGGATTTTATTTTAATTAAGGTTTTAATGAGGTACATTACTTATCGAATAAACATTTAAGGAGGAGTGTTATGAATAGAATTCTATATAGAGTGAATGTCTATCTTGTAGAGAGTTTTACTTTGTGGCTAATTCATTTTTTCCCTATAAATAAAGAAGTCTTACCCCATTATAAATCATCCCAAAATTCAATAAGAATTCTCTCTTTCTCTACAATATTGTTCTTCTACTTTTATTGTTTTATTACAAAAGCCAACTTAATAGTTGTATTGTGTGTTGTCTTCTTAATGGTAAGCCCGATTTGTCGGTTTGGTTGGCGTAGTTATGAGGCTTCCTATCAGCATCTCGAGTCAAATCAAATATTAATTCTAACCTCTTTTTGGCATGGAATTTATGAACACACATTCACATGTTCCTTTCATTTTGCAAAGAAGAGGAGCAAAAAACACTATATAAGATAACATTAGAAGATTTTGAATGTATGTAATTGGTTAGAAAACTATATATATATATCGTTTGATCGTTAGTAAATGAAATAGGATTAGAAAGATTAAATTTAGAAGAAAATAATTTTGTAAACATATCAGAAGAATGTACCCATAACTTTGAAAGAAATAAAGGGTTAGATAGTAACCAGTGTTTTATATGTAAATGGTACCCTAGTAGAAATAAAAGAGCTAAATGTAAACTATGCTATCTAGAAGGATGTATAGCATGTATAGAAAGGGATTTTGAAACTAAAATAACTAAGGAAGAAAAATATCAAGAGACAAATGATCCTACAATAAACTTAAGAATAATGACATTAGAAGCTAGAATAAATGAATTAGAAAAAAGAATACAGAAAATGGAAAAAGGAAAAGAAAAATTAGAGGATATAAAAGAAAACATAACAACAGTAGAAAAGGAACTAATGAGTATAAAAAATTATGATGCACTAATATGTAATGAAGATAAAAGATTAAGTACAATAAAACTTTTAGCAAGAATCAAAATAGAAGATTATGAAATAGAAACCTTAGCTCTAGTAGATTCTTGATGCACAAGGTGCATAATAAATAAAAAGATAGTTCCCTCAAATCTAACAAAAACATTAGATAAACCAGTTGCAGCCATGCAAATGGATGGAACCCATAATATATATAAACATTATATAGATAAATCATAGATTAGTTTTATAAATACATGCTTAGATTTCTATAAACCTAGCTATAAAGTAGATAAAATTTGGGTAAGAGATTTGAATATAAATGTAGACTTTGTATTAGGAATACACAGTAATGGTAGTTGTCTAATCAGTAGAGATGGAATAATATTCTTTAAAAATCTTACACAAACACTAGTACAAACAATAAAAACTGCAACTAGGATAAGAACAAGACTAAATGCAAGTCAGAACAACTTAGAAAACCAAGAAGAATGTTGTAAAGATTGCAAAGATAAAAATACATACTGTAAAGTCCGAAAAGAATCTAAAACCTTAATGCTAGAAGAAGATGAAGATAGAGATATATAGAAAAAGATTATACTTTAATAGATATAGAGACAAAATTATACAATTTTAAAACATGACTACAAAAAATAGGAATAATAAAAAACGAAAAAAGATTTAGATAATATAATAAAAATATTAGATGAAATAGAAATAATAGAAGAAAAACCTTTAAAACATTGGGAAAATAATAAAGTAATGTGATATAATTAATCCAGAATATATAATCAAAACATCATCAATAGAAGCTACAAATCAAGATTTAGAAGACTTTAAAATTCAGATTCAAGAACTTATGAATTTGGGTGTAATAAGAAGATCTACCTCTAAACACAGGTCAGCAACTTTTATGGTCAGAAATCAAAGCGAAATAGTAAGGGGGAAAACAAGAATGGTAATAAATTACAAAAGACTTAATGATAACACTAGAACAGATGGATATAAGTTACCTGAAAAAACAGAATTAATAAATAGAATACAAGGAAAAAAGATATTTAGTAAATTTGACTGTAAATCAGGATACTGGCAAGTAAAAATGCACGAAGAAAGTATTGAATGGACAACATTTACTTGTCCAGAAGGACATTTCGAATGGTTAGTAATGCCATTTGGATTAAAGACAGCTCCACCAATTTTTCAACGAAAAATGGATAATATATTTGGAGAATATAAGAGATTTGTCTTAGTATATGTAGATGATATATTAGTATTTAGTAAAGATATCAAAGAGCATTTAGGACATCTACAGACAATATTTAGGTTATTTGTAGACAATGGAATAATAATTAGTAAAAAGAAAATGGAACTATGCAAAAATTATATAAATTTTCTAGGAGTAATTTTAGGGGATGGAAAAATAAAATTACAACCCCATATAGCTAAAAAGGCTCTAGAAATGCAGATAAATTAGATAACACCAAAGAGTTACAAATTTTTTTAGGAATAGTAAATTATGCGAGAAATTTTATAAAAGACTTAGGAAAAATAGCGGGACCATTATATGCTAAGACAGGCTCTACATGACAAAAATATTTTAACACAAAAGACATTAAACTAGTACAAAAAGTTAAAGAAAAGATAAGAAATATTCCTGACTTAAACATGCCATTAGAAACATATTACTTAATTATAGAAACAGACGGTAGTTTTGAAGGATGAGGAACAGTTTTAAAAGCAAAACCAAATAAATATAGTGATAAAAATACAGAAAAAATATGTGCCTATCAAAGTGGAAAATATAAAGAAAAAGGAAATATAAGTAGTATAGATGTAGAGATGTTAGCTGTAATTTACGGATTAAATAGTTTTAAATTATATATATTAAACAAAAAGAAGTAAACAATTAGAACTAATTGTGAAGCTATAGTTAAGTTTCATCAAAAAATAAATGCAAAAAATAGTAGTAGAAGGAGGTGGTTAAATTTTATAGATACTATATTAATATATAATTTAGTTTTTGAACATATTAAAGGAAAAGATAATAATTTAGAAGATCACTTAAGTAGGCTTAAAATTTCGGTTAATTAACAGAAAATATTTCATATGTACAGCATGAGACCAACAGTCCCCACGACTGAAGACAAAGGGAAGGGCATTTAAGCCTCACCCCCAGACAGATATTTACAGACAATATTAGGTAATCTTCATTTTAAGCCATATCCTTTTACAGAACAGACCAATCTAGAAAGAATGAATTTTGGAAAGCATAGTCTAATATTTTTTCCGCCATCAAATATGTCTTTCAGAATTCTACCAGAATGTGTCATAGACAGATCCCAAAGGTGCTTAATTAATAATTTATGGATAGCATATAATAAGAAAGATACTAAATACTTTATAGCAGCACTTAATGCTTTAGGTCAATATTTTACAGACAAAAGATTTAAATATTATGTAGTTATACATGGAAAAACAAAAGGTATTTTCCAGACATGGTTAGAAGTATTAGATTCTATTAAAGACATAGAAAAACCTCTTTTTAAAAGATTTAATGATTTTACCGAAGCATTAGATTATGCAAGAGGAGTGTTAGGACCAAACTACTATATTACCCCAGCACTCAGACAAAACCCAGAAAAAATACCTCAATATAATATCCGAAAAGACGAAGGCAAAATAATATTTTGTGATCACTGCTCGTCAATGACAGAAGCCTTCAGAAGATTAAACCAGAAGAATGACATCTTGACACAAGAAAAGATAAAACTCATAGAACAAGTAAAAATACTAGAGCACAGGGTACAAGCCTTGAGGTTTGAATTAACACAATCACAAACATCGCAGACTCAAATTATTCCTCAACAAGACATAGAAATGAACAGTCCAAAGAGTTCTCCATCTCAAACAAAAATGGATGAGAAGGGTGTGCATTCTCCAATGAATACAGTAAGATCCACTCTATCGGATGATGATACAGCTAGGCCGGTTCAAATGGTAACCGGTAAAGACTTATCAAATCCGTTGATGACTGTCACTTTGCCAAAAAGTGAAGAAGGTCCATCAAAGAGAAAGGAGAAATGCTAAAGAAAAAGGGAGTGATATCAAAAAAGAAAAAAAAAAGAGAAAATAGAAAAAATAATTAAACAGACATTAGAGAATTTTTTCCAAGAAAAAGAAGAACAAGACAAGCATATAATTAAAAATCCAAGTCTCAGTCCAAGAAGTCCAAGTCCAAGTCCGAGATTAAATTCAGGAAGGGAGCAAAGTTCTGAAGAAACTAATGACTATCTAAATTATCAAGATGCCCAAGGGCACAACGCAACACCTTCAAAATATATAGTAGATGATAATAAGTAGTAGTCGAGAACAAAACTTTATTGTTAATGAGAAGTTCTTATTAAAAAAAAGCATTACAAAGACTTACTTTATTATTTAGTAAAATATCAGCTTTGATAGTTTAAACAACATTGTTTCTTCAAATATTTTCAAATATTAGAATATTACAGTAATTGATTGGAGTATTAGTCAAACAATTATTTTCTTTGAAAAATAAATATTTATTAATTTTTAAAAAATAAAAATAAATGCACTCTTCTTTGTATTTCGAGCCTCTTTGTTTTGATGGAGCCGGATGTAATAAATATTATGGAATGAACATTAAAAATTCGTTTATTTTAAATTCGATAAGTATTCCAGCAATTATTATTTGGAAAGTACCAACACCCCTTTTCGGAGAAAAAAGTTTTCACCCTTTTAATCCCACAACATGTGCTCCTCCATATAAGAAGCCATTTTTTCCCACTACTCTTCTGCCTCTCTCTCTCTGGTTTCTCCAAAGAAAACCTCCATTTGTAGATCCATAATGTAGTTCACATCAAGATGGGAAGAAGAACAGACAGAAACCCTAAATCTTACACTCTCCCTTCTTCCCCTACTCACTCCTCTTCTTCTTCAGATTTCGAGTTCACCATTGCCCTTTCTCCACGTAGTCGCAAGTTTTCCACAAACCAATGTCCTGCTGACGAGCTTTTCTACAAAGGCCAACTCCTTCCCCTTCACCAATCTCCGCGCTTGTCTATGGTTCGTACTCTTCTTCTCGCTTCGTCTTCGACCTCTTCCTCCTCTGATACCACGACTATTGCTTCCCGTGACTCCACGGGCAGCAGTAGTTCCAATGATTCCCAATATTCCTACTCTAGTGGCGACCTCGTCCTCCTCCCTGAAGGATGTGACTCCTCCCGCCCTAGCTCCGTCACGGAGGAGGACGAGTTCAAGCGCCTTAAAAACTCAATAGGCATTCCTTGCACCTCCATCAAGAAAGGTAACAAGTACTTGAATTTCTCACTGTCGAGATTTTCTTCTGTGTTCCGCAAAGAATCCAAGAATCAAAAGAATGATTCAGATGTGATCTTGGGACCTCTGCCTGCTCAGACGACCACGTCCTCGTCTTCTGTGAGACGCATGAGTACATCAGCTAGAGAAGTCATTCGTAAGTATTTGAAAAAAGTTAAGCCTTTATACGAGAAGTTATCCCAAAAGCCGTCTGAGAAAATGATGGTATCGTCAAATACTGTAACATTATGCATGAAATCTCAAGATGAGTTTTTGAAAAGCAGAGAAAATTGTTATTCTTCTATTCAGAGCTCTATTAAAGAAAATACCCAAAATCCAACAATTTCGCAATCTTTTTCTGGGAATTTGAGGTATCCAAGGAGGAGAAGCTACGTGTCAAGCTGTCCTTCCTCGATAAGATCATCACCAAGCCATTCTGGGGTCCTCAGTAGAAGTGGGTTCACAACTCCGACTAACAAGACGATGACAGGTGGAATTTGTTCATCAGATTCGTCAACAATGGAGGAGTTACAAAATGCAATTCAAGGTGCAATTGCACACTGCAAGAATTCCATGCTTCAGAATCTGAACACTAGTTCTTAATAAAATTTGGTCAGTTATGAAATTTAACAAATTTTTAGTGTTGTTTTTAAGGTAAATAAGAAAAGAAAAGAAAGAAAAAGATCAAGAATATTTGTGTTTGCTAGATAGCTATTGGATCTAAAGGTTATTTTATTTTATTTAGCGGGTTATTTGACTGAGGAAGACGAGGATTTAACCTTTTGTGTTTTTTACCTTTTGTTTCATAGTTTAACCTAGCCGTTGCGTCTTGATCGAAGTTTTAGTGAGTTGCATGTGATGTTATTAATGGATCACTCATTTGGATTCTTCTCTTCTCTGTTTTGTTCCATTGAAATTTGGAGTGCCTTGGAATTTGTACTTCGTAGTTTGTCTTCTACTCTCTCTCTCCGCTATATTTTATGCGGAATCTGAGAGTACTTATTATTTTTACAATTCTTATGACTATCTAGTTTTATGTTTTTTATTTTGGATTTAAGTTTTTATGACTTAATCTAACGGTACTATTTAAAGTTTAAATAGTAGTACTAATAGCATGTTTGGCCCAAGTTTATTTTTGGCCAAAAATACTTTTGACCAAAAATTGAGGTATTTGGCCTAGTTTTTGGAAGGAAAAAAAATGCTTTTAGAAGAAGCAGAAGCAGTTTTGGAGAAGCAGAAAAAAGTAATTTTTCTTCAAAAGTATTTTTTTGAGAAGCACTTTTGAGAAAAATACACTTAGAAGTAATTTTTTAAAGATTGATCAAACACTAATTGCTGCTCAGAAGTGCTTTTCAAATTAATTAACCAAACACAAACTGCTTCTCACCAAAAGTATTTCTGAGAAAAATACTTTTGAAAAAAAACACATTCTCAAAATAAGCTAATTTTTGCAGTTTTGCCAAACAAGGTATAAGTTTCGTTTGAAATTTAAGGAAGTAAAGGTACGTATTAATGAGCTTTGTAAGTATATGAGAATCTTCCACGTGCCCGTTTAGGGAAATTAAGTGTAGTTTCAGTCTTCTCAGCTGGTTGGACATACGGCCGGTGACATTTATTATGGGAAGCAACTTTGAAGTTTCCACGGTTTGAATTAGAAATTTATTCAAACTAGAAATAAAAAACTTGGACTAGCTAGTCAACTTTAAAAAATGTCCCTTTTCCCCTTAATTCTGATTTTATTGTTCACAAGGCTTGAATTAATTCATATTATGGAAAGTTTTATCGTACGACTTGTGATTTCAGATGCAAGAGTCATATGTTGACCAAAAAAGCAAAAAGTCTTTAACAGACTGGCCGAACCAAAAGGTCTTCTAGTTCTAGTTATGGCTGTCTGACGGGACGGAACGAGACGGGACGGGACCAAATTAATGGGACGGGACGGAACGAGACGACATTTAAACGAGATGGAGGCGAGACGGGACAAAACAGGACAGGACAAACGGGACGAAACGTTCGTCCCATCCCGTCCCGCTAACAAACGGGATGGGACAGGACGGAACGTGACGGGACGGGACGGGTTCGTGGGCCTTAAGTGTATTTTTTTTTTTAACAAAACGTCTAGTTTTTGAAATTTACTATGTATTTGACTTATTTAATTAACTTAAATGTTACTATGTTAAAATGAAAATTAGAAAACTAAGTAAAGAATTATAAAATATTAAAATAAAAGACTTGTAATGAAATATTCTAGTAATTATAAATTTATAATAGAGTTATAATTTATTTAATATAGTTTCAAAGTATTAACTATTAAGTAACTAAGACAATTCATAAATAAAATTCAACGCTTAGAGCCTTTTATTTTATTAGTAGAACTTTCAAATCTCAAATACAAATATAATTCTTTTGAAAAGTACCTAATCTACGCAGCCACCTTCTAGGAAGGGTTCTGTTTGAACTAGGCCTCTTAGTAGCCAATTACAAATTATCATACTAATATTTGTAAGCTCCTATATAGCTTCTTTGTAACTTATCAATAATATCTCTCGGACATTCTGCTGGAATTGGCAATGTTGATTGATGTTCCATGAGCTCCATGCTGTCATCGCTCCCAGTGGTTAGTATCTCATTGTATTCTTCTTCTTCCCTAGTGGTTAATTTTTCAAAACCAAGATTTCTTCTTTCTGCATTAATCCAATCTCTGAATAATACAGAAATCTCTAGACTGTCCTCCGCTAATGAATGTCTATGATCTCCAATTTGAAATCTTGCCGCGCTAAAAGCACTCTCCGATGCTACTGATGATGCCTGAATAGCCAGGGTATCTCGGACCATAATTGAAAGTGTTGGAAAAGCCTTGCCACGCTCCCTCCACCATGACAAAAGTTGTTCCTTGCCTTCTTCGTCTTTAATATTTTCCAATCCTTGATTAAGATAAGAATCAAGTTCATCATCAATAGAGGAATCAAAACCTGTTATATCATCCATATCTTCCCATAAAACTTCTGCTCTAGACTTAGAAGTAGAAGGAGCAGTTTCACAACCAGTTGTATCCATAGATTTATATTTATCAAACATTGATCTAACATAAGAATATATGCTAGCTTGGCAGTTTTCGAGAGATGGTTGTTCATTTTCTTGAATTTCTAAATTCTCATAAATTTTACGAACAAGTCCCTTTGCACCTCTTAGTTTTAAAGATGGGTTAAGTAGAGTAGAAATTAAATAAACTTCGGGAATAGGGAAAAAATACTTTTTAAATTTTAAAATCATTTCTTTAATGGCCGGTGCATAAGTTGGATTTTTTTATACTTACCAAATACAACAAAAATTCCACAAATATACCACAATATTTGTGTAACAGTAGGATAATATATACCAGAAAATTGTTTTGTAGCATAATAAAATTTTTCTAAAAATTTAGTAAGCTCTCTGATCTCATCCCAATCAGAATCAACAATTTGATCAACATGGTGAGCATTATGCATATTAAATACTTTTTGGATAGGCACCCGATAATCATAAGCAACTTTAAGCATTTTATAAGTAGAATTCCACCTAGTACAAACATCTTTTGGAACTTTTCTAAATGGAAGGTTAGCACTAGCACATTGTTGAGCAAATTCACGAATTCTACTTTGTTTATGAGCACGAAAAATATAGCCACAAGCATGTTGTATTTTACTACAAGCATCAGAAAATAAATTAAGACCATCTTTTACAACCAAGTTAAAAAATATGACATGCACATCTAACATGAAAAATTGTTAGATTAATTGGACAAAGTCTAGATTTTAAGCTATTTGCTGCGGTTGTGTTAGAAGAAGCATTATCTAAGGTGATAGTTAAAAGTTTATTAATGTATCCATAAAAATCAAGTATTTGTAGAACAGTAGTTGCAATATATGCTCCAGTGTGTTTTGAATCAACAAATTTATAACCAATAATACGTTTTTGCAAGTTCCAGTGATGATCAACCCAATGACATGTAACAGTTAAATAATCACAACCATTAGGACTACGACCTATATCAGATGTGATAAACACTTTATAATCTAAGTGAAAAAATACACAATGAAATACTGAAGATATTTGGTTTGAAATTTAAAAACATCATTTCTAACTGTGGTCTTAGGAAAACCTTGAAAAGCAGGGTTATATGTTTCTTGTATATAATGCACAAAAGCAGGGTGAGAACTGAAAGTAAAAGGTAAGCCACAGACAACCACCATTTTTGCTAAGTTTTCACGATCTCTATCTTTGTTATATTTGCGTAAAACATGACCAGAAGCAGGGTCAAGTTGTTGTTGAATTTGATTAGAACCAGATCCGCTAGGAGTGTCAGTACTGATGGTAGGATCTATAATTTTTCCGGCTTCTATGTTAGCTTGTATCCATAAAGATTTGTGATCCCTTATTAAGTGTCTACTTAAACCCCCCGTCCCACCACTTGTTGTGTGTGCAAATACTTGCTTACATTTTTCATATATAGCACGATGATTGACTTTATCATGTTTAAAAAATTTCCATACAAGTGATGTTTTGGGACGTTCAGCCTTAGGCTTACCCCTTACAGTGGGTACAGGGGGTAAAGCTCCAGACTGAGATTGACTCTGAGTTGGAGCTTGTGTTGCGGGACTAGTGGGTGTTTCATCTAATTCTTCTTCCTCATTTTCTTCATCCTCATTTTCTTCATCCTCAAAAAAAATATCATTGCCAAATTATCTTTGTAAAGTTTCATGATCTAATTGTTCTCTGACATGAACATCATAAAATGTGGGGGGTTGGGAAAATGAAGTTTCATCAACATGAGTCATTTCATCAATATGCTTTCTAATTCTAGGTCTAGGAGAAGGGTTAGGATTAAGATTACTACTACTTTCACTTTTACTATTTTTTACTGCTTTTTTAAAAAATACCAAATACATTTTTAGGTGCCATAATTTAAATACGGAATTAAATTAAAAAAACTAACACAAATATTAAACACACAAATAAAATACGAAAATTAACACGTAAAGTAAACACAAAAATTAAGCACTAAAATGATACGCAAAATTATATATTAAAATTAGGAGATGGAACGAGTACAACGTGATTAAATATTGAAACTTGAAGAAATTGCCCAAAATATTGCTCCAAATACTTGACGAATTAATTTGAAGCTTGAAAGTTGCTCCAAAAAATTTGCCCAAATACTTGAAATTTGAAACTTGAAAGTTATCACTTGATAGTTGATAGTTGATAGTTGATACTTGATAGTAACAAAATTGAGAGAATAATATAGAATATTAGAATGTAAGAGATTTGAGAGAGAAGATTGATTTTTTGTGGGAAAAAATGAAGAAGAATGAGGGTATTTATAGTAGAAAATAGGGCCAAAGTGTAATTTAATAAACTTAGGGGTTATATTAAAAGTTTGGGGGGGGGGGGGGGGTTAGGGGGTTGTTTGGGGGGGTGGAGGGGGTAGGGGCTGTTTGGACCGTTGGCAACGACTATTTTTGCAATTTAAGCCGTTGCCCAACGGCTAGTTATTTAAAAAAAAAAACTGGCGGGACGGGACGCGGGACGGGACGGGACGGGACGAAACGGGACTAAACGAGACAGGAAAAACGGGACGAAATGGTCGTCCCATCCCATCCCGTGTCCCGTTTAACATTGGCCCATCCCATTTAACTTGAAGCGGACCGGGACGGGACCGGGACAGCCATAGTTACGTCCCGTTGGACAGCCATAGTTCTAGTATTGTTTCTTTAGTTTTTCATCAAGTAGCAGAAGTCTGATCGGATCAAGAAATATAGAAACTCTCATTCATAAGCGAGTACTTCAAAAGATATTGAATTTAACTACAGTTTGAATGTTAATTTGGTGAGTTTGTTAAATTTACCTAATCTAATCAAAGATAATGAATATCACGTACATGCAAGAGAGATGTGTATACGGTCGAAATCGGACTCATTTATTACATGACAGATTGGGTTCGGAATATGAGGGGTTGGAGATCGACCCCGAGTCCCATCGAGCCAGAACACGAGGTCAGAATGCCCGTCCTCGAGAACATTGGATCCATAATTCCGGAATTGATCCCGACCCTGACCCCGAACGAGCTCGAAGAGATATTGTCAGTGTAACCAACAAAAGACCGAAATAACAGAAGGTCGAAATATCTGTGACCGGTCGAGTATTACAGCGGGAATCTCAGCATGTATCAATAAGGAACCGGCAGATCAACAAATCAGGAGATTTTTACCTTTTATAAAATTGTACCCAAAGTAGACTCCCCTACTATATAAAGGGGGTCTGATTATTTGTAAAGGACATTGTGCCACACATTCAGAAAAAATATATTGTTATTTTCTCTTCAAAATTCTTATTCAATTGTGTCTTGACACTGATCGAAGTGCATTTTGTTCAAATGTGGCTCACCTCCCAAGGCTGTAACTGTTCAATTCGTGTGGTTTAAATTTACTTCATCATACTACATTTCAATTGAAATTTAATTTAATCGCTTTGTATCAATTTAATTCACGTATCCTTAAAACTACTTACAAATTCAATTGTTATCCGATTTTGAGGGTAAACAGTTTGGCGCCCACCGTGGGGCTAAGGATAATAGTGGTTATTTGATACAAATTTCCATAACACACTATTTTACACTTGTTCCTTAAAGTGTCTCTGATTTCATGTTTAAGCTCAAATGTCAAACTCACAATTAGCACCCCTACTTGTTGATAATGAGTCTGGCCACCATGGTGAAAATAACAACCTAGTGTCGGGTAACGAGATACCGCCCGTTGATCCCGACGGAATTCCAGTTGGACACTAACTCACATGTGGCTATCGACGCAAACCTGCCTATTGACCCAAATAATAACATCCGTGGTGGAGCCCGATCGATAGTGCATAATACTCTAAGCAATGGAGGAGATGGGATCTATCTTTGGATGATTTTCGAAATGTCATAGGCTCAACAGACGGCGATAGCTCAGTTACAGAACCAAAGCCATGCACCGAGCAGAATTAAACCTGATCCGTCTCGGAAAATCACCCGTAGGGACCAACCCCGAGATCATAAAAATGCTCGACGAGCTGACAAAACAGATAGAATAAGGGGAGAAGAAAATTGAAGCAAACGACAAAAAGGTGGAAACCTACAATTCCAGGGTCGGCCAAATCTCAGGAGCACCGCTGATACTGAAAAGTTTGGATTCCAAGAAGTTCGTAAAAAAACCTTTCTCTCTAAGTGCAGCTCCAAAGCCGATCCCTGCCCGAGATTCCTAAGTACAACGAAACGACTGACCCAAATGAGCATGTCACTTCCTACACATGTGCCATCAAAGGAAACTACTTGGAGGATGCTGAGATCGAGTCCGTCTTGCTGAAGTAATTTGGAGAGACCCTGTCAAAGGGAGCTATGATATGGTATCACAACTCACCTCATAATTTTATTGACTCATTTTCTATGCTTGTAGACACTTTCATGAAAGCACACGCTAGGGCTATCAAGGTTGAGAAATTGGAAAGCCGGACCTTTTCAAAGTAAGACTAAAGGTCATGAGATGCTCAAAGAGTTTGTGTCCCGGTTTCAAATGGAACAAATGGACCTCCCACCAGTCGCTGATGATTGGTCCATTCAAGCTTTCACCAAAGGACTCAATGTTCGATGTTCGGTGGCTTCACAACAGTTGAAGCAAAATCTGATAGAGTATCCGGCTGTTACTTTGGTTGATGTGCATAACTGATATCAGAGTCGATGATGATTAACTGGGGGCTCCTTCATGGTCCGTTTATCCTATTAGACCCATCAACAGAGTCAAGAGAGATATTGACCGTGAACCAAGGTCGAACAGGGATCGATACCGGTTGTACAATAGGGATCGAAGAAGCAGCGAGTCCAGACGGAGTTCTATGAAAAATGAAAGGAGAAATGATCGAGGCTAGAGTAGCCGGAGACTCATGAGAAAGAACGGCTTTGACAGGCCTATTGGGCCTAAAGAAGCACCAAAGTTATCGGAATATAACTTTAATGTTGATGCTGCCATCGTATCGCCTATCGGACGCATCAAAGACACCAAATGGCCTCGAACTCTAAAATCTGACCCAGCCAAAAGGGATCCAAACCAGATGTGCAAATATCATGGCACTCACGACCACAAAATAGAGGATTGTCGACAGTTGAGGGAGGATGTAGCCCAGTTATTCAACAACAGGCATCTTTAAGAATTCCTAAGCGACAGAGCCAAGAATCATTTCAAAAATAGGGATTATAATAAATAGATCAAACAAGAAGAACCTCAACACGTCATTAACATGATCATCGATGGGGTCGATGTTCCTCAAGGGCCGATGTTAAAGTGCACCAAAGTATCCATCACAAGGGAAAAACGGACTCGAGATTACATACCAGAAGGAACTTTGTCTTTCAACGACAAGGACGCAAAAGGGATCGTGCAGCCCTACAATGATGCACTGGTAATATCTGTACTTATAAATATATCTCAAGTTAAGCATATATTAATTGATCCAAGTAGCTCGGCCAACTTCATCCAATCGAGGGTCGTAGAATAACTTGGCCTATAAGATCAAATCGTGCATGCAGTCCGAGTTCTAAACGGATTCAACATGGCATGTGAAACCACTAAGGGAGAGATAACATTACCAGTGAATGCCGTCGGGACCATCCATGAAACCAAGTTTTATGTGATTGAAGGAGACATGAGGTACAACGCCCTGTTCGGCAGGCCATGGATCCACACCATGAGAGTAGTGCCCTTGACTCTTCACCAAGTGATAAAGTTCCCAACGCCAGGAGGGATTAAACCAATCTACGGGGAACAACCAGCCGCAAAGGAAATGTTTGCAGTCAAAGAAATGATTCTGATATCAACACTCACAACATTAATGGAACCAAGTTCGGATACAAAACAAGGGGCTAAATAGCAATTATCGACACCGGCCACGACCCAATTGGATAAACAGGGGACTGATGAAGATGATGATTACGGGGTTCCCAGATCTTTAGTAGTCCTTGATGATTCTGATGCCACAAAATCAATGGTCGAGGAGCTGGAACAGGTTTGATGGATATCTACCCGATCGAAAGGTATACCTGGGCACGGGGTTAACTCCCGAGCTCAGGAAAAAACTCATACAATTTCTTACAAGATAACATAAATTGTTTAGCTTGGCCCCATCTTGATATGACAGGGATCCCATCAGAGATAACAACTCACAAGCTAAGCCTGGATCTGAAATTCCACCCGGTCAAGCAGAAGAGGAGATCCCAATCCGAGGTCAAACACGCTTTCATCAAGGACGAGGAATCTAAACTCCTTAAAATAGGGTCAATTCGGGAGGTGAAATACCCAAAATTGTTAGCAAACGTAGTGGTAGTCCCTAAAAAGGGAAACAAATTAAGAATGTTTGTAGACTATAAGGATTTGAATAAGGCATGTCCCAAGGACTCTTTCCCCTTGCCAAACATCGATCACATGATCAATGCCACGACCGTCCATAAGATCCTTAGTTTTCTCGATGTCTATTTCGGATACAACCAAATACAAATGGACCCCGATGATTAGGAGAAAACTTCCTTCATCACTAAGTACTGCACATACTGCTTAACGTGATGCCATTCAGATTAAAAAATACCGGTGCCACTTATTAATGCCTAGTAAATCGGATGTTCAAGGAACAAATAGGAAAATTAATGAAGATTTACATTGACGATATGTTGGTTATGTCCCTGCGAGCAGAGAACCATTTAAAAAATTTACAGGAAACCTTCAACATGTTGAAGAAGTATAATATGAAGTTGAACCCAGAGAAATATGTGTTTGGAGTCGGATCGGGTAAATTCCTCTGGTTCATGGTATCCAACTGAGGAATTGAGATCAACCCCGAAAGGATCACATCCACCGAAGATATCACGGTGGTGGACAACATGAAGGCCGTGCAAAAGTTAACCGGGCGCATTATCGCCCAAGGGCGATTCATCTCGAGGTCCTCCGACAAGAGACACCGGTTCTTCTCGCTACTGAAGAAGAAGAACAACTTCTCATGGACCCTAGAGTGCCAATAGGCCATAAAGAAACTCAAGTAATATCTATTGATCCCACCACTGCTTCACACGCCAAAGGCAGACAAACAACTATACCTATACTTCACAGTATCAGAGATAGCAGTAAGTGGAGTCCTGGTGCAGGAAGAGCAAGGTATGCAATTTCTGATTTACTATGTTAGCAGGACTCTTGTTGAGGCCGAAACTAGATATCCTCACCTAGAAAAATTGGCACTCGCTTTGCTAAGTACCTATATGAAACTGAAACCATATTTCTAGTAACATCCTATATGTGTTGTGACTACTTACCAATTGCAAAATATAATGCATAACCTCAAACCCTCAGGACAATTGGCCAAATGACAATGGAAATCAGGGGGTACAATATTGAATATTAGCCTCGAACAACTATTAGATCTTAAATTTTGGTAGACTTCGTGGCCGACTTTAGATCGACCCTAATACCCGAGGTTGAAAAAGAGTTGTTGGTAAACTCGGGGACCTCTTCGGGAATCTGGACCCTATTTACAGACGGTTCCTCGAACGCAAAAGGGTCCGGACATGGCATCGCATTGAATCCACCAACAGGCAACGTAGTTAGACAATCCATTAGAACTGTGAAATTGACTAACAACGAGGTCGTATATGAGGTCATGATTGCAGGTCTCGAACTAGCCAAAAGCTTGGGGACAGAGGTGATCCAAGCTAAGTGCGACTTGCTCCTCATGGTGAACCAAATTAATGGAATATTCGAGGTCAGAGAAGAACGAACGCAAAAGTACATGGACAAGTTGCAAGTGACATTACATCGGTTCAAGGAGTGGACTTTGCAACACGTACCTCAGGATAATAATACCAAAACTAATGCCCTTGCTAATTTAGGATCGCCGGTCGAGGATGACGAGCTCAACTCGGGGGTAGTCCTATAACTTATGAGATTGGTAGTGGAAGAAGGCCATGCCATTATAAAATCAACAAGCCTAACTTGGGATTGGAGAAACAAATATATAGAATATTTGAAGGGCCGGAAAATTGCCCTCAGATCCAAACGAATCGAGGGCCCTACATACGAATGCAACCGAGTTTAGCTTGTCCGAAGATGGAACCCAATTTAGAAGAACGTTTGATGGCCCACTAGCAATATGTTTAAGACCAGGAGATATCGAGTACGTTCAAGGGAAGTTCACGAGGGCACCTGCGGTAATCATTCGGGCGTCGAATCATTGGTTCGAAAGGTAATCAAAGTCGGCTCCTACTGGATCGACCTGGAAAAGGATGCAAAGGAATTTATGTGAAAATGTGATAAATTCCAAAATCATGCTCCGAGCATTCACCAAACCGGGGAGCTGCTGCATTCGGTTGTCACCATGGCCATTTATGAAGTGGGAAATGGATACCGTCGGCCATTTTCCATGGGCACCCAGTATGGCTCAATTTATATTGTTTTGACTGACTATTTTTCTAAGTGGGTGGAAGCCCAATAATACAAGAAGGTCAGTGAGAAGGAAGTCATCGATTTCATTTGGGACCACATCATATGTCGGTTTGGAATGCCATCCGAAATCGTGTGCGACAACGGGAAACAATTTATCAGTAGTAAAGTGACCAAATTTCTCGAAGACCATAAGATCAAAAGGATCCTATCAACACCTTATCACCCTAGTGGGAATGGACAAACAGAATCGACCAACAAAACCATACTCCAAAACCTCAAAAAGAGGTTAACCGACGCCAAAGGAAAATGGAAGGAAATCCTACTCGAAGTCCTATGGGCATACCGTACAACCTCAAAGTCCCTGTTCTCGTTAGTTTATGTCACTGAAGCTCTAATACCGGTCGAAGTCGGAGAACCATGTATCAGATTCTGATATGCAACAAAGGAATCAAAGGACAAGGCCATGAGTACGAGCCTGGAGCTATTAGATGAAAGGCACGAATCCGCCCTTGTCCGATTGGTCGCCCAAAAATAGCGAATCGAGAGATACTACAATCGAAGGGCCAACCATCGACACTTCAATATTAGGGACTTAGTACTAAGGAAGGTCACACTGAACACCCAAAACCTGGATGAAGGGAAGTTGAAGCCGAATTGGGAAGGACCATACCAAATTCTCGAGATCGCCGGAAAAAGGATTGTGCAAACTTGGGGCAATGAATGGTGAACGACTACCGAATAATTGGAACATGATTCACTTGAAACAATAATACTGCTAAGGTACGACCCAATTTATTTTCTTTTTACTTATTTTTGAACTAACACTTGCCGTTATCCAACAAGAAATGACATAGATTTTAGGTCTGAGAGCACGTGTTGCACTCTTTTTCCCTTGAACTGGTTTCGTCCCAAATGGGTTTTCCGGCAAGGTTTTTAATGAGGAAACAATGGATCGTGCTAAATTAGAATAGAAAGCCGATCATGAATCGATGTCAAAGATTGCATCAGCAGTATCCGAGGCTTCTCTTTATGATCAACCTCGAATACTGGGGGCATTACCCTCGGATACCAACTTTAGTAAGGAAAGAAACTTCTTGATTGAAGGGTATCGATAGATAGAATTTATTGTCTGGGCCAAATGGTCAAATGAACCGTGCATGCATAGACTACTCGAACCCTGGCACAAAGCATGTACACATGTATATCTATTATGCACAAGAATAAAAAGAAGTCTCTTCCTTGTGGATAAATATCTTTTCCTTTAAAAATATTTCTTACATTTATCAAGGAATTTCCTACATCCGATCCCCTAAAAGTATCAAGCCCAAGGGCCACCTTAAATTGAGTTCAAACAATCACTCTCACTCAGGGACTGCCGTCCGAGAACAAACTCGGACAATCGGGGCTATTGCCCGGGGGCATAAGACTTATTAAGAAACGCTCGAATTTTAAAGGTTATGGCCATCCCCAATCAGAGACTATTATCCTAAAAAAGTCTGGATATCTTGGGGTGAAATGCCCGAACTAAAAGGCTACAGTCAAATTAAAATGGCTTGGAGATGTCCGAGATCCGTATAAAAAATAACAAGGCCTTAAAATTTCTTAACCGGTTCTAAAAGCTACCCTCGACAAACCACAATCTAAAAAGGTATAAGTACTTTGGGGAAATATTTTTAGTCACACCGAACCCCCACAATGCCATAAAAACAAAATAATGTTGAAGGCAAGGCTTCTTCGAACCTTTGAGCATAACCTAACTATTTCATGCTAAGGCATTTTAATCTTTGCAAATATAAATGACAAAGCAAAGGAAAAAAAACTCAGAAATTGCTGAAGGGAAAAAGCTTTATATACATTTCAAGAATTCTTTTATAAGGGCCAATACGACCTCGATACACATTTATACAAAGGCCAAACGGCCTCAACCAAAAGGTAATACAAAAAGCAAATAACAAAAGCATTTGCAAAAACCCTAAGTGGCATGGTCTTTACAGGGGCCACCTCGTCATCCTCGGGGTCTCCCCCACCCTCGGACTCACCCAAATCCTCAGAATCTTCATCATCTTCGGGATAGGACAATTATTTTGCCTCAGCTTCGAGATCCTTGGCAATCTCAATCTCAGCCGATAAGTCAAAACCCCAAGCATGAATTTCCTCGAAGGCCTCCCTTCGAGATTGTCGCTTCGCCTACTCGATGATATCCTTTGCTCAATCTCAGCCGATAAGTCAATACCCCGAGCATGAATATCATCGGCATCGATTTTAACCATCTTAGCCTTCGACTTGGCCGTCTCGAGCTCCTTCGCTAGATTTTCTCGACTGGAAACAACCGAATTTAGCTGAGACTAGAGCTCCTAGATCTTTGTGGCTTACACCAAGGCCTTTTCCTTTACAGCTCGAAGCTGGAACTCTTTGGAAGCTAATTGTGCTTGGGAAGTCTCCTTTTTTGAGGTCAAGCGGTCCATGTTGCTTTTCCATTCTTCGGCCTTGGTCTTCACTGCATCTACCTCTGTTAGTCACCATGTCTGACTCATCGTCACCATGTCTGACTCATTGTCACTGACTTAAATAATCTTCTTACTTGCTCAACCACGTCGGCATGCTCCTTCTGAGCCGCCTATAGCTCAGCTCGGAGACTCTTAGCCTCCCCTTCTCTTTTCTCACTAAGAAGTTTGTAAGCGTCTCTTATCTCAGTGAGCCTATCTCGGCCTCCTATTGGTTTAGCTCCTCTCGATATCGGAGAAAAGTCTCGTGATGAAGTATCGAGGCCTACAAGCACAGAGAAAGAGGTTATTATCATTTACAAATTGATTTAAGTACAAAAAAGAAATCATCAAGAGGTATCTGAAGTTACCCGGTTTAACACTTGTTGAGCTTCATTGAACATACAGGGCGTTTCCACCTCATTCATCTTTGCTTGGTCCTCCTCGGTCACCAAGAATCGAAGGTAATTGGCCACGCCTATGAGGGTAGAAAGGACACGGGCATCCTCCGAAATCGAGATAATGACCGATCGCTTCAGGTCAGGATCAGTGCTTGGAGCTGGGAATCGGTTGATTAATTTTGGGCTCGAGCAAGGCATGCTTGTTCTCGGAGGTGGAATCTTCCTCGACACCTATACATCACCCAATACAGTGACGTCCTCTATGGCGGTAGAATCCACGTTATGGAAAAAGCTGCAAAAAGGGTTGTTCGCTCTATGGGCCCCCTCGTTAGGGTAAGGTTTCAATGTCTGAACCTCGTTGATCGTAGACTCAGTGAACGAAGGTGACTCAGTGATGTCTATCACACTGAGTGCATTCTTAAGGTCTATACCCTCATCAGGGGAAGCCTCGACCCAGCTTCTATATTACCTCGACCATGGCCTCCGGATTAGCATCGATCAGGGCCTCTATATTGGCCCCGACCATGACCTCCTCATGATCTCCCTTGCTCGAGGCGGATCGACCTCACCTCTCTCTCACTTAGAGGCCCTTCGTACCTCGAACCCTGACTGCACACGGGCCACCAGTTTAAAGGCTTATTCTTCTTATTCTTCTGACTCGTCCCTCAGCTAGTGTAGTGAGTCCAAAGCGGGTGCTCGAGCGCTAGTGATATCCTTAGATTTGCGCACCATCCTTCTCTTTGTTTTCTTTTTTTCTGAGCTTAGAGAACTCGGAGCCCTTTTTCTCTTCTTCTCCATACCTTGTCTCGAAGTAGGGGACTCGGTTGGGCCATCCTCGTCGCTGAATAGAGGACTGATTGCAACATCCTTGGAAAGACCTACAAAGGAAAACGAAACGAGTAAGAACTCAGTGACACAAAAGAAAACCAATTGTTGTTCACTCAGGAAAGGAACCTCAGTGTGAAAATGGGCCTTCCACCGGCCCTGCGAGAGTTCGCGCCATGCGCACTCAAAATATGGATATTGGGATGCAAGGCCTTCAATCCACTCCTTGAGTCGAGGGACTGCATTCAGGACCCGAGTAACAGATACACCACCACCAAGCACCGATAAGAAATAAGAAAAGGAAAGTAAAACAAAATTTTGGAAAACACAAAACTTTTCTAACATTTTGTGCTCCACTTCTCGGGGAACGACATGCACTCTACTGGGATCAGGCTTGAGGTCCTCACTCAGACAAAACGACCTAGCCAGTCTCGATCTCGATCTTTATCTATGCTCGAGAATTGGGATTTGCTAGCCTGACATGCGAGTTTGATCAGTCTCCCCCTAAAAGAATCAGGGATTGTATAGGCGCATTAGGTGGTCAACGGTGAACGAGCAGCTGTCGATCTTGCTCATAAAAAACCAGAGAAGGATGATGATTCTCTAGAATGAAGGGTGGTCTAACCAAGGCACACCTCGTATATTTTACAGAAATGGATGATTATCGGGTCCAACGGGCCCAATGTAAAGGGATAAGTGTTAACACTTAAGTATCCCTCGATGCGAGTAGTGATATCTTCATCGGGCCCGAGAACCACCATGTCTTTGCTGAACAAGTTACAATCCTTTTTAACAGTGGGGAGAATTTCTCATTGATCGAACATATGTACCTCGAGACCTTCTCACCCCGAACCGGTACGGGTGAAGGTTTTTCAACCTTAAAATGGGCGGTCATCGAGCACCCGCCAGGAATGAACATGCTAAGAGGAGGTTCCACCGATGGTTCCTCGCCAGCCAGCCGTGATGTAGGAGTAGTTTCTTTCTGGGTAATTATTTTTGAACTCTTCGCCATTTTCTTTTAAATAGAGGGTAAAAGATGAAAAGAGGAGTTAAAGGGATACACTTGATGGTTTGGGATGAAGACAAGCATAAGTTCTTACAAAGATCTCAAAAAATCAGGATACAAGTGATAGAAAATGTGGAAATTTCTAAGGAATAAGAGTAGAGAAGGTTTGAATGTAAAGTTGAATGAATGAAGAAGAGGGTATTTATAGCTTTCAAATGGCGGTTTAAATCCAGGAGTGGCCGACCAATGACTGACAAGCATTTAATGCCATTAAGATGTGACTAACGAGACATTTCATTTATTTTGTCGTTTTTGACATGGAGTACCGAGTTGAGAATCGACAGCTCATATCGTCTCTCATCTATTACTGTTCAAAAAATGAGGGGACTATCGGTATACGGTCGAAATTGAACTCATCTACTACCCAATAGATCGGGCATAGAACATGAGGGGTTGGAAATCGACCTCGAGTCCTATCAAGTCAGAACACAAGCCAGAATATCCGTCCTCGAGAACATTGGATCCATGATCCTAGAATCGACCCCGACCCTGAACGAGCTCGAGGAGATATTGTCAGTGTAACCAACAGAAGACCGAAATAACAGAAGGCCGGAGTATTTATGACCGGTCGAGTATTACGGTGGGAATCTCGGCAGTATCAATAAAGAACCGACAAATCAGTAAATCAGGAGATTTTTACCTTTTATAGAATTTTACCCAATCCCATACTATACAAAGGGGGTCTGATTATTTTTAAAGGGCATTGTGACACGCCTTCAGAAGCAATATACTGTTATTTTCTCTTTAAAGTTCTTATTCAATTATGTCTTGACACTGATCGAAGTGCATTTTGTTCAAGAATGACTCACTTCCCAAGGCTGTAACTGATCAATTCGTGTGGTTTGAATTTAAATCATCATACTTCATTTTAATTTGCAATTTAATTTATTGCTTTGTATCAATCTAATCCACGTATCCTTAAAACCATTTACAAATTCTATTGTTATCCGATTTTGAAAGTAAACACGATTAATGAGGCGATTGCATAGAGTGAATCTCTGGTATATTCCGAATGTTCATATACACTTCTATGTACACTAATATAGATATTTATTGTTGTATAACTGATTTCTAACAACCTATTGACAACTGGACACATCAATTGACATAATTATCTCTTGTGTCTAACTACCTTAGCTTATTGATTGTATGGACTATTAATGACTAAGCTAAGCTACACTAAGCTAAGCTAGAGGACTTTAATATATTTAATCAATTCCTTTATACACCCCCTCAAGCTAGGGGATATGAAGACATTCTTCATCCCTCGCTTGGACATCGCTCGCTTGGACATCCTTTGTTTGGACAGTAAATACCCTTATTTTGCAGCTGTAAGTCCCTTCGTCAAAAGATCGGCCAGCTGCTCCAAGGAAGCAAGATGAAGAATGTGAACTAAGACAAGCTACACCTTCTCTCAAATAAAGTAACAATTAACATCGATGTGCTTGGTACTTTCGTGAAAAATAGGATTAGCAGCAATTTGGATGACTAATTTTCTATAGCGGTGGATAGTGATTGAAACTAAATGCTTCTACCCAATTCATTGAACAGACCAATAATCTATACCACTTCAGCAATAGTGGGAGCTAAGTTGCAATACTCTACTTCTACAGAATTTATGGAAATAGTAACTTTTGTCTTCGACTTCCAGGAGATGGAAGGATTACCAAAATTCACAAAATAACCAGTAACTGATCGTCTACTGTTTGAGAAAGATGCCCACTCGGAATCACAGAAGGTGGTAAGATTATCAGAAGGTTTAGAAGATAGAAGCACCCCTATACCATGAGACATTTTTAAATATATTTCACAAGCCTCAAGGCAGCTTCTACATTGGATGATTTAGGAGAATGCATAAACTACTGACACAAATATTGGACAGTAAAAGCTATGTCAGGTCTGATAATAGTTAGATATAGAAGCCGCCTTACTTAATCTCTGATATTCACCAGGACTACTATAGAAGGATCATTGCCTATACCAAAGTGTGAATTAAACTCAGAAGTTATCAACTTCAAATTAAGTTCCATAGGAGCCCCAAAAGACTTTGCCCCAACCAAGCCCATATCAAAAAATGAGATCAAGAGCATACTTCCTTTGCTGCATCAAAATTCCCTCTTTATTTCTGGCAAACTCAAGGCCTAATAAATACTTTAATTCACCCAAGTCTTTAATTTTAGAATTTTCCTGCAAGTAGGCTTTTGTCTCCTGAATTAGAGAGACATCATCATCAGTGATCAAAAGATCATCTACATATATCATAACTACCACTATCTTCTCATTGAATCTTTACAAATATTGAATAATTCAAGAGACTTTGAATAAAACCAAAAGAAATCAGAGCTATAGTTAATTTAATATTTTATTGCCTAGAGGCATATTTAAGGCTATAGTGTGACTTGAGGAGTCTGCATGCTTGTTGCTACCACCCTTGCCACTAAAACCCTATGGAAAAGTCATGTAGACTTCTTCATATAAATTCTCTTGCAAGAAAGCAATGTAGACATGCATTTGATGGATGTCCCATTTTTTCATCACTACTATCGAAAGAATTGATCAAACAGTCACCATCTTTATCACTAGAGAAGGTTTTTTGATAATCAAACCCATCTTGTTGACTGTATCCTTTGGCAACCAACCTAGTATTGAACTTCTCAATCTCTTATGTATCATTGTACTTAATCTTGTATACCTACTTACATTCAATAGCTCTTTTACCAAATTGTAAAGAAACAACTTCCCACGTCTTATTATCTTCTTGTGCTTGTATTTCTATTTGCATTGCTTAAACATATCTATGGTCTTTTGCAACTTCACTGTAGGATCTAGGCCTAGTTTCAATAGAAAATATGATAATTAAACTTTGGTATTCAGAAGACAAACAGTTGTAATTCATCACATCTGAAATGGGATATAGAAAAACATGAGCACTAGAAGGTTTATCTATCCTCGCATGCATAATATTTAAGCCAAATATATGGCTTAAGAGTTATGGAAAGCCTCTTTGGTTCTGAATCAACTTCAATTACAGAGTCTGGGACAATTGGTAGACTTAGCTAATCATCCAGCTCAAAGGATGTCACGACCCAAATCGAAGGGCCGCGATAGGCAACCGGTGCCTTACTCAATCAAATACCAACGTAATGTATCTTTATTGTTACATCATCATGGGTAAATGGACCAGAAGGGCCGTCATGAGATAACCGAAATAAAACACAAGGGAATAATAGACATAGGACGACCAAATAGGCAATTCCAAAGTAAATTGAGTGTATTAACACCTTTCGCTGAGCTGATAGCCTACTAAGAGGACTTTCAACATGTCTATCGGAACCTGCAATCATGAAACGCAGCGCCCCCAGGAAAAAGAGACGTTAGTACGAATAATGAACTGAGTATGAAAGACATTATATAAAAGACATGAAAGAAACATAGAGTAAAGGACTCAACCTATAAGTGTGAATAACTTTGTAAATCATAAAATATTTATAATGTCATGCATAAGTATATGCGTACATAACATCATCAAGCCTCTGAGGGCATCCCATCATATCATCTCAGCCTTAGTGGGCGAAATCATCAACGTATACCAACCTATTAGGAGGTTGTGCATATATAACTCCATAACCTTTCTCCATACCATATATACATATAATATATGCGTATATAATGCCATATGGTTAATTTGCCTTTGGTTAATTGTCACACCCCAAACCTAGGGAGACATGGCTGGTACTCGGTGCCGCACTGGCCTGAGCGAACCACTTTGCAACTCTTTTTTTCTTTATAACTATCATGGGCTGACATGGCCACAACTCGTAATGTATAACTATAGGGGGCAACACTGTATTACTGAACCATATTTCTTAAACATGAACACATATGGGCCATCAAGGCCTCTAACATACTATACAAAATGAACCTCTGTCTATAAAGCCTCTAAGATTATTTGACATCAAATGGGACAGGGTACCAGCTTACCCATAAGTCTATAGCAAAATTCTGACACAATGACTCAGAGACTCGGCTGCACTCCGAATGAGGTGGAGTCTTACCGATCCTTTGCTAAAGCCAATCTCGTCAATTATGAGGGCTCGTCAAACTGATTTTCCATACCTGCAGGCATGAATGAAGCGTCCCTAAGAAAAGGACGTCAGTACGAATAATGTACTGAGTATGTAAGGTGGAACTAAAACAAAATGTCAACATTAATTAAAGACATATAAGGGTCAACCTGAATCTTTGAAGTGCCACTGTATATGCATACATATTATACTTATATATATGTATGTATATATATATATATATATATATATATATATATATACTTCTTCTCCTTGAGACTATCTCTATTATCCATATCGTATGATGCATGACTGTCCCAACTGATCAGTGGTAACTGCCCAACCGGCCGTAGCACGGTAGTAAATGCATGAATGCCCGACCGACCTTAGCTCGGTGGTGAACGTATAACTGTCCAACCGACCGTAGCTAGATGGTAAATGAATATGCATGACTGCCCAACCGGTGGTAAATAATGATACATAACTGATCAACCTCTGGTAACTGCCCGACCGACCATAGCACAGTGGTAAATGCATGTATCACTATATTATAAACATTAACATATTTATCAAATACCTCAACCACAAACATGCTGTGAATGTCCACCACCAATTAGAATCACAATCAAACACTAAGTTCAAAAGGCAAGTTCTCCTTTTCCATAGTATTTCAATTTAATACTTTTGACTAATTGTCGGAGCTTATGCTAAAAATAGTATTTTTTTTAATATTAGAAAATTCAAGATCATCTTCATACATTGTAAGCTTCACCTTTTTCTTTTTATTGATAATTAGCTCGGGAGATATACCTTCTTTTCTTAAGTCAATTGCTTATGAAAGTCACTGAAAGGAAAATTAGTCTTGCAAGAACATATTACTAACTGAAACTATCTTTGGCAACCAACAGATAAACAATAATAGCTGAAGATTATTCTTTGTGTGGACATAGTACAGCAGTTGACAAACACTTTCTTGTATTTTAAAATCTTCTGTTAGAACAAATTAATCGTGATTGTAGGTGCATATGTCACTTATATTATGAACACTAATATCTTTATTATATACCTCAATAGGGAACTAGATACGTACTTAGACATGCTTGAATATTACTTTAAGGAAATGAATAACATGGACATCCTTAACTGCTAAGAGTAGAACCATTTACGGAATATCATTATGTTTATGTATCGTCACTTGGATCATGCCAAAAGTAGGAAGGATTAGCCTTAACGTACCTGGAGTAGGGAAAATTCGTATGATATTCACGAGAAAGATTGCACTGATTTCCTTATAATTGCAAAATCTCACGTTGCTTTGAATGGTTGAAGAACTTATCTTGGTTATGTGACTTACATTAATAACACACAAACATACTTAGCTGCCATTGAAAATTTTATTAGCTGGGGAGATAATTGAGTGAAATCTATTACTACTTTAATTCCAGTTGTAAAAGAACCTGTCACTAAGTTTTGATAAAATTTTCTTCTTAATCATTCCTTATTCTCATTCTGTGTGTGTTTATTCCTACGAATTTTTTTTTGAAATTGATAGATAATATAGCAAGAGGAGAGAAAGTGGACTTACATTTAAATGAATATATGACTCACATATCTAATTTGCCACATTTCACAGGACTTTAAGAGTCATCTAAATGTTAAGGAAGGGGCTACCACATTTTTGCCTTTTGGTCTTATCCAAGATTGTTAATTAATTACCCCCTAAGTTTCATTAATTAGTTAATTCCTTCATTAACCAATTATCCACATAATTAAAAATTATCTCAAATTACTTAAAATGCTTCTTACTTTTAACACACTTTATATACCCTACTATCATGGTCATGTGTATCATATAAAATAAATATATACACTATTATTTCAGTAAAATGTCCATGTAAAACTACATATATTTTCTCAACTTATAATTTTCCTAATCTCATATAAAGAATACAAATTTTCGTACGGTTAATTATTGAAATGGTAAAAAGATAACCTCTTTTCATGTGAGAAAATGATTTCTATCTTACAATAAAGAAAATGTCATGACCCAAACCGATGGGCCGCGACGAGTACCTGAGTCTTAGCTGTCAAACACCCCTAAACATGCGTCTAAGATAGGAACCTGAATAACATCTGCTGCATTACGAAAATAATATACGTGAAAGAAACCTACCATCAAGGCATATGTACGTATACAAGCAAAATACAGTGGGTGAGCCGGCAGGGCAGACAACTATACATCCAAAACTGAAAGCCGTCAATACTACATACAATCCAATTAGACATATTGTCTATAGATCTCTAATAGAAACATAACTGTATAAAGACGGGATTGAGCCATGTCATACCCATATAAATATATATATATATACAAACGTATCATACCAAAATCAAAAGCAGCTCTGAATCAAGTAGAGCACACCAACTCTCACTGATCAGGGATCCTAAGGAGGGGGACCGTCAACTTGCCTACCTGCACCTGCGGGCATGAAATGCAGGCCCCGTGAAATAGAGCGTCAGTACGAAAAATGTGCTAAGTATGTAAGGCATGAAAATAAGTAAATAAAAGACATAGATGAAACATGGAATACAAAAATACCTTTTAATCTGAATAACTCTGTAAATTTTGAAACGTTTATAATATCATGCACATGCGTATAAATGTCGTGCCATGCATAGGTATGGGTGTACATAATATCATCAAGCCACTGAGGGCATCCCATCATATCGTCTCGGCCACTATGGGCAACACATCAACATATACCAGCTGATCAGGTGGTGGTGCGTATATAACGCCATAACCTCTTCCCATATCATATATACATATACATACATATATACGCATATATAACGCCGTTTGAATCATATTTCACCCATTGTGGGCAACATCATTATCACATACCAGCTGATCAGGTGGTGGTGCGTATATAATACCGTAACCTTTTTCCATATCTCATATACATATATTTACATATATACGCATATATAATGCCATCTGGTCATGAGTCAATGCACATCAATGCACATGTATAAATGAGTGAAATGCATGCAAAATACATAATGATCTCGATATTCCTTCCAGATAAACTTTTCTAACTGCTAATATTTTCATAGGGAATAATTCTCATAGGGAATCAAGAATATAGACACTCCTAATATTTTTATGAATAGAGTAATTTATAGAAAACTCTGTATTTGCTCGTTTCTTCAGTATAATTTGGACCATACCAAAAGAAAGAAGAGAGGACCTTAACATATCTGGATTAGGAATAACTCCATATAATTATCCCGTTGGAAACCTTCGTGGATTGAACTTAGATCCAAAAATTGAATTTAAGAATCGACGTTTGGCTTAAATGCCAACGTAACGAATTGATACAATTTTGGAGTGAGGCTTGGACGCTTGGTGAGCATGAAAATGCTTCTGCTTTTCACTTAACAGAATGTAAAATGGTTATGTTTATCCTAAGTGACATGTTTTGATCTCTCTTTTTGATTCATAAAGCTTAAAACAAAGTCTTGATAAGACTTTGAAATTAAGCTTTTGACACATGTAAAGCTTCGATAAATGACTCACCTTATGCTAAATGGGGGATGCCACGTTCCTCCTTGGGGTGATTTTAATTTATCCACTTATTAGTTA
The DNA here is from genome assembly GCF_000715075.1 of Nicotiana tabacum. NCBI lineage: Eukaryota > Viridiplantae > Streptophyta > Magnoliopsida > Solanales > Solanaceae > Nicotiana > Nicotiana tabacum. The sequence continues at coordinate 62,344,990 of NC_134086.1, read as the reverse complement.
ATCAGGTAATGTTTCGTTACCCGATAATTAATTTATTACCCGCATAATTTAAAAATTATCACAAATTACTTAAAATTCTATTTATTTTCAAAATACTTCATATGTATTTTATATATTACACTACAGTAATCATATGGTACCTTGCATGGTACTAATTTATAATTATCTGATATTATCGCTCGACCCGTATTTTATTCCAAATTGGTCATTCCCAATGAAACCCGTTTTCGTTAATCCGTGTATCCCTTTATCCTTCATAACACTTATTCATCGCTTGTTATAAATAGCGTAAGTAACGTCAAGATGATCTCATCCCCGAGTCTATGTCGGTTAACTTGAAAACGAAATTTTACATACGAAATGCGAGATGTAACAAAAAATCTCATAAACTTTCTATATTATATTTGTGTATAATTTAAAGCATATTCGAAAGTAGTAATATTTATAACTATTTAAAATCATATTTTTCAAACTATTTTTTTCTTTACAAAAATGTTCACTCAAAATACCATATCAAATATATATATATATATATATATATATAACGGTATCAAAGTTGTTAAACTTACAGGGTATAATATTAATATCATGAAATAAACTTTATCAACTTATGTATTTTCTGAGTCCCATGAACAAATGATATAATATTAGGACACATGGAGAATTAGGAACATAGGCACACCTAGTACTTCTAAGAATAGATTAATTTATGAAAGTTGCGTGTTTTCTCGTTTCGTTTGTATTATATGGGATCATGCCAAGAGGAAAGAAGGGATAGCTTTAACATACCTTTGTAGTTTACTTAACCACACGATGTCGGTTCAGCCTGTTAGTATTTCAATCTACAATAAACCATAAGGGACCATTGTTAAGCTTACGGAAGCAAGAACTCAACACAAATGAGCGACTAGCCTGTCTACGAAATGTTGGACAACACTTCCCCTTATTCTTTTCAGTTTTCTCAAATCAAATAACAAGACTATAATTTCCAGAATGTCAACAAACATATATATCAATATCTAACCTCATATTCATTATAATACATCACCAAAACATTCCACGCCATCTCACCCAACAACCAAGTTCTAATTTGCACTTTTCCAAGCCTTCTCTTCTTCCAAACACATCAACAACAATAGCAATAGTATTCTTAAGTTATTTCTACTGATTTTCAGCCATAAAACATCAAGAATTCAACTCCAAAATAGTCCAACAACTATAATACTTCAATATGAAGTTCAATCTACTTCACAAGTTTTCTTTATCTAATCAACTAGATATATATAGATGATCTTAAATGCATATAGGAGAAGTTAAACCTTACCTTGACAGCAAGAATACTTGTCCAACTAAGTTTTACTTCAAACTCAAATAACATCTTTACCCCAAACAATAAAGTAGAGAAATAACTAGGTGATCTTTATCTTCCAAGAGAGAAATTACCATACTGACTTGTGGATTTTGTCTTGAGCCCTAGGGTAACTTTGAGAGAGGTTTTGGGATGATATTTTGGAGCTTCTTTACATTGTAATGGAGAGAGATATTATGAATTATTATCTAAGTGAAATAGATATATATCCATGTATATATGGCCCACTAATGAGCTTGGGCAGATAGGTCTTGGGCAACCCCAAAACATGCCCGTCTCTATCCTTTCCCTTTCCCTTTTAATTTGGGCCATACATTCTAAGTAGGTGATGCAACTAATGTGGGCTTTTTTTTCCATTCTAAAATATGTGTCTCATCCTCGTTACATAATTTAGACATGTGTCGAATAGCTCAAGCAAGTAGGACGAATAGTAGTTTGGTGAAGCAGGCACGTGGGGTAAGCAAGCAGCTCATTTATTTGTCCAAAATCTCCTTTCTCACGTTTAAATGCATTCGTCCTTAACCTAGTCATTTGTATCTTGAACAAAAATACGGGATGTAATATCATTAGATTAATTTACATACTTTTAAAGATGATCTCATTTTTGAGATTACATCAATTGACTTACGACGCACTTTTGCTTACAAAAATATGGGGTCTAACAAAGGATATGTAGGATAATCTAGATAATCACTAGGCTCAGGTGAACAAGGAATGACACGATCTACACATGAACAAGGTTGTGTTGGGACTGAAGTGATAGGCTCTCTAGTATGCCTTTGAATTACAACAAAGAACAAATTATCAACCGTATATAAATGCACCTTATTGCCTGTCACACCCCTTTTTACCCCTCCAAGAGATAAGTGTAAAATGTTATAGATTGTGGGTTAAAGAGCTTTTCCAATTAAAGTGACAAATTTGAAGTAGGGATTATTTTATCTACAGAGTCGCCACTTGGAATTGATTTCTACAGGTGTTCCAAGTCACCTTTTATTTGAATCCCTATTCAAAGGAAGGTTTGACTCTATTATTATTGGTATGCGAAAACAAAGTCCGGGTAAGGAATCTGTTGACCGGGGAAAAGGTGTAAGGCATTCCCCGAGTCCCGTGGTTCTAGCACGGTCGCTTTATTGACTATATTTGGCTTGAATTAAACTTGGATAAACTGTGGTTTATTTGATTTTTATGCTTTTCTTATGTCCGTTTTTATTTATCTTTTAAAAAAAATTAAAGAAAAGATTTGAATAATAATCTACAACTTAACTAATGAGAAAAAATTATTGTTATGAGTACTAATTTAAAAGATGAGAGTAATGAGAGAAAATTATCAATTGACATTGCTTAAAACTAGTAAGATGTGGGCTTGTCTTGACATTGAATGAGGCAGCCCACTGTTGGGTTGATGAAGTCAAATGGGCTCATGTCCAAGACAAAATCTAAAAGCCCATATGCTTTTGGACTTTAAATTTGCAGATATAGCCTTTT